>NC_135717.1:33803781-34131209 GCF_964656455.1 Halichoerus grypus
CTGTGTGCCATACAAACATGACTGTTTTCTCTCTGGGTCCTGCTTTGAGAAGGCTGAGAAGTCTACACCATGCACTTCTTAATGGCAGGGGCTCTGTTTGAGTTGCTCATGCCTATATTCTCAACACAAGCTCCAGTGTCTGGCACATAGCAGGCACTCAAGAAGTATTTCTGGAAAGAATGAAAGGTTTTATGGTGGTGAAGAAGGTGGTGGAATTGATAAGGATGATGGTGATGATGATGGTAATGGTGAGGGTGGGGGTGATGATGGTGACAATGGTGATGATGGTGGTGGTGATAATGGTGATGATGATGGTGGTGATGATGATGGTAATGGTGAGGGTGGTGGTGATGATGGTGATGATGGTGATGGTGGTGATGATGATGGTGGTGGTGATGGTAGTGATGATGATGGTAATGGTGAGGGTGGTGGTGATGATGGTGACAATGGTGATGATGGTGATGATGATGGTGATGGTGGTGATGATGGTGATGGTGGTGATGATGATTATGGAGTTGATGGTGATGATGATGGTGGTGATGATGATGGTGATGGTGGTGATGATGGTGATGGTGGTGATGGTGATGATGACGGTGGTGATGGTGATGGTGGTGATGGTGATGGTGACGGTGGTGATGGTGATGGTGACAATGGTGGTGATGATGATGGTGATGATGATGGTGATGGTGGTGATGGTGGTGGTGGTGGTGGTGATGATGGTGATGATGATGGTGGTGGTGATGGTGATGATGGTGATGATGGTGATGATGATGGTGGTGATGATGGTGATGGTGATGGTGATGGTGATGACGGTGATGATGATGGTGATGGTGGCAGTGATGGAGGTGGTAAAGGGATAGATTCAGAGGACCTGGCTTAGCCCATTGCTTTAAAGAACTTTTATTAAAAATTGGATCTGCCTTTTGCCTCTGTAGTCAACCTAGAAATATCAACTGAAGGTGGATTTTGGAGGAAGGATAATTGGAACTGGAGGAAGAGGGGTATTGAAGACTAAACACCCCGGGGGGGACTGTCAGGCTGGTGAGGCCCCACTGTCTTACTTCCCCAGTTTGCAGGGAGGCCGCAGTCCTGCAGCAGAGCATCCAGAACTCCAGCACCTGTCTGGGCGCTCAGCTCGCTTGGAGCAGGAGGGGGAGCCTTAGGAAGGGCGGGTGAGGGAAGGCTCCGGGCACACGGGGCTGGAAGCGGGGAGTCTAGGCGGTGGTGTGGAAGAGAGCA
This sequence comes from Halichoerus grypus, assembly GCF_964656455.1. Classification (NCBI taxonomy): domain Eukaryota; kingdom Metazoa; phylum Chordata; class Mammalia; order Carnivora; family Phocidae; genus Halichoerus; species Halichoerus grypus. Next base: position 33,805,021 of record NC_135717.1, read on the forward strand.
AGGAGGGCTGGGGCGGAAAGGGAGAGGCAGGGCAGGCTGGGTCACGGAGGGGGGGATGATTTGGGGACAGTGGGGAGGTGTTCCGAGAGATAAGAGTCTGGGGGGCAGGTGGGAGGTGGGAATGGACGGCTGAGGTGGCGTTCAGGCTGGGGTGGGGTCCAAAGGGAGGGATGAAGGCTCGGATGGGGGTGTGAAGGCGGGGGTGGAAGTCTGAGATCGCAGGTATGGGGCCTGCGAGTGGCAGTGGCATCGGAGGGCTGGGAGCGGTTTGGGAGGAGCGCGCGCAGGGCGCAGGTGAAGGGCTGAGGGCGGAGCCAGGGCGGGAGGGAGGGCTCGAGGGCCGAAGGCCGGGACAGCTCCCAGTCCGGAGGCTCCGGAGGAGGAGCTGGGAGCCGCGGGCGGCGGGCCGGGCTGCGCCATGCGGGTGCACCTGGGCATGCTGGCAGGCGCGGCAGCGCTGACCGGGGCGCTCAGCTTTGTGCTCCTGGCGGCCGCCATCGGCACGGACTTCTGGTACATCATTGACACCGAGCGGCTGGAGCGGGGCGGCCCGGGGGCGCGGGGCCGGGCGGGGGCCGCCAACCGCAGCGAGCTCGAACCTCTGAGCTCGCACTCTGGCCTCTGGCGCACCTGCCGGGGTAAGGGGGAGCGCGGGGACGCTGCGCGGTGCCGCGCCCGCCCGGGACCTGTTGCTGGGCTCCCAGTCCTCCCCCGAGCCCCAAAGCACAAAACGCGGGGTCTGGGCCCGGGCCGGGTGGGCGGAGGGCTCCGGAGCGGGGTGAGCTCCAGGCGCAGCTGCTCTGGTCTCTGCACGATCCTCCCTCCCGGGATGGCGTCTAGGGTGGGCGTGGGGGCGAGGCCCAGGGCTGGGGTCCCAACGCCAGGTCCGCAGCCACTGATTCTTCCGCCCCATCCAGTCCAGAGCCCGTGCGTGCCGCTGATGAACCCCTTCTGGCAGGAGAACGTGACCGTCAGCGACTCAAGCCGACAACTTCTCAGTGAGTCCGGGAGGGAGGGGATCGGGGGAGAATCCCGGGTCTGGACACCAGTTTTGGAGCTCTTCTCCAAAGAGTGGGGCGGGAGCCCTGCGGAGTGGGTGGCCAGGACCGAAGAAGGGAGTGGAGTTAGGAGCAGGGGCCAGGCCTCTCTTGGGCCACAGGTTACACTGTGTGGTTTAGGATTCATTCATTCCACAACTGTTGATCGCAGGCTTCCTCTGCACCAGGCACCGTGCTGATGATTAAGACCCAAGTCCTGCCGTCCAGGAGCTCACAGACTAGCTGCGGAGACGGATGTGGAAATGCGCAGTCACATTTCAGAGTGACAAGCAGCATGAGGGAGGGAGCGTGGGTGGGAGTCCGAAGAGACACCTAAACCAGCCTGAGGAGCTGAATGCTGAAAAGAGAGGTCTGAGCCCATAGACGCCAAAGCACACCCCGTGTCAGCCTTATTTGTATCCTCAGGGCTGAGAACAAGCGCTTGGCAGTAGCGGGGATGTAGTGAACATCTGTGGAATGATTCAAGAAAGGCCATCAGGAGCAGAGAGCAGCCCCCTACCCCTGGGGCCACTGCGTCTGTCCTGTTCAGGGCTGATTTCCCAGTGCCTAGCACAGTGCTTGGAACTCAGTAACACTGGGAAGACTGAATGCAGGGAAGCGAAAGGGCTGAAACAGACACTTGAGAAAGGAGGGACCTAAATATAATAGTTCAGCGAGTTCATTGAGGCTGGCAGTGGGCCGGGCTTGGAGCTGAATGCTTTCCATCACTGTCTTCAGTTAATCTCCACTGCTACCCTGTGGAGTTAAGTATCATCTCCATTATTACCTTCATTTTTCCTGCGAAGAAGCTGAGGCTCAGAGAGGTACCATAGAAAGAATCTGATGAGGAAGGGAGGGCTGAGTTCCACAGACCTTAAAAAATGTGGGTTGCTTTTAATGGACTTGTTGAGGCTTGGGAACAAAGACCAAGTCGCTAGCATGGCCCACAAGGGCTGCCAGGGTGCCTCTCCAGTTCCGATCTCCCCCTTGCTCTTTCTTCTCTGGCTGTGCTTGCCTGGGGCTACTTCCTGAACCATGCCCAATTTCCTCCTGCCACTGGGACTTTGCATATGCCATTTCCTCTGCCTGAAGTCTCCCTGCTCCCATCCCGCTAGCTTGACTCGGTCAACTTCTACTCATAGCACAGGTTTTGTGACATTTTTTGAGTTAAAGTCTGACTCCCTCATTAGACCATGAGTTCCGTGAGGACGGGGACCATGCCTGTCTTGCCACGGCTTGATGCCCAATATTTAGCACAGAACCTGGTGTGGGGTGGGATCACGAGCCCAGATTTGCTGACCCAGGTATGAGAGTGAGTACAAATTGTATTATGTTTGAAGTGGAACCTATTTTTTAAATGAATGAATGAGAAAATGAATGGAACAGAAGTCCAGTGGTGTGCTGGGAAATAGTTAATAATTGTCTTTCTGGGGGAAGAGGGTGTCTTGATTTGAAGCATTTGCTGATTTCTTTGGTATAAATATTCCCATTGGGGTCAACTTCAAGCTATCAACATGATGTCAGGTGGCTCCCCAAATTCCTAAAAACTTAGCAGTTGGCTCTCACAAGCTGATACAATCCAGCTGCAGCACCCTGCATAAGGTCCCAGGGCAGGAGATGTTCCCTTGACATATGTGGGTAGTTGAGGGAAGGTGGAGGCGCCATGAGCTCTTTCCTCAGACCCAAGCTAACCAGAATCAACTTGGGGTGTTCTCAGAGCATTGTTTCAAGAATGATCAAGAGTTCCCGCCCTTGATGTGAGGGAGATGGGTGTCAGATGCCAGCTCGGACCCTTCCCAGGTCCCTCTGGGATCATGGGACAGGTGTCTTAACCTTTGAGACTCAGTTTCCACATCTATCAAAATGAAATGTCAAAACCACGAGGGGGGTGTGGTCAGAATTCCATAAACCAGCTGGCTGAAAAAAGTGCCCTTACCTGGGACCTCACATGATGCCTCGTTGTTGTGGGATCTCTGTGTTGCATGAAAATGGCTGGACATATAGTAAGTGCTCAATAAACACTAGTCTTTGCTATTTCTTCCAGCCTCTTTTAGATGCAATCCCATCTCTGGAGCACTGACCCTTTGCTGGGCTGGGTGCTGGCATTTAGCCTACTTATCACATCTGTGGGTAAACTGGATGACTAATTATAGTTGGCATTGGTCTGGCTTCTTTGTGAAACTTAATAATGCCAATTATTAAGCACATCCTGTGTGCTCCAGGATTTTGAGAAATGGGCAAAACTCACATCCAGAGTCTGTTCATCTATTCGCTCTCAGACCCAGGTCTAAGCCCCAGCTTCACTGCCAAGGAGGCGTGCAGCCTTGGGTGCATCCCTCTATCTCTCCAAGCATCGGTTCCCTCATGGGCAAAGGGAAGATATCTGTCACCTGTCTTCATAAGGATATGGCCAGGATGGAATGGGAGAGTGTATTTAAAGAGCCTCAGTGGTGCCTGGCCTCTGTAAGTGCACCTTGAGTGGGAGCTGCTATTATTACCATTATATCATCCAAGAAAGAACAGGCTGCCCCTTCAGACCACATGCTCGCTGTATACCACCCCCAGAGGGAGACTTTTCTCAGAATCTCTTTATCCCCAGAATGAGTTTTGAATCTTGTCCAAGCTCTTTTGTTATGTGGAGGCGTCTTATTTCTTTGAGGACCTGCTGCTGGGGTCACAGAGGAGAGAGGACAGTTGTCAAAGCAGCGTGTTCTCCGAGCCAGCCTCCTAGACAAATCCCAGTGGGGGTGCATAGGGAAGAACTCTTGATTGTTCCGGCAAGAAACCCCAAGCAGGCAGACCACTCCAGCGCCCAATAAAAACCCACCTTGCTTGGATGTTTCGTCTTCCAGATTAGCTCTGGGGATGTCATGGGTTTGATTCCTTGGCCAGGGACTGGAATTACTTTTGGTGGAGGAGGAGGGGATCATCAAATTCAGCACCATGTTGAAAAAAGAGCCCCAGTCTAGAAACAACCAGGCTAGCTGTATCAACCAGGAGTCTTTTGGTGAAACGCAAATCATCCTTATTTAAACAAGGAAAGGAATTCCCGGTCCATGTAATCGAAAAGTCTGCTGGGATCCAGAGAATTAAATTCAATTTCTTTCTTTTCCTCTCTGGGCTTTGCCTCTGTTTGGGTCCTACTTTCAATAAACCCTCTCCAGTCTTCACAACCCAAGCAGAAGGAGGCTCTCTACTTGCCAAAAGTCTGCAAAAATTCTAAGTAGGCTTCTCATTGGACCAGACTGGATCACATGCCCAGGGCTGAGCCAATCCTTGTGGCCAAAGGGATGGGATGTGCTGATTGGCAGGGATGAGATGTGCCCCTTGTAACAAGGGGAAGGAGTAGGACCAGTCCCATCATAGATAAGGGCCCCACATCTTACCAGTGGGTGTGGCTTCTGGCCTGTCCCCTGCTTCCATTAACAGGCTGCTCTGAGATGAAATGAGATCACATAAAAGCAAAGCACCGAGCATAGATGCATGGTACATAGTAGGAGCTCAATTAATGTCTCCTCCTGCTCTAAGTCCCATTGCCTCCCTGAGCCTCAGGCTTCTCATCTGTAAAATGGAGCTAATCACGAGAGACTCATTTACTTACTTTGTACATACGTATTTCACTCCTAGCACTGGGCTAGATGGAGGGCATAGAACATGACGAGATAGGTGTGGTGCTTGCCCACACAGAGCTTGGAGTCTAGTGCAGGAGGCAGATAGTAAACACATGGACCAGTGAATAAATAAATGTAAACTTGTTTCAAATAGCACTAGGTGTAGCAAAGGGAATGAAACAGGGTCACTGAGGAAGGGTGGTGGAGGCACCTGTCAATGGCGTGGTTGAAGGGCAATAAGAAGAACAGTTGGTGTTTACGGGACAGTCGCTGTGTGCCACACACTGTCCTGAGTGCTTTGCATCTATCAACTCTCTTCATCTTCATGACAATCTCATGAGGCAGGAAATGTTATCATCCTTACTTTTCAAATCAGGAAACCGAAGCACGGAGAGGCTAATAAGTTATCAAAGTTTGCACAGTAACAGGTAGATCTGGATCTGAATCCAGGTGGTTCCTGCCCTGTGGGAATGATGCCACACAGAGTAGAATTCCAGTGTAATGTGGGTGTGCTAAGACCAAGGCCATGGCAGGCCAGAAGAGAGGCTCCTCGCCTATTTCTTGGATTCCCAGTGCCCCATCCTACACTGCCTCTTCCATCTGGGAATCAGAGATCTGAATTACAAGGAGGAAGGGCAGGAGCAGAGCTGAGCGGTAGGATTGAGGGCGGGGTGTTCCAGAGACAGCTAGAAGGCTGGTGTTTCTGGAGGCAGCACAGAAAATGCTTCTTACCCACACCTTGGGTCCTCCCTATGCCTTACTTTGGCCGTGTCTCCTAAGAGCCAGGAAGGTGGTCAGGCTGATCATCCTACAGCTAAGCACACCAGATCTAGAGAGGTCAAACGCCTAGCCCAACACAGCACAGCAGTGGCAGAAGGCCACTGTCACTGAGGGCCAGAGGCCTGGCCTGCATGTCTTCTGAGGAGGTGGAGGTTGGAAAATCACAAGATTGGGTCTCTGGTCTCTCTGGGTACCCAGCTGTTGCAGTGGCGTGGAAAATTAAAACCAGCCCTCCCACAATGCCTGGTGCCGATTGCAAGAGAGGAGATGGTGGGGAGAGAAATAAAGGGATTGGGGACATAATGGGATTCAGAGGCGGCCTCAGTCCAGGAGGGAATGCTCAGTGTGATTCATGCATAGCTGTGCGGTAGGTGGGAAGGGAAGTGGGGGGCGCCCTCAGCATCTCCGGGCATAAATGCCTGGGCTTTAGGCTGCCTCTCAGGTGCTTGTTGAAAGTCAAGTACACACTTTAAACAAATAAAGAAACAGAAAATTCATATTCAATGTAATTCCACTTCTTGGGATCTACCCTGTGAGGTTTCTAAGAGGCTCACCTTAACCATTTTTGTAACAGTGGAGAACAAGATACAGCCTCGGGGCTCATGGGTGGAAATATGGCTAAGCGTCTGCATGTGGTACGTCTGTCCTTTGGAAGATTTTGTAGTCCATAAAGAGAATATACTAATGTGCATAGAAGACCAAGAAATACTGTGGAATGAGAAAAGCACGTTGCAGAGTGTTATGGGCAAGATGCTGTGGATGGTCCAACACATTCTGTTTTCACATGTTGAGGTGTGCCCGGCTGTGCCCTTTAGAATTAGAGAAACAGGTAAATACATAGGAAAGTATATGGGAAAAAGACTGGAAGTATGTGTGTCCAAGCATTTACGAGAGGTTCGCTATGGGGAGGAGAGGACGAAGGAGGAGTTGAGGTGGGGGCTGCATGGGTCTTGTTTTCATTTCTTCTGAGAAGAATGCTGTCATGTCTGCTGTAACGCAAGCCCCAAGGAGGACTGCCCTAGTGGTTGGATTTCACCATGGTGTGGCTTGTGGAAGTAGGGGAACCCTGCCCACCTCTCCAGCTGCAAGAGCTAGGGCACGTGCGTCCTTCCAGATAGCCTGCCTCCGGGCCTTGGCACATGCTGTCCCCTCATTCAGGAACGCCTTCCCCCACGCCTTCTCATCTGACCTTAAAGCTGAGACCTCCTCCCCTTGCCCCGACAGCCCTTCCTAATTTCCAGCCTGGGTTAAACACCCGTTGCCTGCCATCCCTACACCCGTTTGTCAACCTCCTTTGCTGTTCCATCCCAGCTCTGAGACTTGATGGCTGTACCTTCCTGAGCAACTGACCTCAGTACTTTGAACCTCACTTTTCTCGTATGTGAAATGGGTATTAAAATTCTTACTTGGTAGAGCTCCAGGAGCTTGAGGGCAAGAAAGAAACAGTTATTCTCACATTTGGTGCTCATGACAGCTTGGCAAAGTCAGGGCCCATGGTCCAATGGACAGGGGAGGAAACAGAAACAGGATTTTGGGAGGCGATGATATTTGCTTGGTAAGAGATGGTGTCAGGATTTGAACTGAGGTCTTTGCTTGTCGTAGAGTCCTGCTTTTTCCATATCACAACGATGCATCTTGGAGCCTTCTAAGGGAACGAAGATGCAGCCCCTGTTCTCAAAAAGACTGTGTTCTGGTCACCCCAGATTCTAGAACAAGTATTGACAAAAACATAAAAATTGACTTCCTTACCACCCACAATGAGGACTGAATATCTCTGAGCCCTTCTTGGGGTCTCCAAGTCACCTTGACAAGGCTTGAACATAAAGACAGTGTGACATTTCCCCCTTTGGGAAATGGTTCCTGAGATTTCCTTCTTTTGTCCGTGCTTCTGATGTCTCTGCAGAAACTCTGTCTTTAGTTTCTTTAAGAGCACAACTATTACTTCGCTAACCACCCCGGGGCTTCCTGACCTCACTACTGTTGTGGAATTGGAAGCTTGGTTTTCCCTTTGAGCAGTTCTTTGAAAAGTGTGATGATGGGAGAGTCACAATCATCTTTTCCTTGGCGTGAACATCTTTGCTTCTTTCTGGGTTTGCTCTTCCTTTTGCTGGCAACAAAGTTGTTTTTTTTTTTCCTCAACAAAGTATTTTTGAACTAAATGGTTTCTTGCCCTTGGGCACACATTGGCCCTTGATGAAAAAAGGCCTGTCCACATTTATTATTATTATTATTAATTCTATATAGTAATCTTAGCTGCCATCTGTTGAGCTCCTCCCGTAAACACTGGAGTAGATTGGAAGGTGTCACCCCCTATAAAAAAGATATATCCACGTCCTAACCCCTGGTACCTGGGGATGTGACCTTATTTGAAAAAAGTGTCCTTGCAGATGTCATTAAGTTTAGGATCTTGAGATGAGATCATCTTGGATTAACTGGGTGGGCCCTGCATTCTATGACAAGGGTCCTTGTAAGAAAAGGAGAATGAAGATGGGGGCAGAGACTGGGAATGACGCATCCTCGGGAGGCTGGAGGAGGCAGGGAAGGACTCTCCCCTGGAGCCTCTGGAGGGGAGTGGGGTCATGCAACATCTTGATTTTGGGGACTTATGTCCTCTGGGACTGTTGGATCATACATTCCTGTAGGAGACACCTGGTTTGTAGTAATTTGTGATGCAGCCCAAGGAAATGAATGCAATCACCTTATCCAAAGAAGTGCCCCCCACTCCCTGCCTACCCCGTTTTTCTGCATTGTCATGCTGACTTCCTTCATAACACATCACAGCCTGTGACTTTGTTTCCCTGCTCGTCTGTCTCCTGCCCTGGACCCTGGTCTCCAGGGGGAGCAGGGACCAAGTCTAGATCATAGAGTCCCCGGGCTCTATGGCAGAGCATGGCCCTCCTTAGGAGCCTATAGATACGTGTTTCCAAATGAGATGTGGTTGGAAATGGGTACGGAACTCAGAATCAATCCTTATGCCCCATGTCTGCGGCCCTGAAAATAACAAAGACCAAGGCGCGTGTGCGCACAGACACACACACACACACGCACACACACACACACACACCACGAAAAGCTAAGCCAGACTTCAGCGGGAGATTTTACAACTCTCCCACAGGAAGCCTGTTCTTACCCAGATATTTAATTGAACGTGTACGTCAAGTCAGCTTGCAACAAGTCTGGGAACTCACACATGGCGCCGCCAGGGCTGAACCCGCTCCAGGAAACCTCATTAATTTCTAAATGACGAATGATTTCACTTCCCAGCCATGGTCTGGAGGCAACACCATACAGGGGGACAGATCTTCCAGGGCCAGGTTTTCATCCCAGCTGTTGTGCTTTCTGGCCCAAGATTTTTCCCAGGAAGAAAGGAAGGAAGGGAGAAAGGAAGGAAAGAAGGAAGGAAGGAAGGGAGGGAGGGAGGAAGGGACAGACGGACAAGCTTTGGGAGGGAGATTGCTCTTGTGTCCTTGACTCGCCGAGGTTGGTGGCCTTTACAGGGTTGAGGACAAAGTGATTTGATCACAGTGGAAGTCGGGCTGGATTCTTGTCTCCCGTCATCGTCATTCCTGGCAGGGTTATGATCTGTCTAGCACTTATTCTATGGGACGTGGTACCTACATTTACACTTTTCTGCGTTGCCCCATCATCTCCACGCACGCCGTCCTGATGGTAATCCTGTGAGCCACCTCTTATCGCCTCCTTTTCACAGATGTGGAAATGGAGTTCCTGCTGAATTAAGAGACACGCCCAGGGCCCCAGAGTCAGAGCCCAAATTCGAATGCGGAGTACCTGGCTCGAAAGTCTCTGTTTTGAACCCCTGTGAGGTCATCTCTCAAGCTTCTTGGTTTCTTTTTCATTTCTTAGAAACTGCCATGTTTTCTTGGCTTAGAGAAACACCATCTAGCTCTTAATTAATTAATGAGGTCGACAAATACCCGTCGGGCACTCACCATCTCCTGAGCGCTCTACTGGAAACTCAGGGATACAATCATACAAGAGGAACCTGTTCAAGGACCGACGGCTTAACAGGAGAGACAGAAGAGGGAGCTGCCCCCCATACTAGGTAACAGACACTAGAATAGGGAGACCGTGGGGAGCTGGGGGCACAGAGCAGACTGTGAACGTGGGTGTAAGGAAAGACTTCTGAGGGGCGCCTGGGTGGCTCAGTCAGTTAAGCGTCTGTCTTTGGCTCAGGTCATGATCCCAGGGTCCTGGGATCGAGCCCCACATCGGGCTCCTTGTTCAGCGGGGAGCCTGCTTCTCCCTCTCTTGGCCCCTCCTCCTGCTCTCTCTTTTCATCTCTCTCTCTCAAAATAAATAAAAATCTTAAAAAAAAAAAAAGATTTGCGAGTAAAACTTAAAAGGCTTAAGAAAAACTAAGTATTTAAATACTCAATTTTAACAAGTTGAACATCATTCTAAATAAAAGCACAGTATTGTACACACAAAAACATCCCGCCCAGGGCACCTGGGTGGCTCAGTCGTTAAGCGTCTGCCTTCGGCTCAGGTCATGATCCCAGGGTCCTGGGATCGAGTCACACATTGGGCTCTCTGCTCAGCGGGAAGCCTGCTTCTCCCTCTCCCACTCCCCCTGCTTGTGTTCCCTCTCTCACTATGTCTCTCTCTGTCAAATAAATAAATAACATCTAAAAAAAAAAAAGACTTCTGGAAGAAATGAGCTTAGCTTGCTCTCAAGAGCAAGAGTGAAGTATTTATTTTCATACCTATCTTGCTGCCAAAAGGACTGAAAGAGGCTTAGTGTCCAGCTCATGGTAAATGATCAATCAATATTTGGTAAACGAATGGCCAGTGAAAAAGAACTTTGCAATTCTTTCCCTTTTTGCTTTGGCTGCCGGGAAGCTCAGAGCCAAGATGGTGGCAAATGTTGAGATCTTGGGATCCTGAGATCCCAGATTTCTTCCGCCCCCCTCTCCCCCACCCCCACCCCACTTGACATTCATGTAACTCCTTCTTTTCTACTTTCTGGTTTTGTAATTTAAGTTCTGATCATGCCTTGTTAATGTAATATGCTTCTGACTCACCAGCCACCTGCAATTTAGGGATAGGGAAGAGGGGTAGGGGATGTTCTTTCTCTGGCCTCCCCTCCTCTCACCTGTTCATCCCCTCCCCCCCACCCCACGCTCCCCTTGCCAATCACTGTTCTCATCAATGGAACTCAGAGCAAATGTTCCCCACGTGGTGATGAGTCACCATGAAGGGAGCTGGGCAGGAGCCGGGGAGGGAAGGCTAGAAGCCAGTGGGCTAGGCGGCCCAGGATGGGGAGCCAGGGCAGTCAGAGAGCACCAGAGGAAGAGGGTGGGACTGTATGTGGAGGAGGAAAGGCAGGGTTGGGTCTTTAGGAAATACTTGGGTCTTGAGAGCAGGGGCTGCTTTCAGTGTCAGGGGAGCTAGGGGCTGGCCTGATACAGCGGCGTTCCAGAACTTGAACTCCCTGTGGAGTCCCTGGAACCTGTCCGGTCCCCACTTCCAGTCCAGCTCTGTAATACTGGTGCCCCCCTGATCCCCGAGGCTGGACCTGCCCAGCTCTGGGCCACAGTAAGCCTCTGTCTCCGCCGCCTGTGCTCCGGTCCCTGACCGAGCCCCGAACCCAGCACTTCCTCCCTCATCTTCCCACCTGTGCAGATGGCGGCACGTCCGTCCGGCACTCAGGCCCCAGATCTCACTGCTTGTCTTGTCCCTCTTGTTCTCACACCGTTGCCTTCAACACTGTTGCCTGTTTTATCTTCAGAATATACCTGGAATCCGACCCCTTCTCAGTGGCCCCGGGTCACCCTCATCCTTAACAGGGTGATTGCAGTAATGCCCCCATGGGCTTCCCGCTCCTTGTCTTTGTTTTCTCAGGCAGTCTGGGTGGCTTAAAACCCCAGAAGTGTGTTGCATCACAGTCCAGGAGGTCGGAAGTCTGAAATGCAGGGGTGCGCGGGGCTGGTCCTCCCAGAGGCTTCAAGGGAGAATCCGGTCCCTGCCTCCCCGGCTTCAGGTGGTGGCCTCAATCCCCGGAAGCCCTTGGCGTGGGGCCACGTCACTCAATCTCTTTCCCCCATCTTCACCTCATCTTCTCTGTGCTCTCGCCTGCCTCCTCCCAGGGCACTAGTCCTTGGATGTGGGGCCCCCTCGAATGCAGATGATCTCATGCAGGGACCCCTCACTTCATTCCATCTGCAAAGACTCTCGTCCCAGATCGGGTCACCTTCAGCGGTTCCGCGGGATGTGAGCTTGGGAGCCACCTGCCTGTCCCCTGCCCCCCTCTGCTGTCTACTCTCAGTATAGCAAGCAGAGCAGTCTTGAGAAACAGAAGTTAAACTGTGGGATTCTCTTGTTCCAAGCTGCCCGCCTGGTGGCCCCTTTCATTTGGACGGAAGTTCACAATCCTGTGCGTGCTCTGCTCTTGGCTCTCTGTCTTCATCTCCTGCATCCCCTCTCCCCCGTGCTCTCTTCACGCCGCCCCTGCCAGCTTCCCCGGGTGCCTCCATCCCACCAGGCACAATCTGTCCTGGGACTCTGCACCTGCTCCTCCCTCGTCCCCCCACCCCACCCTTCCTGACCTTCATTCTGCAGGCTGCCTCTCTCACCTCCTTCCCGGGGCTCTGCTTGAATGTCACCTCCTCCGTGAAGCCACTGCTCCAGCCCATTCTGTGCCGTGTTCACTGCCCTCCCCAGCCACTTGTCACCATCTCTCAACTCTGTCTTATTGATCTGTTCACTACTTGACTCTACTCACTACAGTACTCAGGAAACATGCTGAGTGAGTACGCGAATGGACACGGCAGTACCTGCCTCGCAGGGAGTGTGAGGACGTGCGCTTGTGTGACCCGAAGCCTGGCATAGATTTTTCAAAAATTAGTTGATTTTATTCTTGAAGTTTTGTCGACACACAACGTTCTGTTAGTTTCAGGGGTAGGACACAGGGATTGGACAATTCTATACATTGCTCAGTGCTCACAGCAACAGGTATATTCACCATCCATCATCATGCAACGTTATTACAGTATTATTTATTATTTTTGCTACACTGTACTTTTCATCCCTGTGACTTATTTATTTTATACCAGAAAGTGTGTATGTCTTCACCCCCTTCATCTATGTCACTTATCTCCCCACTCTCTCCTCTCTGGCAAATGCCAGTTTATTCTCTGTATTTAAGAGTCTATTTTTTGTTTGCTTGTTTGTTTGTTTTGTTTTCTGGATTCCATGGATCAGTGAAATCATACAGTATGTGTCTTTATCTGTCTGACTTGTTTCACTTATGTAACGGAATATTACTCAGCCATGAAAAAGAGTGGATCTTGTGGTTTGTAACGTGTTGTTATATTATCATCATCATCATCAGACATGGTAGTAACAATGGTGTTAATTTTTTCTCCCAGCATCTGGGGGCTGGCCCATGGGTGGTGCTCAGTAAGTGTTTGTTAACTGACTGAAGGTTTTTGGTAACTCTCCTCTACCTGTTGTCCTCCTCTCTCTTCTAAGCCATGCATGGGACATTTGTGATTCTGCTGCCGCTCAGCCTGATCCTGATGGTGTTCGGGGGGATGACGGGGTTTCTGAGCTTCCTCCTTCGAGTCTCCATCCTCCTCCTGCTCACAGGGACCCTCTTCCTCTTTGGAGGTAGGTGCCCCCCTTGCACGGAGTGTGGGGGCTCCAGAGGGGCTGCACATGAATCCTCAGCCAGGGAAGGGCGGGCGGGCATCCTCTCCAGGGCTCAGTTTCCCCATCTGTGACATCAGAGCTGGAAGGGATGAGTGGGTCCCAAGAGAGAAGCAGAGGGTGGGAGCAGGTCCTGAGGATTGTTTTCCTGGTTTCACAGATGACCCTGCAGCTTCTGCGTGAGGGCTGTGGGCTGGCAGGAGACCCTCGCTCTCTCATGTGCCTCTGCCCTTCTGACACATCTTGCTTTGATCGATCGATGGATTGATTGATTGATTAAAACCCGGGCAATGCCTGGGTTAATCCCGTTTGTTTGGCAGACCTGAGGCTTTCAAAGATGGGATCCAGCACATGGCTGGTGTCCTAAGGCCTCCCTCCTTCCTGTGGGCTTGAAATCGTCCCTGCTTAAACACCGAGCAGGAACAGAGGTGATGCACACACTTGGGATCCATGGAGGAAAAGGACCAAAAAGAATGTCTGGCGGTGAAAATAGTGTGAGGCTCAGATGTCCTCCGACCTCTACTATTATTGATATTGGCATTAAGAGGTTACCCAGGGACTAATTCTCGAAACCACTCTGCACACTTGGAGGGAAGTCTAATCCGCGCTGTGCCATGGGGGGAGCCTCGAGCCAGGCTGCGGAGCACTTGACGTGAGGCAGATGCCCAGGGAGGCCGAGACGTTCATTTACATTAATTTAATTTCAGTTGAAATAGCCCCCTGTGGCCGGCAGCTGTGGCGCTGAATGGGGCATCTGTCATTCCCGGTCTCTGGGGACCCACCGTGGGCCAGCCCCGTGCTGGGTGCCAGGGAATCCATGATGAGTCCCCTGGAGCTCACAGCCCATTGGGGGAGATGGCCATTAGCTAAGCGATCTCACAAACAAATGCAAAATTGCCGTTCTGACCTGGACAGTGACAGTGTGTGGTGCTGTGAAACTACAGGGTGGACTTGACCTACTCGGGGAGGTCCCGGAATCAGGTTAGGTGAGCTGAGATGTGGGGATGGACAGGAGTTTCTGGTGGTGGGAGGGAATGGGAAGGGAAGGGAGGGTGCACTGGGTAGGGGACCAGCATGGGCAAAAGCCCTGTGGTAGGAGGAGCATGGACAGCTGGAGAGGCGGGCTGGGCAAGGAGGAGGAGGAAGAGGAGCCTGGGCGTTTGATCTGCTCTCCTTTGCCTCTCCTGCAGCCTTGCTGACCCTGGCTGGAATCAGTGTCTACATCGTGTACTCGGCGGCCGCCTTCCGGGAGGCGCAGTGTCTCCTGGAGGAGAAGGCCCTCCTGGACCAGGTGGACATCCGCTTCGGCTGGTCCCTGGCCCTGGGCTGGATGAGCTTCATCGCCGAGCTGCTCACTGGGGCGGCCTTTATGGGGGCGGCCCGCGTGCTCAGCCTGAGACAGAGGCAGGACCGGGCCATATGAGCCCGATGCCTGGTCTGGTGGGAGGCAGGGCCCTGGCCTCAAAGGCCACTGCTATGTGCTGAGCTCCGGGCCTGGCTGTCATGTCCGTGCCTGGTGTGGTGTGTCTGTGTGTTTGTGCACGTGTGTGTCCGTACGGGCTGGAGGAGGCCTCGGGAATGCAGAACCCACCTCACCTGAAACAACAAAATAGCCCCTTGATCATAACCAGAACTTTCCGGATTGCAGCCCCTGTGGGCCTCCTCTGGCTTCATTGCAGCGCTCACCCCCACTCATTGCATCAGCTCCCCTTCTTTGCTAAGGAATGGAAGATCAGAGAGGTTAGGTAAGCTGCACAAAAGCGCACAGCGAGCTGGTGGTCTATTCCTTGCTCCAAGAACAGTGCTCAGTCCCTTACCACAGTTTTCCTGAGTAGGTTCAATGGACTGGCTGCAGCATGATTGCTGTGTGGGGGGGTGCTGCACCCCAGACTCTGGGCCTCAGGCCTCAGAAGACCTGGAGCCCCCGCCTAGGGCGCAGTGTGAAACGGGGTGGTGAGAGCAGAAATCTGGGCTGCTCACCAACCGGGCGGTGCAAATGTCCCCCTCCCCCCCACCTCAGCGAGGTGCACGCTTGTCCCGTCCATAGTCCCAGAGCTCGACAGGCTGGGCTGACTCGGAGCGATGATTCTCAGTGACCAGGGGCTCCGTACTGCAACATAAAGTAGTCATCCCGGACATGGAAGCCCCTCCTAGCTTTCTGGTGGTCGGCGTGCTGGTCCCCTCATTGTGTCACTTCAGAGATCACAGGGAGAGCCAACGGCAAGCCCACCGCCAGCAGGAAGAGCAATCAGCAAGCTTGAGACTCATAAGAAGGAATCATTAGCAGATTCGCCTGAGGAGGGAAGAAGGATCAGCGGACTCACAACCAGTAGGGAAGAATATCCTCAAACACACAGTAGTCACTCCTGGACCCAAGTGCCACCTGTGAGCCCTCATCAACTCACTCACACCCGTCATAGAGTAGTTTCCCCATGAATGTGTTGACTGAGCCTGCTTCCCTAGCCTGAAGTCCGAGACTGGCAAGATTCAGACAACTGGAAAAGCAGGAGGAGGAGGGTCCTGTACCCCCTGAGGAAGACCGATTAGCAGATCCCAACCCTCAACGGAATTTAAAAAATGTGCAGGGGCCACCTCGGGCCAATGACATCATAGTCTCCCAGAGTGGGGTCTGAGCATGGCTAGCATTTGAACAAATCTTAAGATAGAGAGTGGCCTGGCATTTGGTTTACCCCAGCGCACCTCCGACTTTTATGGGGATCTTGTGAAAATGCAGGTTCTGATTCAGGAAGGAGGTGGAGGTGGGGCCTGCAGTTCTGCATTTCTAACAAGCCTCCGGTAAGGAGGTTTTGTAAAGTTGCTTGCACGCACACACACACACACACACAATGCACACACACATGCACAAGCACACACACATCGCACATGCACACACAGGGTCTTCTTTCCTTCATGGGGCAGGGTTTTTAGGTTGCTTCTGCACCAGCAAAGGAGGTGTGGAGTCCGTCATGGGCTGAGTCCTGGTGACGCTATTAGCTGTGTGGCCTCAGTGGGTCTAGGTGGGGGACGGCGCCCACCTCCTTGGTCCTTTGGCATTGAGTGTTCTCCAGGGAAGCCTGGCTCCTTTTGGGCAAACATACGTCTGGGTGTGACGTGGGCTTTTCTCAGTATGCATGGTGGGGGTGGCTCTAGGATATGAAGTGAAAGATTCTCATGGAGCTTGCTGATGGGGTGATCTTCAGGGACTAATTGTAACCCCTGCTCCCTCCCCCCAAAAATTCCATCCCTCCTTTTGTCCTCGTGTTCTAGCCCACGGGAATGGAAGTGTGCAAAGTGGCTGCACATCCGAATCCCCTGGGGTGGTGCCTCTCACACTTCAGCGTGCTGAGACTCTTCAGGGTGTCCCAACCCTCCTGGCGGGGGGTGGTCCCCGGGGGCTCTCTGAGTCAGCAGGTCCAGGTGGGGCCCGAGATTTCACAGGTCTGACCAGCTCGCAGGTGATGTGGATGCTGCTGATCTGGGTCCCTGTCCTTTGTGACCCTGATCTGGGGCATTTGCTAAGTGACAGCTTGCTGCACATTAGAATCACCTGGGCATCTTTTAAAAACCCCAATGCCCGGCTGAATCCTTGCTCTGATTGTACCTCGGGGTGGAGTTGATAGTGTTTAAAGACTTCTCTGGATGATTCCAAGGTACAGCTGAGGTTTTCAACCTATTCCTGCAGGATCCAGAGTCATGAGATGTGGGGAAGGCCTGGGGAGCCTTAGGTTTAAGAAAATCCCTCGGGAAGTGCCATTGGCTTAGCAGGTTTGTGGACCATTGGTGTGGATCATAAGGTGAGTGACCATTAGCAACATCATGACGTCACTGTCCTCACCACGACACCGTCACCCTTACCATGACATCATGATGACCTCCTCCTCCTCACCATGGCTGATGCTCACTGAGTACTTATTACACATCTGCACTATTCTACATGCCATCAGTCACTCAGTCACTCAACAAACACTTGGGGAAGGTCATTGCATGCTAGGACCTAGCAAGCCCTTGCTCTCAGAGCCACCACATGATTGAGGACAGGCATGCAAAACATATGGTCGGTGGTGAGGACTATGGAGAGAAGCGAGGCAGGGTACAGATGAGGAAACTGAGGCACAGACAGGCTAAGTTAACTGGCCCGAGGAAAAGAGAGAAAGGGCTACAACTGGGATGCAAGTTCAGATCTGCCTGATTCCAGGATGGTTTCCTTTCCATTCCTGCCAGCCAGGCAGCTCTGTCCGCCGGTGGGTTCAGGACATTGCTGCCACTTCCTGTCCGTCTAGTCTGTAAAAGTGCAAACTGAGCGGATTGCTCACAAGGCCCCATGGGGAGGGGGGCGAGAGCAGAGTTACAAAATCAATTACACAAGTCAGGGAGAGAAATGAAAGTTTTCGCAAAGTGAGGGCAACCCTGCTAGTGAGAGAGAGTGGTCTCTGCTGCCACCTGCTGGTCGTATGGTGGAACTGCATCAGAGGCAGGCCCTGGTACTCAAATGCGTCCGAGGACGTCCGTTTTCAGCCCTCAGGCTGTCCAGCTACAGGTCTGACCCTGCAGGGTAGCGGCTCTTAGCTGGGGCGATTCTCCATTCCCTCCCCACCTAGGACATTGACGATGTCTAGAGACGTTTTTGGTTGTCACAGCTGGGGGTGAGTGCTCCTGCATCCGGAGGGCAGAGGCCAGTGCATGGGATGGCCACCAGGATGGAGAATTTATCTAGTCCCACCTGTGAATCATGCCAAGCTTGAGAAACCCTGCTAGAGGCACAGAAACGAATTATAAAAGAGAGCACGTGTGTATTCAAGGAACTAATGACATAGTTGAAATAATTTCATTCATTTGATAAACATTTACCAAATACCTACCATGTGTCAGGGACTGTTCTAGGGTCTGGGGACACATTAGTGCAGATGGATGACAAGATCCCTGCCCTTACTAGCTTACATGGAAACGGATGACACACACATGAACCAATGATGCATATGAGAAATTCAGGGAGTATTAGGGCTATGAAGAAAACAAAACATGAGATGGAGGGTGGCCGGGAGATGTGTTACTCCAGGAAGGACAGTCAGGAAGGGCCCCCCTGGAGGAAGAAGCACTGTGCTGAGGGCCCCTTGGAGGAGATAGCATTGTGCTGAGACCCAAGTGAGGAACCTGCCACGTGGGGAAACAGCAGGCCAGGCAGGAGACAGTAAGTGCAAAGGCCCTGAGGTGGAAACAAGTTCATGTGTTTGAAGGGAAGACAGAAGGAGAGTGGAGGGAGTGTGGTAGCAGGTGACTAGAGATAGGAGGTAGGTAGGTGGAGGGGATGAGGAAGAGGGAGAGGAGGTGGCTGGGTTACCCGTGGTCCATGACGAGGAGGTGCTGATGATAAGTGGGATTTGGGATTCTGTGGTGTTCTGTTCTGTCCTAGTCTATCCTATTCTATTCCATTTTGATTCTATATTGAGGGCAAGGAGACATCTCTGGGTGAGGGGATGCATAGGCCCTAAGACTGTGGTTCTCCACCCCACCTTCATATTAGCATCATCTGGGGACTCAAAAAAGCCAAACTTCTAACATTTGGGCTTCGAACTTCTAACCCTGGGGAGCCTGGAGGCTTGCAGAGCAATCACCGTTAGCCCCATTTTGCAGGTGAGGGGCCTGAGGTGCACAGCAGGACTTGCTGGGTGGGGCAAGGGCCAGGTCCTTGCCCCCTTCCTCTCTCTGTCCCTCTGACACGGGGCTGCTCACCCCCCTCCTCCAGAGTCAATGCCCTGGATTTCACTTATAGCAAAAACGTCTTTGCTTCCCCTCAAGTGAATTTCCACCTGTCATTTCCCCAGCACGACTCCTGGGCCACTGGTATTAGGCCCCCGTGAAGGCTGGAGGCGGACTCAGCGCCTCTGCCTCTGTCCAACAGCAGGCTGGGCTTTGTCAAGTATTTATAGGTTAGGTCCCCTCTGGAGCACGTGGTGGATGGGGGGCAGGGGGGTGGGAGAGATGGAAACACACACACACGTGCATGGAGACCCGGAGAAATGCATAATCGCAGTAAAAGAGACAGAGACAGAGAGAGGGGTGCGGGGAAGGCAGAGGAGGAAGAACGAGCTGGCGGAGAGAGAAAGCAGAGGAGAGCAGCACAGACTTGCAGCAGCAGGACGGAAGGATGGACAGAAGGAGGTGCAGGGAAGGAGGAAAGAAAGGGAGGGGACCCCAGGGAGACCCACACAGAGAAAGGAGAGGCAGGAAAAACAGAAGCGGACAGCGAGAAGCCAGAGATGGAGACAAATCAGGGGTGGAAGACCCCTCGGAGCTAGAGAGGGTGGGGGACAGAGAGATGGTCCATGCGGACACTTCTGGGGCTGCAGGTGCTTCCCAGGGGGACCCTTCTGGGCACCGTGTAGGACAGGGGGAGAGGGGTCCCTCAGGACAGGGGGTGGTCAGGCAAGGGACATTCCCTGGTGGGGGATGGCAACCCTGAGGCAGTGGCGGGTCGTCTTTCCAGGAACAGTATATCCCATGCAATAGCTGGGACATACTTATCCTAAACAATTATGTGTTGCTTCTCTGATATTCGAATTTAAACGGGCATCCTGGATTTTAATTTGGTAAATCTGGCAACCGTACCCCTCCTTTCTGGCGCCACTGTTCTCCCAGGTATTCACGCTGTTCCAGCCTCGTTGCTGTTCCTCGAACACGTTAGGCGTTTACTGTTCTCCTGCCTGGAATAGCTAAAACTGCAACCTTCACCAGACTCCCCGACTTCCCCTCCCCTTCCACGCTTTTTTGCTCTTAGGGCTCACCGCTCTGTGATATGCCCTGTGTTGTATACACCTTGCTTACTGTTTCCCTATGCTTATGTTTACCCTATGCTCCATGCTAACCCGGAGAGTTGTCTCTCTCGTTCTTGCTGATTCCTGAAACAGCATCGGGCACATTTAAGAACTACTTGTTGGATAAATGTGTAAACCCCAGACTCTATCCAGTGTCTTCTCTGAGCAAATTTCCCCCCACCCCCAGCCCACACCCTGGGGGCATTGGCCAGCTCATTGCTCTGTTGAAAATGCCAAGTATCAGGATTTTGGGGTGGTATGGGGCGCCTTTGCTTTTTTTTTTTTTTTTGCTATCCAGTGAAGTCACATGCATTCCTTCATTTCAGTGGGAATGTCTTCAGAGCCAACTGTGTGCCAGACACTCATGTATATAGGGGTGAAGGGAGCAAACTCCCCTGGGACCCCAGCCCAGAACAGTCTTCATGTGACGTAGGTGTGCGTTGATTATTTGAGAGAGGTGGGGAGGAAAGAAGGAAGGAAGGAAGGAAGGAAGGAAGGGAGCAATGCACGCACAGAAAGAGGGATCACAGTAAACATGAAATGGCTACTTATAATGAACACTGACTGCATCCAATTCCATCTTTAATTAATTTATTTTTAAAGTTTATTTAAATAATCTCTACACCCAACATGGGGCTCGAACTCATGACCCCAAGATCAAGAGCCGCACACTCTACAGACTAAGCCAGCCAGGTGCCCCTCCAATTCCATCTTTTAAGAGAGGAGGGAGTGGGCATGATTCCTACTGGTGGGGAAGTAGATGGGGACCCTGTTGGATCCAGCCAGGATTCATAGCTGCAAGCAACAGAGACAGACTTTGGCTGGTGTCAGCACAAAAGGAGAGAAAAGGATGCTGGTAGCTCTTAAAGTTTCTGTGAGGGTTGGGGAGTAGGTTTGGGGTCATGCACAAAGGGTGATGGCCCAAATCTTGCTGTCAGAGGGATCTGCAGAGGGTACCAGCACTCAACACCATGGCTGGCATTGGTGACTCGGTCTACTTGCTGTCCCCAGCACTGGACCCTGTTTCACTGGCTGTCATGGGTGTCCTGGTGTCTAGCCCCCCCAACCATGGCAGGTGGATCTACTTGGCTGAGCCTGGTCAGGTACCTACCTGCAAAGGGAAGCTGGGAAATTGAGGATCTAGACTTTGAGCCACTCTGGTGAGATGCAGATGCTCCCTCCTCCATGAATCATAGCATGGGCATACCCTGGCCTAGGAAAGAGGGCCCATTTGGGGCAGCTGAAGGGAATGACAAGGGCCCCAGACAATGCCCCCCTGTCCTTGCAAAGCCTGTCCCAGACCTCAAGTAATGCCCATTGTGTAGCAGAGCTTGGTGGTGACTCCCTGGTGGCTGTGGAGAGAAAGATCCAGAGACGAGCTTGCATGCGGGGATCAATGGAGAGCTGAATGAATTACTCTTAAGGAAAAAAAAAGTGATTTTTCTTAAGTTTCTCGGGGGTGGAGGGGAGGTAGGCCATAGAAACCATAACAGTGAGGGGCTTTGTAAAACTTAGGGCAATCTCTTTCCAGGGGGGGAGCTGTTACCACCCACAAACCCGTTTGGCCCCCCACATCAGCGCCTCCTCTTTCCTTGTGGAAATGAAGAACAGATGGAGTTTCCTGCGGGCGGGGCTGCAGGGCTGGGGCAGAGAGAAAGGGCCGGCGTATTGGGAGTCCCTGGCAGGAGGGGAGTCCCCAGCATGGAGGTGATGGGGAGGGAAGCCGGGGGGGGGGGGGTGCCCGTGCTAGGCAGGACCTCAGGGGGCGCATGAGGCCACGTCTGGGAGGGAGGGAATGTTGGAGGAAGGGAACAGGCCCAGAGCCCCATCCCGCAGTGCCCCCTGGTCTGCAAGCCCGGAAGGGCAGCTGACGGTGAGGGAGAAGCTTGGCTTCCTCAAACTCTGTGGATTCTGGAATTCCCTGGCACCCCTGGGTCCTTGGACCCTGCTGCCCACAGGGGATAGGGCTCTGCAGAAGCCGTGGTGGCTGAACTCAGCTGCTGCTCCCCCTCGTGCCTGCAAGTGTGTTCACCAGCCGGCAGGCAACGTGTGGGCTCTGTTCTGCAGCGCCCAGCCTGGCTGCGACGTGGGCGCCAGGAGGAATCAGGGCGGAGAGGTCTGAGGAGGGCAGGGAACAGTGCATGCCCCTGAGCTTCTCCTCCTCCCTGTCCCAGCTCCGCAGTGTGGCTTTGGGGAGGTCCCTGTCTCCCTCTGGGCCTCAGTCTTCTTATCTGCAAAGCGGGCCCACCGTCCCCTGGGGTGGGTGGATGTGCGCCCCACCAAGCCTGTTCCAGATGATACAATCCCACAAATGTCTCCTGAGGGCCTGTCCTTGGCAAGTCCTCTGCCAGGTACTGGTCACACATCAGCGAACAAGTCAGGTTGTCGTGAGGTCCTGATGAAGAAGCAGTTGTGGACGCTGACTCTTGGGTCTAAAAGTCCCATTTAGGGGAATGGCATCCCCCATCCAGCTGTTCCCATCACCCTGGCCTGTATGCAGGAGCCCTGGCCGAAGGGATGACAAGGAAACCAGATTTTGTACATGTGTCTGCGGCTGGTGGGGAAGGAGGCAGGTGAGGACTGGCGACGGGCAGGCTGGGGACGCGGGAGACGTGTGCCTGGGGAGGATCCCTCCCTCTGAGCCCCCGTGTCCCACCTACCCAGGGGGTGTGTGCTTGCTACGGGGCTGACAGAGGGCAAGGGAGGAGTCCACGCGGCCTCTATGTGGGGTCCCTTCACCCATCAGATGTCCCTGATTGTCTCCAGGAGGCATCTTCCTGTGCTCAGTCACTGTCATCTGCTCTGGCCTTTTCTGGATGCCCGCGCCCCCTGCCCCACCCCCCTTCCCGGGGACATGGTTTAGGATGAGTCACCCTGCACGGCACGTAAGCCTTTCTTCCCCAGGCTCTAGAGCACTCTAGAGTTTCTAAAGCATGCTGTAGGCTCTCATCCTGCTGGGAGAGCGTGTCCACTCTCGTCCCCACTGATGGATGGATGAGGCTGCCGAAGCTCAGCAGGGCCAGGACGTATCCAGAATCACTGGCCAGATCATCCCTCGAAACCAGGCCACGCGAGTCTGCCTCCCCATCCACCCCGGTGGCTCCTGACAGTGGTCCTGGTGTGGGCGCTGCTGGGCCTGGGGACGCCTGGTTTCACACTCACGCGGCGTGTTCATCAGCGAGTGTGCACATCTGTGAGCATGCACACAGTCCACAGTATTGCAGCCGCCGTGCGTGGGGGCCTTTCCCTGTGAGGACGGCGCCGGGACTCTGTCAGAACGTTGGCCTTTGTTCCAGATTCATTTCTAGTCCCTCAATTAGGAATGCTTAATTTAATGGAATACTCAGAGCCCCAGAGGAGGAACAACCATGTGATGACTAATAAAATATGCATGCATTGAGAGGGTCAACTCCTGTCTCCTTCCACCCTGTTCCTTTGTGCGGCTGGCTGCCCCTCCCCAGCACCCTCTGGACTCTTGGGTCCTTGCTTGGAAGCAGCAGACTCAGGGAGCCCGAGGGGGTGAGCTGTTGGCTCCCCTGGAATTCCCGGAGCCAGACGCGGGTTTTTCTCCCCACCTGGGACTTGAGCCCCATTCTGCACCATGGAACCAGCTCCGGTCAGACTTGGCTGGGATTATATGGCATCTGACCTGCACCTTTAACCACTGAGGCCCCGGAGGTGATGCACACACTCAGGGTGCTGTCGTCGCCTCCCTAAAAAGGGAACTGTTGTGGGTCCAAGCGTATACTCCAAAAGACATGTCGAAGTTATAATTCCAGTACCTGCAAATGTGACCTTATTCGGAAAAAAGGTCTTTGCAGAGGGTAATTCGTTCATTGAAGTCAGGTCACATTGGATTAGGGTGGGCCCTAAGCCCAGTGACTAGCGTCTTTATATAAGAAGGCCACATGAAGACACAGAGATTAACAGAAGAGGCCAGGTGACAGACAGGGGCAGAGACTGGAGGGACATGGCCACGAGCCACGGAACGCCTGGAGCCCCCAGAAACTAGAAGAGGCAGGCAGAGCCTTCTGAGGGAGCGTGGCCCTTCTAGACTGGGAGAGGGTAAATTTCCGCAGTTTTAAGCTGCCCACATTGTAGCAGTTCTTGGCGGTGGTCCTGGGAGATTCCTATAGGGAGATTAACAGGGTCATTTGAAAGATCAGAGTAGTAACAACCACAGTGCCTAACAAGGATACTTTCCTTCCCTGGTCTGGTCGAGTTCCCAACGAGGCAGGCGCTGCTGTGGTCTCTTCCACAGCGAGGACACTGAGGCTTCGGGAGGGGAAATAGTACCCTGAGCGTGTCCGCTGGGACAGGTGGGACTGGGACGTGGACTGAGGCTGGCTGGCCAGCACCCACCTGCCTGTCTGCCTCGCGGCTGCAGAGCAAATCGCCCCAAATGTAGCAGCTAAAGCCGGCCCTGGTCAGTTAACAGATTGAACCAGATCAATTGATCTATCTATATTTATATATTATTCATTATTTTTCTTCTCCATGATAATATGTGTTCATTGTAGAAGATCCCATAGTTTAACCACTCAGGGATGATACCTGTTAATATTTTGGGGCATTTTTTTTCCTGGTCTTTATATCCACCTAGCTATTGTTGATAAAGATACACACACACAAACATAGTTAACTAGGCAGTTTCCCCTAATTCTTCTGCATGTTCCCCTTCCGTCCTCAGGCACGTCTTTAAATTTCACTGAAGAATCTGTGTATATAAACAAGGCCACCATCAGCCCATGTAGCACCAGCTTATACGGTACCTTTGTGTAAATTAGCAAAAGTTGCCCCCTCCAGGTAGAGGCGCATGGCTTAGCAGGTGGAAGCAGAAAACGTCTTTTGCAAACCAGCCCGGCTCCCGGAGCACATAGTCTGGTGAGCAGGTGCAGTTTAGAATTCACCCTCACCTCGGCTGCTTGGAGGGGGGCCTTTGTGCAGTGCCCAACCTGCCCAACCATATGTGGTGGGCCCTGTGCACAAAAGCATTCTTGAAGAATGCGGGCATTTCCAAAATAGGTGTTAATCAAAGAGTCATGCACAATTCATGCAAATTACAAAACTATAGTTGGGATAAATAGAGCCCAAACACTTTGGCTCTAGAGTTGTTCTTTAAATCTCTTTTCCAAGAGAATTGCCCATTTCTGTCTCCCTGGTATCTAGTAAGGTACTTTGCATAGAGGAAATGCTCTGACTTTATAAAACTGAAATGAAATGCATAGTGCAGTGGTTTTAAAATATATCTGCAGGTTCTTCAACATGCCCCCTATGAAAAGGTGGGGTCTAATTCCTATTCTCTTGATGGTGGGCCTTTGTGAGTTGCCACTACCCCGTAGGTGCTGGAAGGATCGCTGCATGACCTCTGAGGCTAGGTCATAAAAGACATTACAGCTTCTGCCTGGTTGTCCCCACCCTTCCCCCAACACGTGCCCCTGGGACTCTGAGCCACCATGGCATGAGGAAACCCAAGCAGCCCCACGGATAGACCACGTGTTGGTGTTCTAGCTCCAGTCCCTGCTGAGGCCCTGGCTGACCACCAATGTCGCCTGCAGGACGTGGGAGGAGGTGAGCTTGCAGATGATTCCAGACCCTGCCTTCAGGTTGCATCAGCTGAGGCTGAATAGAACAGAGACTGGCCCTCTGCCCCAAGCCTCACCTACTTGGAGATTTGTGAGCAAAATAAATGCCACAGGGCCAAGTCACTCCGCATTGGGGTGGTTTAGGCTGCACTAGCTAAATGGAACAGATCGGCTGTGGAATATTTATAGTCTGGCCCGCTCCTCTGGGCCGCACTGTTTCCCCTTCTGTGCCGGTGGATTTTGCCGCAAGCATCCATGACCTGAGGATGTTCTCTGGCCTCGGGAGTCTGTTTAGCTGATACCTGCCACAGTAGGTGCTCCGGCTCCCTGGCCTCCAGGGGGGACCACCTCAGGTGTGCCTACTGACAGGTCACCTTGGTAGATTGGCGAGTGAAGCAATCCAACAAATGTTCTTGGAGGACAAAGAAGTTGAAACCGGGAGAATACCATTTAAGTTTTACTTGCAAGGTGTTGTCCGGCTTGCAAATCCCTTTCCTGCTCTTCTCTCAGCTACCTGGAGCACCCCTGTGGGTGAAGGATGGGGGTCTCCAGGAGAGGAAGAGAGACTTGATGGGGACTGCTGGCAGAACAGCTTGGACCCCCACCTCCTGGTCCTTTAAACTCCATGCCCTTTCACTCCCCTGAACGAGTATTCTGGCCACAGATATCCTCAGAAGGGACCACCTGTG
The DNA here is from genome assembly GCF_964656455.1 of Halichoerus grypus. NCBI lineage: Eukaryota > Metazoa > Chordata > Mammalia > Carnivora > Phocidae > Halichoerus > Halichoerus grypus. The sequence goes on from NC_135717.1 coordinate 33,831,203, forward strand.
GCGATTTTTCCCGAAATCCAATTTCAAAGGATTCTGAAATGAGGCCGATTGAATCACAGATCTTGGTTTGGAAGGCAGCATCACTGAGCAGATGCCCCGGGAGTCAGCTTAGCATCTTCAGACCGGAGAGAAGAAACAGCAACGGTCAGCACTCCTGCGCTCCCAGGGCCTCTGCCTCCTGGCCTCTCAGCTAAGGGAAGGGTCAACCACAAAGGAAATTGGATGAGAAGGCGGAAGAAAACCTGGTGGGAAGCAGGAACCTCAGCGGGATTAGCAAGTGACCAGAACTAAGTCATCAAAGGACCTGGATGAAAGGCTAGAGATCACTCAGGGAGAGTTTAAACACAGACCGCTTAAGTGGTAACAGACCCAAAGTGGGGGATCAAAGAGGACTTCAGAATCGCAGCGCAGCCGGCCCTGGGAGCTGCTTAGGCTGTGAATTGGGCTGCAGGCGGGGCCCGGAGGGGGAGGGGCGTGCTGACACAGCAAGGCTTCACCTTCAAGCCCAGCCTCCTCTCCGGCTGCAGAACTCTGGGAGCAGGTAGGACCCTACAGAACAGCCATTGGCTCATTTTCCGTTTGTATTTGGGAATAATTATAGACCCATAGGAAATTGCAAAAAAAAAAAAAAAGGATGTGGGGTCCCATGAACTCTTCTTTTTTTTTTTTTTTTAAAGATTTTATTTATTTATTTGACAGAGAGAGACATAGCGAGAGAGAGGGAACACAAGCAGGGGGAGTAGGAGAGGGAGAAGCAGGTTCCCCACTGAGCAGGGAGCCCGATGCGGGGTTCCATCCCAGGACCCTGGGATCACGACCTGAGCCGAAGGCAGACGCTTAAGGACTGAGCCACCCAGGCGCGCCCCCCCCCCCCCCCCCCCCCGTGAACTCTTCTTGTAGCTTCTGCCAGGAGTGACATCCCAGCTAGCCCTACAGTATCAAAGTCTGAAGACAGACGTTGGTGCAACAGTGGGACCTATCGTGTGTGTGTGTGTGTGTGTGATGCAGTTTTCTCCTGCAGATAGATTCACGTACCCACCACGGTAACCGAGACACAGAACTTCTCCATCACCACGAAGGAGGCCCCTTCTGCTACCCAGTTACGGTTGCAAGCCCAGGGCCACCCCAGGGCTGGTTCCTGGCCACCAGGCATGTGTTCTCCATCTCAGAGTTTTGTCATTTTGAGAACAGTACACGGATGGGATCTTACAGCAGGTACCATCTTGAGATGGGCCTTTCTTCCCTCAGCAGAATGCCTTTGAGATCCACCCGCCCCGGCTGCTACAGGCACCAATATTGTTCCTCTCGGTTTGCGAGCAATGTTCCACAGCGTGGGGGTAGCACGGTTTGTTGTTCCCACTGCGGACATTGGAGTGGTTTCCAGATTTTGGCAATCACAACAGTTATGCTCACTGAATGATACATGGATTTTAATGGGGGAGGGCCCCCAAAACATCCCTAAGGAACACATGATTAAACTTGATTCCGGGGTGTTGATTTAGATGCCTCCACAATGTCAGCTGTGCTATCCTCTACAAGAAGAATTTCTCTTGGGGACAGAAAGGCAACGTTTCTCTTGAGCCTTTATCCAAGTAGATTTTTATCCAAGGACTGTGGGAATCTTGTCACTGATGGAGTTTCTCTCGTTGCTTTGGCTACTAGGAAGACCTTGGCTTTTTAATCTTTTTAAATTTTATTTTAATTTTTTTACTTCTACACATTCAGTATAACAATATGGAGGATTTTATCAGAATTCCAGGGAAGTCTCCCTTTGGAGAGAAAAATCTGCTAGTACTGGAGACCAGACCACATTTCTCAGGAGGTAAATTGTTGGTGCTCAGTGATGAGTGGGGAGCAGGAAGCTGGGAGAGATGGGTCACCTTTGTTGGACTTGGAGCTCCCCGGGTGTCAGAACTGTGCATTGTCCTCCTTTGTCCTTCCCACACCAAGCACAAGGCAAGGCGCCGACTAGCCATGCCCAGTAACGCCCAGCCCCTGGACAGAGCCTCCCTTTGGAGGACAGCAGCGGGCGTCCTATCCAGTGGATCGAGCAGGGACCACTGGGAGTTGGAGAGACCAAGAGCATGTGGGAATGTAAGGATGGGTGAGAGGCGAGCCTTCGGAGCCCCGAGGAGTGGTGTGCTAAGAGGGACCTGGATTTCTGATTTCCCTGAACAGAAAATACAATTCTAGGGGCCAAAGTTTGCTACCCACTTTTTCTCTTGCCGAGTAAGAACATCAGTTAAGGCACACACAAACCTATGTACAAAGAATAACCACTACCATCTCCTGCCCCAACACACACACACACACACACACACACACACAGGAAGGGCAATATTTTAGAATCAAAGGTTGAACCTTAAAATGAAGACATGAGGAATTTCTTGCTTTTTTCAGTTCATTCACTTGGAAACCATGCATTCTTCACATGAGCGAAAATTGGCTCATTTTAAAAATTAGGAGACACTTTATTTCTTTTAACACGAATTTCTCTAGTGACTATGCGAAATATAAATATATTACATTGTCGTGCCCATCAGTTAAACTCACCACAGTCCAAGTATGTGTGTGTATACACATACTTTTTATAGACATATATACACAGTGAATCTTCGGCTCACTTCCCAGTGGGCGGGACAAAGAATAAAAGATGCATATAAGATTTCATCTCTGCTGAGAAAATTGGCTCTTAGGGGCGAGAAGAATCTTGGCTCTTGCCTTGGTTCGTGGCTCTACAAAGGGCCCTAGTACAGAAGCAGATATATATATCTCTGCAGTGTCCATTCAAAATGTCATGAGTGGGGGCAGGAATTAGGAAGAAGAGTCTAAAAGACTCTCTACGAAGGTGACAGCGGATGAAAGGCCATGAAAGCACTGTTGTCGCTCTGCATGGACCTAAGGGGTCAGCATTTGGTCAAGGGCAAGCCTTGCCTGCAGGACACACTCTAAGTGCCTCCTGGAGCTTGAGGAGCATGTGTTAAAATTGCCAGGGTTTGCCATGGGTCAAGCATACTGCCAAGCCCTTCAAATGCATCTTTTTACACACGGCTGAGAGGCAGATGCTCACATTATGCCCTTTTTACACCCGGGGACACGGAGGGCGGAGAGTGTCGGCTACCTGCACGGTCCGGGTCCCACTGTTCCTAAGTGCTGGGGCTTGGCTCAGACTCGGGACATCTCACTGACTTATTTAAGATCAGGGTTTTCTGGCGGTCTTGCTTGTAGCAGCTCCAGGATGGTGGAGCTGGGATTTCCTTTTCCTCATGAAATTTAAAGAGTCTGGCCAAATGTTCTGGCCAGAGTCTCGTTCCTGGGATTTGTCTTACCCAGACCGGGAATCATTTGCATGGCTCCAGCAGGTCCAGATGCTGGAGGTCAGAAGAGCAAGCCACAGGCCCATCAAAGGAATGATGGGTCTCCCATGCCCGGCAATTAAGAGGGGATTCTCAGCTGTGAACGTGGCCCTTGGCTTCCTAATGGAAGTCTGTCATGCTAATTAAATAACCATGACTGTGGCCTGCTACTGCACACAGCTTCACCCCGAGGTCACGCAAGGACCTGCCTGTGAGGACAGTGATGCCACCATGCTTTGTGATCAGGAAGGAAAGCCCGGCTCTCCAAGGGCAATGGGAATGCACCTCAAGACAAGGAATGTCTCCGCCATGGGAGAGGATCTGATCTAGAGTTCTTGTTCAATCCACGTAAAGAAACCCTGGTTGACTGATTCTGCCTTTCCTTATTCCCCATCCTCCACACAGCTGCTGGGATGATGTGTTTAATGCACAGATCACAATTCGTCTCAGCTCAAACATTCCTAGAGGGCTCTCCCTGGGCCATGGCAGGAGTTGTCAACCACAAGGCCACATGGTCCTTTGACATAATTATGGAGAGGGACCTGAGAATATATACAGGCAGCAACCATTGTATGTGGACGGGATAAATGCCCTCATGGGTCTTGCTCATGTGACTCTTTTCATGAAAGCCTTACATCTCCCCAAGGTTCAGTTGGCCATGGCTTTCCTCTGGGTCTCTCAGCTATCTGGAAATAAACAAAGACCAACCAAATGAGAACAAGCAAAGGCTATTTATTCAGAGCTTGCCAAGACCCAGGTGGTGGGGGCTGACTCCCTTGCCTTTTGGCAGAAGCTCCAAGGTGGGCAGAGAAGGAAAGCTTTGTGGTAGAAACAAGAGAAGGTGAAGGTGTGCCCTGATCGCAGGCTGTTGGCGTGGGGAGGCTAGATGTGGGCCAATTGGAAGTAGAGACTTCTGTGATTGGTTACCCCTAACCACTGTTTGGCTTTCTCTGGTTGGCCCCCAGTTGGCAGAAGGGACAGAAGTTGGGGGGGGGCTCTCAGTGATTAATCAAGTCCTGCTCATTTGGAACCAACTGTTACAAAGGTTTGGCTTCCTGGACTGGTTGCTAGAGATAGTGGTCTCACTTCCTACAGTCTGACTTACAGATGGCAGCCTGGCTTCCTGGGCTGGTTAGTATAGACAGTGGGTTGGTCTCCTGGGCTGGTTGCTACAGATCGTGGGTCCGAATTCTATTTTTATATCTTGTCTGGCCATTGTCTGTTTGCATATTCAGTTTCTCATAATGAATACATATATATAGAAAGTCTTGGCTCTCACTTTATAAATATTTACATTTACTGACAGGCGACAGGTAGAGGTCATGCAGATCATATGCATTTATTTACTTACTAGTTTGAAATGAGTTGAGAGTGTGTGGTACCATCCATCTTAAACATCATGCAACGTGTGGAAAACGTGTTTATAGAGATCATGTGTATTTCTGGACATTTATGTCTTCCTCTAATTATTTGTATATATTTTGAGCATCTCTTTATGAAATCAAGGGTTGGAAAACTTTAAGAAAGGTAAAAATACATAAGAAATCCATAAAACCATAGGCAAACTGATACTAAAGCAGAAGAGAGATGATGTAAATCAGTGGTTCTCAAAGTGTGGTCCTTGGACCAGTTGCATCAGCGTTGTCCATGAATTTGTGAGAGTAGGGCCCAGCAATCTACTTTAACAAGCCCCCAGGGGTTGCTATTGAGAACCACCAAATGAGAGGGACACATCAGACGGTCACTTGCCAATAATAGATTATTGATAGAGAACATTGAAGACAGACAATCAGAAAAACAAGAGAGAGTGTACAGCACAGATCTAATTAAATAAAAGAGTAAAAGAGTAAAATAATAAAATAGTCCACAAGTTGGCGCCATGGTGGGAGTACGTAAGGCAGAGAGCCTACTGCATTGCTGAGCATCACAACTGAAGATGCTGGGGAGAAGAGTAACCTCACGGAATAGACGCAGTCATGTTTTATTTATAGCGTTGAGGAGTAGAGCGTATGTGTTGTTGGGTGCATCTATTTTTCAAATGTCTGCAGATTTGATTGGGCTGAACAAAGTACAAATTAATTTAAACGCATCGCTGAACTTACCATAACTTTTGCTGTGATGGGTTTTTTCAGACAATTTCCATTGAAACTATTGTCCTGAAATTTCTGAATGTTGAAATGGAGTCCCCATACGCAAAACAGTTATTATAGACCAGTGGTCGGCAGGATGAACTCTAAACTTACCTGCGAGGTCTGCCCCGGTATGTTTTATGATCTAGCCTTCCTCTTCTTAACATGCTGGGTGCCCACCAACCCCACATTCCATGTGTGGTCTTCCAGCCGTATCCAATCACCTGACATTCTTGAAGTTCAGCACATCTTCTTTGCTCCACTGGCGAACTCCTACATATCCATTAAGACCCTGCTCAAATATCACTCCCTCCAGGAACCCTCTCTCCAACTTCCCCTGGAAGCCTCATGCCTGTTTCCTTTCCCCCCGTGGCACCCAGAACACACCTCCATCATGACGGGTACCCACACTAGGCTGTAGTCACGTCTGGTTCCCAGTGGACAATGAGCTCCTTGAGTGAGGGCACCATGTTCTTTCCTTCTTTATATGCAGAGGACCTAGCTTAATGCCCATCTCATAGCTAAAGCTCAACAAATATTTGCTGTTTGTTTACTGCTCAGACAAATTATGCTTGTTATTTATTTAAAAGGTGTGCTTATCTGTTAAGTTGAACATAAAGCAAGTATTAGAGAGAATATCCTTTATGTATCTTTTGTGGCTAACCTGTGTGAAGTCATTTGCAATACTGATGATGGATAAAATGAGAAAATAGGGCCAGTAAATTGGAAATAGAAAACAGCAGCAACAATAAAATCACAGAGCAGAAAAGAGAAAATTAATGATGAGGAAGTATGACATTTAACTTTGAGCTTCCTGGCAGTTTAGGATAAAAGGGAAATAATAGGTTATATATGTTGGTTTGGACAGTGAATTGTAGTAGTTCATTGAGAGAGATGGGTGGTTTCAACCAGGAATTTACTGCGTAGGTTTCAGTTTGATGGTATGAGGAGGTGGGGTCTCTGGGGGATAATTAGGTCATTAGGGAATTAGTACCCTTATCAAAGGGACCCCACAGAGCTCCGTTGCTCTCTCTCTGCCATGCGGACAAATCAGCAGTCTGCAGACCAAAAGAGGGCTCTCACCAGAACAGGTGGGTGCCCTGATCTTGGACTTCCAGCCTCCAGAACCTGTAAGAATAAATTTCTGTTTTTTTTTTAAATTTTTTATTATTATGTTAGTCACCATACATCATTAGTTTTTGATGTAGTGTTTCATGATTCATTGTTTGTGCATAACACCCAGTACTCCATGCAGAACGTGCCCTCTTTAATACCCATCACCAGGCTAACCCATCCTCCCACACCCCTCCCCTCTAGAACCCTCAGTTTGTTTTTCAGAGTCCATTGTCTCTCATGGTTCGTCTCCCCCTCTGATTTCCCCCCCTTCATTCTTCCCCTCCTGCTATCTTCTTCTTTTTTTTTTTTCTTAACATATATTGCATTATTTGTTTCAGAGGTGCAGATCTGTGATTCAACAGTCTTGCACAATTCACAGCGCTCACCATAGCACATACCCTCCCCAATGTCCATCACCCAGCCACCCCATCCCTCCCACCCCACCCCCCACTCCAGCAACCCTCAGTTTGTTTCCTGAGATTAAGAATTCCTCATATCAGTGAGGTCATATGATACATGTCTTTCTCTGATTGACTTATTTTGCTCAGCATAACACCCTCCAGTTCCATCCACGTCGTTGCAAATGGCAAGATCTCATTCCTTTTGATGGCTGCATAATATTCCATTGTATATATATACCACACCTTCTTTATCCATTCATCTGTCGATGGACATCTTGGCTCTTTCCACAGTTTGGCTATTGTGGACATTGCTGCTATAAACATCGGGGTGCACGTACCCCTTCGGATCCCTACATTTGTATCTTTGGGGTAAATACCCAGTAGTGCAATTGCTGGATCGTATGGTAGCTCTATTTTCAACTTTTTGAGGAACCTCCATACTGTTTTCCAGAGTGGTTGCACCAGCTTGCATTCCCACCAACAGTGTAGGAGGGTTCCCCTTTCTCCGCATCCCCGCCAACATCTGTCGTTTCCTGACTTGTTAATTTTAGCCATTCTGACTGGTATGAGGTGGTATCTCACTGAGGTTTTGATTTGGATTTCCCTGATGCCGAGCGATGTTGAGCACTTTTTCATGTGTCTGTTGGCCATTTGGATGTCTTCTTTGGAAAAATGTCTGTTCATGTCTTCTGCCCATTTCTTGATTAGATCATTTGTTCTTTGGGTGTTGAGTTTGATAAGTTCTTTATAGATTTTGGATACTAGCCCTTTATCTGATATGTCATTTGCAAATATCTTCTCCCATTCTGTCAGTTGTCTTTTGGTTTTGTTGACTGTTTCTTTTGCTGTGCAAAAGCTTTTTATCTTGATGAAGTCCCAATAGTTCATTTTGGCCCTTGCTTTCCTTGCCTTTGGCGATGTTTCTAGGAAGAAGTTGCTGCGGCTGAGGTCGAAGAGGTGCTGCCAGTGTTCTCCTTTAGGATTCTGTTGGACTCCTGTCTCACATTTAGGTCTTTCAACCATTTTGAGTCTATTTTTGTGTGTGGTGTAAGGAAATGGTCCAGTTTCATTCTTCTGCACGTGGCTGTCCAATTTTCCCAACACCATTTGTTGAAGAGATGTCTTTTTTCCATTGGACATTCTTTCCTGCTTTGTCAAAATTAGTTGACCATAGAGTTGAGGGTCCATTTCTGGGCTCTCTGTTCTGTTCCACTGATCTATGTGTCTGTTTTTGTGCCAGTACCATACTGTCTTGATAATGACAGCTTTGTAATAGAGCTGGAAGTCCGGAATTGTGATGCCGCCCGCTTTGCTTTTCTTTTTCAACATTCCTCTGGCTATTCGGGGTCTTTTCTGGTTCCATACAAATTTTAGGATTATTTGTTCCATTTCTTTGAAAAAAGTGGCTGGTATTTTGATGGGGATTGCATTGAATGTGCAGATTGCTCTGGGTAGCATTGACATCTTCACAATATTTGTTCTTCCAATCCATGAGCATGGAACGTTTTTCCATTTCTTTGTGTCTTCCTCGATTTCTTTCATGAGTATTTTATAGTTTTCTGAGTACAGATCCTTTGCCTCTTTGGTTCGATTTATTCCTAGGTATCTTATGGTTTTGGGTGCAATTGTAAATGGGATCGACTCCTTAATTTCTCTTTCTTCTGTCTTGTTGTTGGTGTACAGGAATGTCACTGATTTCTGTGCATTGATTTTATATCCTGCCACTTTACTGAATTCCTGTATGAGTTCTAGCAGTTTTGGGGTGGAGTCTGTGGGGTTTTCCACATAAAGTATCCTATCATCTGCAAAGAGTGAGAGTTTGACTTCTCCTTTGCCGATTTGGATGCCTTTTATTTCTTTTTGTTGTCTGATTGCTGTGGCTAGGACTTCTAATACTGTGTTGAATAGCAGTGGTGATAGTGGACATCCCTGCCGTGTTCCTGACCTTAGCAGGAAAGCTCTCAGTTTTTCCCCATTGAGAATGATATTCGCTGTGGGTTTTTCATAGATGGCTTTTATGATATTGAGGTATGTACCCTCTATCCCTATATTCTGAAGAGTTTTGATCAAGAAAGGATGCTGTACTTTGTCAAATGCTTTTTCTGCATCTATTGAGAGGATCATATGATTCTTGTTCTTTCTTTTGTTAAAGTATTGTATCACGTTGATTGATGTGTGGATGTTGAACCAACCTTGCAGCCTAGGGATAAATCCCACTTGGTCGTGGTGAATAATCCTTTTAATGTACTGTTGGATCCTATTGGCTAGTATTTTGGTAAGAATTTTTGCATCCATGTTCATCAAGGATATTGGTCTGTAATTCTCCTTTTTGATGGGGTCTTTGTCTGGTTTTGGGATCAAGGTAATGGTGGCCTCATAAAACGAGTTTGGAAGTTTTCCTTCCATTTCTATTTTTTGGAACAGTTTCAGAAGAATAGGTATTAATTCTTCTTTAAATGTTTGGTAGAATTCCCCTGGGAAGCCATCTGGCCCTGGGCTTTTGTTTGGGAGATTTTTGATGACTGCTTCAATTTCCTTAGTGGTTATAGGTCTGTTCAGGTTTTCTATTTCTTCCTGGTTCAGTTTTGGTAGTTGATACATCTCTAGGAATGCATCCATTTCTTCCAGGTTAGCTAACTTGCTGGCATAGAGTTGCTCATAATATGTTCTTATAATTGTTTGTATTTCTTTGGTGTTGGCTGTGATCTCTCCTCTTTCATTCATGATTTTGTTGATTTGGGTCATTTCTCTTTTCTTTTTGATAAGTCTGGCCAGGGGTTTATCAATCTTGTTAATTCTTTCAAAGAACCAGCTCCTAGTTTCGTTGATCTGTTCTACTGTTCTTCTGGTTTCTATTTCATTGATTTCTGCTCTGATTTTTATGATTTCTCTTCTCCTGCTGGGGTTAGGCTTTATTTGCTGTTCTTTCTCCAGCTCCTTTAGGTGTAGGGTTAGGTTGTGTGCTTGAGACCTTTCTTGTTTCTTGAGAAAGGCTTGTATTGCTATTTACTTTCCTTTTAGGACTGCCTTTGCTGCATCCCAAAGATTTTGAACAGTTGTGTTTTCATTTTCATTGGTTTCCATGAATTTTTTAAATTCTTCTTTAATTTCCTGGTTGATCCATTCATTCTTTAGTAGGATGCTCTTTAGCCTCCATGTATTTGAGTTCTTTCCAACTTTCCTCTTGTGATTGAGTTCTAGTTTCAAAGCCTTGTGGTCTGAAAATGGGCAGGGAATGATCCTAATCTTTTGGTACCAATTGAGACCTGATTTGTGACCTAGGATGTGATCTATTCTGGAGAATATTCCATGGGCACTAGAGAAGAATGTGTATTCTGTTGCTTCGGGATGGAATGTTCTGAATATGTCTGTGAAGTCCATTTGGTCCAGTGTGTCATTTAAAGTCTCTATTTCCTTGTTGATCTTTTGCTTAGATGATCTGTCCATTTCAGTGAGGGGGGTGTTAAAGTCCCCCACTATTATTGTATTGTTGTCGATGTGTTTCTTTGCTTTTGTTATTAATTGCCTTATATAATTGGCTGCTCCCATGTTAGGGGCATAAATATTTACAATTGTTAGATCTTCTTGTTGGATAGACCCTTTAAGTAAGATATAGCGTCCTTCCTCATCTCTTATTACAATCTTTGGTTTAAAATCTAATTTGTCTGATATAAGGATTGCCATCCCAGCTTTCTTTTGGGGTCCATTAGCATGGTAAATGGTTTTCCACCCCCTCACTTTCAATCTGGGGGTGTCTTTGGGTCTAAAATGAGTCTCTTGCAGACAGGATATCGATGGGTCTTGTTTTTTAATCCAATCTGATAGCCTGTGTCTTTTGATTGGGGCATTTAGCCCATTTACATTTAGGGTAACTTTTGAAAGATAGGAATTTAGTGCCATTGTATTGCCTGTAAGGTGACTGTTACTGTATATTGTCTGTGATCCTTTCTGGTCTATGTTGCTTTTAGGCTCTCTCTTTGCTTAGAAGACCCCTTTCAAGATTTCTTGTAGGGCTGGTTTCGTGTTTGCAAATTCCTTTAGTTTTTGTTTGTCCTGGAAGCTTTTTATCTCTCCTTCTATTTTCAATGACAGCCTAGCTGGATATAGTATTCTTGGCTGCATATTTTTCTCATTTAGTGCTCTGAATATATCATGCCAGTCCTTTCTGGCCTGCCAGGTCTCTGTGGATAGGTCTGTTGCCAATCTAATGTTTCTACCATTGTAGGTTACATATCTCTTCTCCCGAGCTGCTTTCAGGATTTTCTCTTTGTCTCTGAGACTCATAAGTTTTACTATTAGATGTCGGGGTGTTGACCTATTTTTATTGATTTTGAGAGGGGTTCTCTGTGCCTCCTGGATTTTGATGCCTGTTTCCTTCCCCAAATTAGGGAAATTCTCTGCTATAATTTGCTCCAATATACCTTCTGCCCCTCTCTCTCTTTCTTCTTCTTCTGGGATCCCAATTATTCTAATGTTGTTTCATCTTATGGTATCGCTCATCTCTCGAATTCTGCCCTCATGATCCAGTAGTAGTTTATCTCTCTTTTTCTCAGCTTCTTTATTTTCCATCATTTGATCTTCTATCTCACTAATTCTCTCTTCTGCCTCATTTATCCTAGCAGTTAGTGCCCCCATTTTTGATTGCACCTCATTAATAGCCTTTTTGATTTTGACTTGGTTAGGTTTTAGTTCTTTTATTTCTCCAGAAAGGGTTTCTCTAATAACTTCCATGCTTTTTTCAAGCCCAGCTAGTATCTTTATTTTTATTTTTATTTTTTTAAAGATTTTATTTATTTATTTGACGGAGAGAGACACAGCGAGAGAGGCAACACAAGCAGGGGGAGTGGGAGAGGGAGAAGCAGGCTTCCCGCTGAGCAGGGAGCCCGATGTGGGGCTCGATCCCAGGACCCTGGGATCATGACCTGAGCCGAAGGCAGACGCTTAACGACTGAGCCACCCAGCCGCCCCCCAGCTAGTATCTTTAAAGTCATGATTCTGAACCCTAGATCCGACATCGTACTAATGTCTGTATTGAGTAGGTCCCTGGCAGTCGGTACTACCTCTTGTTCTTTTTGTTGAGGTGATTTTTAAATTTCTGTTGTTTATATGCCACCCACCTACGGTGCTTTGTTATAGCAGCCCGATTAAACTAAGACTGGTGCCTTGGAAACCTTTCCAGCCATTTGGTAAGACTGGGGCACATGGGGAAGGGACAAGAGTAAGATGGACAAGGCAAGCAAGCAAGTGCTGGACTACGAGGGATTATGAATGACACCAAAGGTGTTGGGTCTTGGGTTCTGCAGGCAGGAAATGGGGAGCTAGGAAAGAATTTAAATGGGGAGGTGATGCAGATAAGTTATATGTTTCAAAGATGCAGAAAGGCTCTTTATGTCGCTCCTCCTTAGTCCCCTACCAGGACCCAGCTTTGCTCTGCAGTCAATGCACTCTGGTCCTAAATTTCTTTGCTACAAGGCCAAGTACTTTGAAAACACTGAAGCCTGAACTGACATCAATTATGTTGAAAGGGGGAAAAATTAATTAAAAGTTTTCGAAGGGCTCTATTCTGTATTCTTCTCTATTTTCATGTTATCAGCAGCACTGCTTTTTCTTCTGGCTCGGAGTTATTACAGTATAACATTTTCATGTTGCTTGTAGGGTAATTATGTCAAATATATGGCAGATGATAAGCGGCAGTTTGTATTATTCTGTGATTAATCTCCATACATTCTGGCATTTCAATCTGGCCTCAGAAGACTGGGTTTGCTAAACTCTGGTGTAGAAGGAGGACATGGGGAACAGCCGGGAAGATTGGGTGGTTGATGCTGAGGTGTTTCTGATGGATAATATCCTGGTTTCCCCCAAAGAACCCACCACCCTCAGGCTCCACTCCAAGTTCTCGCCAAGGCTCACTCAGCCCAAAGCTTCTGAACATGTGGTCTGCAGGCTACCTGCATTGACCCACCGGGGATGCTTGGGTATAAGGAGCACTCATGTCCCCTCTCCCCCAACCCATGGAATCAGCATTTATAAGACCACCAACATAGGGATCTGCATTTTCAACCACGCTGCTCCCCACAAATCCTCCTTAGAGCCTTAAAGTTTTTGAACAGCTGACCCAGATCACAGTGAATCAACTTGATCCAAATCAGATATGAAGGTTTTCCAGGGTAGAGTTGAAGGAGGAACAGACTTTGGGATCAAAAAACTAGCACGGATGCCCAGGGGAGATCATAGCATCTCTTCCTTTGGATTCCTTAAAGAAAACAACAACAACAACAACGAAGTGGATGCAATTGGTTTGCATTCTACCCATGGATAGGATAAGGCATCTCTTGTAATACTTCATGAAAGAGGAACTGAAATGTCAGTAGAGGTTCTGGATGAAAAGTTTGAAAATAGGCCCTAACGTTGGAACAGCATCTGGAGGTGAGAGGGGCTTGGCTTTCCTTCCTCCTTGCTCAAGGCACTCCTCCCTGGACAATCCCCACTGTCTCCACCGGGCAGGCTCAGCATGGGTGGCTCTTCCCACTGGGCAGCGCTGCCATCTTGCTGTGTTTCAACCTAACACTGGGGAGTTTTCCCCGATGACCACCATGGTGTCCTGGTGGAGGCTGCCCAGTGTGGCCAACTCTGTGTTGGGCCACAGCGCCTCATCTCTTCGAGCCTTCCCCATTGTGGCTATTACCCCCATTCCTCCCCAAAGTCTGGCCATTTGGGTCCTGTAGAATTCCAGAATCTCTCCAGTCCCCAAGTGGAACCCTTCTGCCAAGTTAACTTTGGCAAACTCCAGTAGCACTGACAGGCAAGAAATATTGTAGGCCATGTTGGATTCTCTTTGGTCTATGATTTATTGATGGAGAGTATGAAATTTTCATTAAAACAGACTGCTGTTTCTCACTCATTTGTCACATTTTTAATTTATATTTTAAAACATTAATAAAACCGACACGATTAATTATTTTTTGAAATGTCAAATATATTTAAGATATATGGGACTGGTGGAACGGGGCTTCCTGTTAGAGAGAAGGGGGAGAATGTTTTAAGGAAGCAATGTTCTGGGTACACTGAGTCCGCTTCCCTCCCTGAATCCAGGGTCAGCTTAATTGTCTTTGGGTGTCATTGTCTACAAAGTACTTCCATTTTCTTTACCCTGAGGTGTTATTTGGAATCATCTGGGATGGTCCTGGTTTATGTCCATGCTCCTGGCATTTCTACTAATGTCCCTTTCCCACTCCCTGCTTGCATGACAAATTGTAGGATGTCTTGAGTCTGAGACTGAAGGGCTTTGGAGGTAGACATAAGTGATGCAAATTCTTGGAAGCTACTTCCCCTTTCCTTGGCCTGTGTCCTCATTTGCAAAGTGTAGATAATAATAGCACTAACATCTTGATACTGTCATGGGTTTAGATGAGATAGTATAACATGCCCAGCTCAGTGCCTGGTATACAGCAGGTGATTCATTGATGGCAGCTCCCATCAAATTTGTGGTTACTATCATCACTAGACCCTGCAGGGGGCTGGCCTGTGCTCAGCTCCCACCTCCCCGGGCCCTGCTCTGCCCTTTATGGCCTCTCTCCAGCATCTCTGGACTTTATCCCATTCTTGTCTCTTTGGGTTCTATTACACCTGTCCCTGCCAACCCCGAGTCTCCTACCTTTTTCTGAGTCATTCATTAAGTCCCCAACCTGGGAAAAGATGGATGTGATGATAACAGGAATGATAGGTAAGATTTTCTTGGGCACCTGCCAGTTGTTAGGATTTTTCCCTGTACTGTCTCGTCAAGACTTAGAACAGTCCAATGAGTTCGATGCAATTATTATCACCCCCATCTTGTAGATGAGCAAACTGAGGCCCAGGAGTGATGAAATCGGACTCCTGCAGAGGTGATTGGACCCCAGAGCTCTGGCTCCCCCCAGAGTATGTTCTACTTCTCCTAGTGAGATAAAGAATCTGGAAGCAGAGTTCCAACACAAGCCCGTGGCTCCTGTGAATGCTGCATCTCTCAACCTCGACAGACGCAGTGGAGACCTGCCTTGTGCTGGGCTCCACCAGTCCCACCCCATCCTCCCATCCCCCCGCTCCCCAAGTCCCTTCTCAGAGGGAAATGATTCCCGAAGCCCGTGTGTTCCAGATCCCGCCTCGGAATTCTGGACGTATTGGCTGGAAGGATCCTGAGCAGAAGTGGCCCAGGGATTCTTAAACATTGGTTCACACCCATATAAAAGGTGGACGTTGTTTGCATAGGTGACACGTTCCCATGGTGATGCCCAGATGGTGACAAAAACCTCCAAACGGAGAAAGAAAGGAAGTAACTTCGAGAAGAATTAGAACTCGCAAATATGATATTTTAGTCATCAATACATTTATTTTTTTCAGGTATTAAAAGTTATTTGTTAAGTATTTACTGAGCTCTTTTTTTATATTCCAGGCCCTATTTTTTACAGTCACAAATATAGACACTATAAATTATGTAATTTAAACATAACACAGATTTATTCTATTAAAATTATATATGTATATACCTAAACACAGGGAAGTATGTAAAACATAGAAACACAACACCCACATGTCCTGTCTGGGTTTATGCCATCATATGGTCCCAAATCCCATAGCTAGAATAGGGGATGCAATAATGGGATGTCTCTGTCCTGTCTCAGATCCCTGCCCACTAGGTGTTCTAAAAACAACCAGTACTGTGGGTTCTTTGGATCATCCTCCAGAGCAAATATTTTTATATATTCTACCCCCTCCACCTTTTTCTTTCCTCCCTCTTTCTTTCTTTCGTTCTTTCCTTCTTTCTTTTCTTTTCTTTTCTTTTTTTTTTACATAAATGGGAGCAAAGTAAACAGTGTTCTAACCTTGCTTTTTACACTTAACAACCAATCTTGGAGATTGTTCTGTATCAGTACACAAAAAGCTTTCTTGTTCTTTTTACAGCTGCTTTTTGATAACTGTATGGATGTCAATGGTGAATTACTAACAGTAAATCAATACAGTGAAAAACTTCTGCAGGGCTTTGTTGTAATGGAAAGACCTTCATGGAACAGAAAAAACAGGGTGGAGGAGAAAGATCCATTATCATGCTTAGTAAAATTGAATCTACGTGTATATATGGATATCTACATGAACCGGGAAGAATGTTCATTAAGATAGTAGCATCAGTGTCTGCATCTGTCCGAGCTGCTACAACAAAACCCCCATGGCCTGGGTGACTTATAAACAACAGAAATTTATTCCTCATCGTTCTAGAAGCTGGAAGTCCAAGATCAAGGTGCTGGAAGATTCAGTCTGGTGAGGACCCACTTCCTGGTTTATGGATGAGGTCTTCTCTCTGTATCTTCACATGGTAGGAGGGGCAAGGGAACTCTCTGGTTCTCTTTTATTAGGGCACTAATCCCATCCATGAGGTGCCCTCCCACCCCCACCTGATCACCTCCCAGATGTCCACCTCCTAACACCAGCACACTGTGGGGGGAAGGTCTTGCCCAAGATCAAACCAGAGAGCCAGGACTAAGACCTGGGCACTGATCTTTGTAGCTCTGGGATGCCTTCGGCACTGTGCTCCACACACCTCAAGTAGCTCATAAAAGATGACAGGGCTGTCCGTGCAACGAGCCTTCTGTATACCTTCACCTTTATTTGACTTGATGAGAATTCTGCAGGAACTGCATTTGCAGGTGATATCCTCCCTGTGAAGGATTCAGGGCAAGGGTGCATTCATCACAGAACTCCTAAGAGCGGTGCCTACAGTGTGGAAATCCTTCTTCCTTGACAAATGATATATTTCATTTATTTCCCATGATCTTCTTGCATTATTTCAATATTATTAATACTCGGCAAATATATTAAAAAAGTAATAAACTGGCAATTATGATTGTGCTATGGACCCCAAACTGCAATTATTCATTACGTTTCAGTTATTAACTTCACTTCAAATGTCTTTCAGCAAAGATTGCAAAAGGAGAGAAAAAAATCTTGATGAAGCCCTATACCCTGGCTCCTGGAAACCCATGCTTCACTCTGACTTGACATTTCTCTGATTTATCTGCTATCTCAGGGCTGGAGGAATCAAAATAATAACCCCCCCAAAATCTTCCTCTCTGCTTAATAAACAATAACCATCAACACCTCCTATTTATGGGTAGCTTTTAACCCTTATTAGGGCCTTAGTATCTATTATTGTATTTTATTTTTAAAAATGTCAATGGAAAGTGCAGGTCTGAAGTGGTCCTCAATTTACTGACTGGGGACACTGAGGTAGGAGGAGGCTCAGGGATGAGACAGAGCAGACTCCTAAGTGGTGAGACTTCCCACTGCCTAGCACCTCCTCCTCCAACAACATCTTAGTGCCAGCCCCAGGTCCAAGACGAATCTCACCCTCAAAGCAGTCCTATACCCTCCATCCCCACTGTCTCTCACATTTTCCCTGTAGGACAAGTGACAGCCATAAGGGATATGAGGAATTCCATTTTTTAAAAATAAGCAAACTGTATTAAATTTTAATGGTGGTCATTATGGGCTGGTTTGTCTCTGGTGCTCAGCAAGTCCTTCAGTCCCCTTTGAAGAGTTCCATTTGCACAGATTAATTGTCTGCAATTTTGCCCGATGTGTCCTCATCCCAGTCATCGGGACTGTGAAACCTTGTCCCCATCTGGGCAGAGCTCGATGATGTAGCACTTTGGCCTTTAAAATATGCACAATAAATATTTTAGATTTGCTGACGAATGACTTGTTCCCATGACAAGGTTGCCAAGTTTGCAGGGATGGAGGGAGGAGGAAGTTGAGAGAATCTCGAAATGAGAGCCACCTCAGGCTTCACAAAGAGGTGGGGGGGGGGCGCTTTGTGTCAGTCGGCACTGTAGCAGGGTCACACACGCTTTCTGAAATGCTTGCCTATGTCCTCATCATGGATGGACAAGACTCACAGAGTAGAGATTTTGCATGTCATTCATTCAACAATTTGATTTTCTATGAAGCACTCAGTGGGTTCTTTAGAGTTATGGACCAGATCATGCTACTCACCTGCTTAAAACATTCTGGTGTTTCCTAGCACACTTAGAATAAGATCCTAACTCCTGACCATGAGGCTCTAAGGCCTTACATGATCCACTCTCGTGGCTCCTTGACTACTTCACCTGCTCATTGCCTCTTGCTCACTATACTTCAACCACATGGGCCTTTGCTCATCTTCCATGAACACACAGAGCATGTTTCTGCCTCAGGACCTTTGCACTTGCTGTTCCTTCTTCCCAGAATGCTCTACCTCCACATCTTCCCATGGTTGGCTTGTTTTGGTCATTTCGATCTCAACTCAAATGCTCCCTCAAATATCAGATAGGATATGCCTGAGCACCTAATCTGAAACATTCCTTCATCTCAACCACTGTCCACCCCATTATTATCTGATCTTATCAGCTCTGATCACTATTTGAACTTGTTTGTTTTGCTCATGTACATGGGCTTTACTTGTTGGTCATCTGTCTCTTCTGCATTAATATAAGCTCCGTAAAGGTAGGAACTTACCTATGTTGTTCATCACTGTATCCTTGCCATCTAGAAGGTAGCCTGTCACATTGTCTGTGCTCAGAACACATCTCTCGAATCAATGAGTGGCCACTTCTTGAGCGCTGATGATGTGCAGGCTGTCTGCTGGGTGCTGGGAATATAGCACTGAGTGAGACACAGGTGATTCCTTACAACAGACAACTTACATTCCAGTAAGGTCTTCGGTCTTTGAACTTCTAGCAGCTCAGATAACCATCTCTCAGGCAGACATACCCAGACAGGAGTGACCGGTGTCCAATTTTGGTCATGATACTAGGGCCAGACCCTGAAGTCCCAGAGGTTTCAGTATTGGAAAAGTTTTTAGAGATCATGACATGCAAACTGTCTTATTTACAAGGCCCAGGGAGAAGATGTGACCTGGACAAGTTCATGCAACAGGCTGGAGGCAGAGAGGGAATTAAAATGTAGGACTTCTGACTCTGGGAATTGTGTTTGCTCAATTTCGTTGTCCTGACACTCAGGTCTGGGTTTTGAAAGGTTCTGATTTGACCCAGTAGCTTATGTATTGTTTCATAAGAAAAGATTTACACTAGCACATTCCAATACAACCTCCCACAGCAAGATAGGTGCATTATTGCTGAACCCCAGGTAGAATCCCAAAGCACCTGTTCCTAAGGAGCACCCGAGCCAGGTAAGCATTCCCATGGGCTCTTCCATAAACTGCCTATCTCTCCTTTCCTTCAACAGCCTGTCAGCGCTTGTCTTATACTAGAAAACAAAAATAGCTAGGCATGCCATGAATCCAACTTGGTCCCTCATATATATATGAGGCAGGCTTGGTAATTCACAGCAGAGACACCTGCCAAGAGAAATGTTCTCCATCTCTAGTTCACAGTGTATTCCACAGCCCTTTCTTTTCTTTTTTTTTTTTATTGTTAGGTTAATCACCATACATTACATCATTAGTTTTTGATGTAGTGTTCCATAATTCATTGTTTGTGTATAACACCCAGTGCTCCATGCAGAACGTGCCCTCTTTAATACCCATCACCAGGCTAACCCATCCTCCCACCCCCATCCCCTCTAGAACCCTCAGTTTGTTTTTCAGAGTCCATCGTCTCTCATGGTTCGTCTCCCCCTCTGATTTCCCCCCCTTCATTCTTCCCCTCCTGCTATCTTCTTTTTTTTTTTTTTTAACATATATTGTATTATTTGTTTCAGAGATACAGATCTGAGATTCAACAGTCTTGCACAATTCACAGCACTCACCATAGCACATACCCTCCCCAGTGTCTATCACCCAGCCACCCATCCCTCCCACCCGCGACCACTCCAGCAAAACTGAGATTAAGAATTCCTCATATCAGTGAGGTCATATGATACATGTCTTTCTCTGATTGACTTATTTTGCTCAGCATAACACCCTCCAGTTCCATCCACGTCGTTGCAAATGGCAAGATCTCATTCCTTTTGATGGCTGCATAATATTCCATTGTATATATATACCACACCTTCTTTATCCATTCATCTGTCGATGGACATCTTGGCTCTTTCCACAG
The DNA here is from genome assembly GCF_964656455.1 of Halichoerus grypus. Classification (NCBI taxonomy): domain Eukaryota; kingdom Metazoa; phylum Chordata; class Mammalia; order Carnivora; family Phocidae; genus Halichoerus; species Halichoerus grypus. The sequence continues at coordinate 33,851,269 of NC_135717.1, forward strand.
TTTGGCTATTGTGGACATTGCTGCTATAAACATCGGGGTGCACGTACCCCTTCGGATCCCTACATTTGTATCTTTGGGGTAAATACCCAGTAGTGCAATTGCTGGATCGTATGGTAGCTCTATTTTCAACTTTTTGAGGAACCTCCATACTGTTTTCCAGAGTGGTTGCACCAGCTTGCATTCCCACCAACAGTGTAGGAGGGTTCCCCTTTCTCCGCATCCCCGCCAACATCTGTCGTTTCCTGACTTGTTAATTTTAGCCATTCTGACTGGGGTGAGGTGGTATCTCATTGAGGTTTTGATTTGGATTTCCCTGATGCCGAGCGATGTTGAACACTTTTTCATGTGTCTGTTGGCCATTTGGATGTCTTCTTTGGAAAAATGTCTGTTCATGTCTTCTGCCCATTTCTTGATTAGATCATTTGTTCTTTGGGTGTTGAGTTTGATAAGTTCTTTATAGATTTTGGATACTAGCCCTTTATCTGATATGTCATTTGCAAATATCTTCTCCCATTCTGTCAGTTGTCTTTTGGTTTTGTTGACTGTTTCTTTTGCTGTGCAAAAGCTTTTTATCTTGATGAAGTCCCAATAGTTCATTTTGGCCCTTGCTTCCCTTGCCTTTGGCGATGTTTCTAGGAAGAAGTTGCTGCAGCCGAGGTTGAAGAGGTTGCTGCCAGTGTTCTCCTTTAGGATTTTGATGGACTCCTGTCTCACATTTAGGTCTTTCAACCATTTTGAGTCTATTTTTGTGTGTGGTGTAAGGAAATGGTCCAGTTTCATTCTTCTGCATGTGGCTGTCCAATTTTCCCAACACCATTTGTTGAAGAGATGTCTTTTTTCCATTGGACATTCTTTCCTGCTTTGTCAAAGATTAGTTGACCATAGAGTTGAGGGTCCATTTCTGGGCTCTCTATTCTGTTCCACTGATCTATGTGTCTGTTTTTGTGCCAGTACCATACTGTCTTGATGACAGCTTTCTAATAGAGCTGGAAGTCCGGAATTGTGATGCCGCCCGCTTTGCTTTTCTTTTTCAACGTTCCTCTGGCTATTCGGGGTCTTTTCTGGTTCCATACAAATTTTAGGATTATTTGTTCCATTTCTTTGAAAAAAGTGGCTGGTATTTTGATGGGGATTGCATTGAATGTGCAGATTGCTCTGGGTAGCATTGACATCTTCACAATATTTGTTCTTCCAATCCATGAGCATGGAACGTTTTTCCATTTCTTTGTGTCTTCCTCGATTTCTTTCATGAGTATTTTATAGTTTTCTGAGTACAGATCCTTTGCCTCTTTGGTTTGATTTATTCCTAGGTATCTTATGGTTTTGGGTGCAATTGTAAATGGGATCGACTCCTTAATTTCTCTTTCTTCTGTCTTGTTGTTGGTGTACAGGAATGTCACTGATTTCTGTGCATTGATTTTATATCCTGCCACTTTACTGAATTCCTGTATGAGTTCTAGCAGTTTTGGGATGGAGTCTGTGGGGTTTTCCACATAAAGTATCCTATCATCTGCAAAGAGTGAGAGTTTGACTTCTCCTTTGCCGATTTGGATGCCTTTTATTTCTTTTTGTTGTCTGATTGCTGTGGCTAGGACTTCTAATACTGTGTTGAATAGCAGTGGTGATAGTGGACATCCCTGCCGTGTTCCTGACCTTAGGGGGAAAGCTCTCAGTTTTTCCCCATTGAGAATGATATTCGCTGTGGGTTTTTCATAGATGGCTTTTATGATATTGAGGTATGTACCCTCTATCCCTATACTCTGAAGAGTTTTGATCAAGAAAGGATGCTTACTTTGTCAAATGCTTTTTCTGCATCTATTGAGAGGATCATATGATTCTTGTTCTTTCTTTTGTTAATGTATTGTATCACGTTGATTGATTTGTGGATGTTGAACCAACCTTGCAGCCTAGGGATAAATCCCACTTGGTCGTGGTGAATAATCCTTTTAATGTACTGTTGGATCCTATTGGCTAGTATTTTGGTGAGAATTTTGCATCTATGTTCCTCAAGGATATTGGTCTGTAATTCTTTTTGATGGGGTCTTTGTCTGGTTTTGGGATTAAGGTAATGGTGTCCACAGCCCTTTCTGTTAGCTATCTGATGGACACTATTTCCGAGTGTCCCACAGACTATTCAACTGTGTGTGACGTTGATCATTTTGCTGGTTTTTCCACTGACTACTTCACTGAAAATTGCATGTCTAACTTCCAGTAGGGATTTGAGTCTCAGATCAGTGGGTGGTTCCTGAGATCGGGAAGGTTAAAAAAACGTGCTTGAGAGGCCCTTCTAGCTCTGTTATCTTGACTGTGCTAGAATCCTTCAGTACCCACTCCTTAAGGAGAAACAGATTGGCTTCCCCTTGCCATGGCTCTCGAGCCATTCCAAGCTTGGCCATAAAAAGCAGTCCTTGACTTCCTGGCTGAAACACTTCCTTTCCCGGTGTCCTAAGGAGGGAGTTGGAATGGGATAAGTTATGTGTTGTGGTTTTAGGCATTAATGAATATGAGAAACTAAATTATTGAATTTTGCAATGCAAATTATATTTTGAACACAAATTCTTCATTTCTGAATGCTAAGGACTCATAAAGAATGTCAATGGTTTATGAATTAGGCCATTAGCATGCAATTTGTGATTCAAACAGCACACCAGCACCATGTAATAAGTAACTATATAAAGAGTAGTGTTGTCTAAATTTTCAAAATATTTTGCTTGATGCATTAGAAAGTTTTCAAAAGCCTCCAATGACCTGCCTTCCTTCCCTCCATCTTCCCTCCCTCCCTCCCTTCCTGCCTCCCCCATCCTATTCCTCTCTCTCTCACTCATGTCCTCCCTCTCTTGTTTGACTGTGTTCTTCTTTCTTCCTCATCTCCCTCTCTCTCTCTCTCTCTTCTCCTTCCACTAACTGACTATAGTAGCTGTTACTCCTATCTGTCTCCATCTTTTCACGGATTAGACTGTAATAGCCAGACAAGTCCTAAGAACTAACCTAGACCAACCCTCCCTCATTTTCGAGATGGGAATTCAGAGACCCAGAGTGAAAGGGTCTTGTCCAAGGTCCTCAGAGGTAGAGCCAAGTGGAGTCAGTCTCTGACATTCATACTCATAGCCTCAGTTGACTCCTTCATACTCATGTGCAACAGACTCATTGCAGACACCTTCTTGAGTGTGGGTTTTCATGGTGGGAGAGAGATGAGGGCACTGGCTTCCAGGTGGGAATGGGAGTGGAGGGCAAAGAGGCGAGTGCACTGGAGAAGAAAGGATGATGCAGACATCATCCACTCCACACGTTTGTCCATCGGGACAACCTGATCTCCAGGCAGCTAGAACAATAAGTAGAATTGGTATGTAGTGAAATCCCAGTTCAGTTGGAGGAATAAGGTCTCTCCATTAGAGCCATCAGTCCAGGAATGAAATATCTGGTGAAGTGGTGAGCATTCCATCACTTACAGAAGTTCAAGTTGAGTGCAGATACTAATTCATAGAAATCCAAGAGCCTAATGTTCCTCTAGCTCAGTGGTTGGTGGTCAGACTTGGTTGCACCCCAGAATCACCTGGGAAGCTTTTCAAGCTCTCCATGCCATACCTCTCCTTGATTAAATCAGGATTTCTGGGGTGGGTTTTTACAGATTCCCTTTACAAATTCTGATGTTCAGATAGGGTTCGGAGAAATCTCTAGCACAGCCCAGCAGTTCTGAAATTTTAGTGTGCATGAGAACCACCACGGAAGTTAATTATAAATGCAGGCTCCTGTGTTCCCCTTCACAGATACTCTGATTCAGCTCATCAGGAAGGGCAGCTCTGGTCCATCTCTTTAGTTGAATGTGATATTCAATTGTCTTCAACCAATATCCCAGTCTCTGTCCACCCACCACCTCTCCTCTGGTGATGGGGAGGAACCACATCCAAAGATGGATAAACTTCCATGCAATAGAGCTCTGACCAAGGCCCACAGTCCCAGGTGGCTTTGGGGAATCCTGACCAGAATCCTTTGGGGACGGCAGTACTCAACATTTAGCTCCAGGGATGGGAGCTTGATCCTAGCCTTGAGTAGAAAGTTAGCAATAGGGAGGAGAAACCTTCTTCTGAACGTAGTATTTTTTTTCCTTTCCAAATTGATGGAGTCCTGGGTTGTCCTCGCCTCTCACTTGTGCCAGCTGCAATTTCTTCCAGGTAGCAAAGATGCTGGGGTGCGGCTGTCCCCCTGGCCCCCCCGCCCCCCACTGAACCCGCAGGTTCTCCTTTGCCCTTCAGACGTGCCCACCCAGGAAAGCCTTAAAGTCAGTGGTCTCCCGTTCAGTTCTAATGAAGTCAGACCACACGTCCCCTGTTGCCTGCAGCAACCATTTTCTCGGAAGATGGTGAACAAAAGCACTATTTGACCAGAGGCAAAATAACCCGCAAAATCCGCCCCCACCCAAGAATGCCCTGCAAGTGTGGTGACGGAGGGTCTCAGAGGCTAGCATACCTCGTGCCCCCCTCTCTGGCTCCTTGAATGATGGCCACAAGGCACACAGCTCACCTTGTGTGATAAAATATTTGGAAGTTAACTTAGCACCCCCATGCTTCATAAAGAAGAAGGTTCATGCATTTTAAAATTATTTTGTAAATCACATTGAAGCCTGACAATGCAGGTTTACCACTTTGGCTGCGATTTAAATACCAGGTTATCCCCTCATTATGTTAACAGTGTGAAGAGTGGCAGAGTCATCCCCTCTGATTTGCCAGAAGCCTGTGGTGCTCCCCCTGATGGCTGCATCACCCCCCAGCTTCAGCTTCTGAGAGGTGCGCCCCCATGGTGTGAGAAGTTGGGGGAGGCGGTGACTGGCTGTGTTTGGGGGAGCAGGTCCAAAGGGGCGGCGGGGAATCCATGCTTATTAACTAGAACAGCATGGGGGCATCTGCGGGGGAGGAGGGACAGCGGGTTGAAGCGAGATGCATCTTCCTCTTTTAAAGAACTTATGGATTAATTCAAAAGAGAAAGTGTGTGTGTGTGTGTATGTGTGCGCGCGCGTTTTGGGTAAACAAATCCGTATCAGAAAGTGTCAGGAAATAAGAGATTTGGCTTGGCAGAGATCATAGATGGGGAAGGCAATTAATGACTTGCTAAAAATAGTCCACAGACCCCACCCCTTATTGGGAAGAGACAGGGTAAGGTGGTCAGATCCTGTTTATTAGCTGTTTATAGCTGTGTGACTTTAGGCAAGTTACTTAACCTTTCTGGGCATAGTTTCCTTTTCTGTAAAGTGGGGCAAAAACATTACCTCCCTTAATGGTCTCAGGTGAAGATCAAAAGACAACACAAGAACGAGGGGTTTAGTTAAAGAGCTCAATGTAAATTGGCTAAAGAAACACACAGAAATCCAATGATTTTTTAAATTTTGTCATCTTAACCACAAACCAGAATTTTTGTTTGGGCTTCACCTACTTTATCTCATTTTGTGCTCACAGTGAACCCATGGGGAAGTGTCTATGTCATGCCCATTTCACAGAGAAGGGGACTGAGGCTTAGAAAAGTATTGAGCCCCAAATTATACAGGCACTAATAGGCAGAGTTTGCCTTCAGGTCCTCCTGACATCAAAGCTGGGGCATTTCTTCTTTCCCTTGCTGCCTCACTCAGCAAGCACAGACTAGCCAATGCTCATTAATTCATTAGGCAGATGGCCTTGACTCTATGCCTGGCTGTGGGGATACAGACAGAGAAGATATTTGCTTCCCTGGAGGACCTCCTTGCTTCCTGGGTTTGGAAGCTGCAAGGGCCCATGAGGTGAACAGTGAATGATGAACACTTACTAAGCACTTTTATGCACCTGCTAGGAGTTAAACAATGCTGGCTACAAGGATAGGTTGTTCCCCATTCTTTTTTGCATTGCGCAATTAAATTGTGCATGGTGAACTAGCTCTGTCCCAGGGCCTTTGCACTTGCTGGCATGCTCTTTCCCACCAGATGGGCACCCCAGTTCTTTCTCATCTTTCAGACCTCACCTTCTACCATCACCCCCTCAGAGAGGTCACCCTAGCAAAAGCAGGGGTCCTGCCTTGCCACTCTGTTGTGCCACCCTCTCTCCTTCCCCGTAGTTAGCACAATCTGTAACCATCACGTCTAGTGATTTATCTCTTGCCAATGTCTCTCTTCCTCCAGGAGAAGGTAAACTACTCTGTCTTTTCCCAGCTGTATCCAGAGCCCTGGAGATGTCATCTGGCATGAGGCAGGTGCTCAGTGAATATTGTTGAATGGATGGGTGAAGCAATCAATGACGCTCTCTCATCTTCCCGAGCCCAGTTTCTTGCTCCACAGAGTGGGGGCAGCTGTACCTGCACCACAGGGTTGATCTGGGGTAGCTGCACCCCATGGTCCTGCACACTAAGGCACCTTACACGGTGAGCACTCAGGAAACACTGCTACCTTCTTCTCCTCCCGCCTCGGGGCTGGTTTGCCTTGGGAGAGGGAGAGGACAGACACTCCGTGTTCCTGCTCTGCCGGGGCAGCTGGGAGACCAGGAAACACAAGCCCACGTGGAAAGGTTGGGGTGCTGGTTGGTGAGGTGGATGCTGAGCACTTCATTCAAGCAGGGGGTGGGAAGAAAACAGTACTGGCTGCAGATTCTGGGCTAGGGCCACCCTGATCTCTCCTGCAGGCAGATGGCCTGTTTCCTCCCTCCCAGCAAGCTTCTTCCCCAGACCTTCCCTGCACTGAGAGAGAACCCCAGCCTCTTCTTCCACGGCCCTCCCTCCCCTCCTGCTCTCCCACACCTCAACCTGCCTCTCTGAACATAGGACCCACGGAAAGAGAAATCACGGTAGCTCCTTTGAGATGACGAAATTCTCATCTCCGTGGGGACCCAAAACAGATCTCGAATCTGCCAGGACCAGCGGCTTGTCTTACTTGCGTCAGGCACGACACAGTGGGCACCACCCCCAGGTCAGTTTGTTGGGCGGCATAATCAGCGGTCACCAAGGCGAAGAAAGCACCGTTAGTAGACCAGACGATTTCATCAAACAAAATCTCACGAATAATAGATTGCTGTTTGTCATCAAGACACTTAATACACCAGGGGTTGCTCCCAAAGCGCCCATAATCAATTTCTGCTAATTTGCCAATTCTCTGGCTCTGTGAGGGTGCTGGTAATTTCATATTTTACACACCCACAGAGGTTACGGTAATTGATTCAGTTCTGGAAAGTGTTGTAATGACTTTGAATGAACTTGAAAGGTTTTGCATTTGTTTTCAGAGGCTGTTAGAGGGAGTGATTCAAACTCTGCCACGCGGGCATAATTTGTAAAGGTTGGACATGAAAACGACGGATTAGCTTTTCTGGGAGACAGCTATCTTCTTGTTACAACCTCCCTGCTTGCAAGACAGGCTGGGCTCGGCACTGAAACACTCCACTTCCTTTTTATCTGTATCTCGATGGTGGCGGAAATCATCTCTGAACATCTGAAGGGAAAAAAGGCAATTATTGAAAAATCCTCCTAGAATGACTTGGCTTTCTGAATGCTATTTTTTTTTTTTAAACAAACACCCAAAAAAGTAAGGTTGGCAAAGATGAGAAGTTGTAGAAATTTTCTTCTTGACTTTGGCACTTCTGAAACGAAATATATACACAGTCCACTTTATTTTGGTCCTGAGCTCACGTCCTGCCAGTAATGTCTCCAAGAAGCGGGGCTGGTGTGACCGCAAAGGAAAGTGTTAATACTCTTGCAGCGGACCAGGGTCATGGCTATTGTAATATGATCCTAAGAGAGGGTTTTCTCTGTGCCTGGCACTGTGCTGAGCGCTTTGTACAGTGAGAACATTTAATCTGAATGAATCCTTTTAAGGTGACCCAACCCTCCTTACAGATGACGAAATTGAGGCTCAGCAAGGTTCAATGACTTCCTCGACTCTTCTCTCTCTGGTTGCAACACCTGTGCTTTTAATTTCTCACCACTCTGCCAGGCTACCACTGGTGTGCTGGTCCACGTTGCCTAACCAGCTTTCTGGAAACAAAACCCAAAACTGAACAAAACTCTTGGTTTGTTGAGTTTGTCGATTACTGCTGTGTGAATACCCCCACTGTGGCTGATTTCAAGCTAAGGATGTGATGTCATGAAACAAGGAAGGGAAGCGCATGGTCAGCCCTCATGCTGGTATGATGCACCCCTCCTACACTTCTCCCTGACCCATTCACCGAACCCACCGTGGACTCTGCTTTCTGATTTGTTCCCCACGTGCAGGCTCCCGCTGTTTTATTTGTGGTCTCACTGGTTCTCAGACTAACTGCTGGGGTACTAGCAACATTGGCCCCGGGCTGCTGATTTCATCACGATTTGTATTTACTTCTAGGGCAAACGCCTTGCTCACCTCTTACCTGGCAACGCCTGCTGAGGTTACCTTCACGCAGAAGCCTGAACATGCACAGAACCCATTTTCCAGAAATACAACAATGTCTCAGGGTGAAGGTGTGTGTGTGTGGGGACATCGGAAATCATCGGGTGTTCTGCTTGGTTGGGAAGTGAGCGGCAAACCCACTCAGACATGCTCACCTTGGACCCCATGTGGATGGGTTGAGAAAACACAAGGGGACCTTGAATAAACAATCTGGAAGGGCTGCCTGACTTCCAGGGTGGGGAAGGAGCCTCTCTCTCTCTCTGGACTCAATGGGGGCGGGGGCTTTGGGGAAAACTTTGGAATTTCTCCTTGTGGGGGAGGAGCAGGGTAGGGATGAGGCTCCCTAGAGCACAATTAGGCCATATTGAAAACATTCTAATCTTTGTCTTCGAGGGGCCTCTGGGACCGCTCTTGGGAGAGGTGGCAGCAATGAATGTAATCACGAGGAAATGAGCCAGTGGGGAAGCATGAGACCTGAATCTCAGGGGAGCCTCATGAGTTTGGTGGGAGATGGATGGCAGCTAGGGCTGGGTGTGGGTGGTGCCTTGGGATGCCAGAGGATGGGCAGGGCCACTGGGGGCGGGGACAGGGACAAGGAGGAAACAGTTCTGGCTGTTCCAAGGGTGAGGACACATCTCTGAACCCATTGCTGGATGGAAGGCAAATGAAGCAGTGGGATAGAGAGAAAGATGCCCAAGATTTACTGAATGTCCTGCTTTAGGCTGCATGCTTTACTGGCGGTGTTTTACTTTATCTTCATGAGAACCTTTAATGACAGTAAAACAGAGCTGGTGTCATTGAGCTCCCGGTCACAGAGCTGGTGTGATCAGGGGTCAATGCCAGGACTTTCTGCTCCCCGCTCACTGTCCTGTCCCCCACACCCTCCGATTCTTTCCGATTCTTTCACTGCTGTCCAGGTCCTCTTACCGGAGCTCCTGGCTTTGGAAGCTACTATTTCTTGAGCTCTTATTAAGCATTAGCACCCAGCTAAAGGCTTTACACCCATGGTTGCATTAAATACTCACAACAGTGCAGTGAGATGGGTGTTTCTCACCGCCCTTTTTCCAAATGAGAACACTCCTCCTCCAAGGGGTAAAAATACTGGCCCAAGGTCACTTGTGAGTAAGTGGCAGAGCTGGCTCCATCCTGGCTGCGGCTGATAGCCAAGCTGTGTTCTCCACAGTTCTGCCGTCTTGCCTCCTGTCCCCCTGGTGCACTTAGGACCCGCACATCTCAAGATCTGGGGCAGGAAACAGCATTCATGCAAGAGCACAGAATGTGCTTTGGTGGACCGCCTACAAAGCTCTTCTTTTTCTCCTGGGCTCTTCCCTGCTGACCCCAGAAACCGTGTCTTCACCTGACATCTCAACACCTTCCCCCTTCAGCAAAAACGTGACAAGTATCAGGAAAAATAACCGATGGTTGTGAATTCTTCCATCCCAGACCCAAGGGTGAATGATTTAATTCCAGGTAAAACTGAAGCTTCAATATCAAGTTTGTATCCAGCAATGAGGTCTGAGGATAAGTGGATCTTTGTCCCCTCCGGGAGGGGTTGTGTGAATGGTAAAAGGCTGTGTTGCCATGCTGGGCCCATCTCCCTCACCTGCCTGCCCCTCAGGTTCAAGACCACAATCGAGGTGAGTTTATGTTTTACTTATCTTTTCATAACTCTTGGTATGGACTCAGTTACTTTATTCTGCAGGGCCTTGACTTTTTCATCTGTGAAATGGGTCTGATAGAGAAGAGAGAGAATAATTCCTCCTTCTCTGGGTTATTATAAACCTTGTATGCGAAAATAAGATGTGAGCATGTGCAGAGTGCATGGCAGGTGGGTGCTGTCATCTGGGCACATTTAGTGGCGGCCAGGATCTGAAGTCTGACTGTCCAGGTGTTTTAAGTTGAGCTCTATTGTTTAGCAACTGGGCAAATCTGGGGAGGTGTTTTGGCCTTTTTGAGCATCTTTCCTTGTCTCTAAAATGGGTGTATTAATGGCACTCGTCTCATGGGGCAGATATGAGGGTGATGGGGATAATGGGTGGAAAATGCCCAACACAGTGCCTGGTGCATTGTTAACAATAAACATGAGCTGTTGTTCTGACAGGGGCCTGGTTGATAATCCTTTGGGCGGTCTCAGTGGGAACCGGGAGGTAACGTGGAGGGTGGAGAGGAGGCGTGGTGTTGGAGCCCCCGGGGGCAGGCGGCCCACCCTCGCTGGAGGGACCCAGGGAGAATCTACAGTTCACATGCTTTGAATTGGGTGCCATGGTGAACAAGGCATTTCACAGGTAGCTCCCTCCAACACAGGGGATGGAAAGAACAGCATTTATTGGACATGCCAGGGACCCTTCTAGACACCTTCACACACATCACCTCCCTTCACCCTTGAACAAACGCAGCATTCTCTCCATTTTTCATGTAAGAAAGCAGAGGTTCATGAAAGTGACTGGCTCAAGCAGCAGAGTGAGGAGTGATCCTGGGTCTCTTGGGAGCTTCATGAAAGGTCCTGCTCTGTCCTCCACACCCCAACGAGGCCACTGGAAAAGCAGTCTGGGAAAACAGGGCTCCTGCAAGAAGGAACCAGAGAGGAGAATGTGGCTCCTCGAAGTGCTGGTGCTCAGTCCCCCCGACCCCAGGGGATCCGAGGCAGCCCCGGGCCCCAGCGGAGTTTCTGATGACCACGCCACCCCCTGCTTGGCTCATTTTGTAGCTCCGCACGCCCCAGCCCGGCAAGACACCGGCGGCCTTCAATAATGTTCCCAAACAGCCCATTCCCTGAGACCCAGACAACAGCCCAATTATCTCTGGCCAATCGCGGGCCTGCTCCCTGCTTGGGGCCCACATCTAGAGGCGATTTCTCTTTTTCAGGAGAGTCAGCCAGGGACCTGAGAGCCGCTGTGAAGGTAATTAGGAAAGTCTGGCCAAGGAAACCTATCTCCTCTCCTCCGGTGGAGGGAAGGGAGGGGCCGTCAGAGGCATGGGGATGGTTTGCCTAGGAAGCTGGCGGCACTGGGCCTCTGGGAGTCACAGCCCCCATCGGATCAGGAGAGAGAGGAGAGCAGGAGTCTGTGTGGATGTAGAGCTCTGGGCCACAAAATGATTTTTCATGCATCTTCCAAGCCGCTGTGAGACCTGCCTCCCTCGCCTCTTCCAGCTTCTCTCCTTCATTCCTAGCTCTCCCCAGCAACTGGTCATCAGTAGTAATTAAGACATGAATATGGCTCCTTCTCCATTCAGCACACCCAGAAGCCATCTTTGCTTCCTCTCTCTCCCTCCCGTAGGCACACCGGATTAGATAATTTCCCCCCATCTCTGCCTTAGTCCAATCATGCCACCTTCTGCCCAGACCGCCATGACAGTCTCTTAATTCTGGAGGATCCATTGGAAATGCAAATCAGGTTACTTGTCACGGCCCTGTTTCAACCTGCCCATGACTTCCCTTTGCTTCTACAACAAAACGCCAACTCCTCTCTGTGAGCTGACCCACGTCTGCCTCTCTGAGGTCATACCCTCATGCCTCCCCAGGGCTCACTCCATCCTGGTCACCTTGGGCTTCATCACGCTCCTTGAAAATACCGAGTGTCCAAGCCTATTCGCTTCCTGTTTCCCAGTCTGGGCTCCTCTCCCCAAGGCCATTGCTTGTCTGGCTCCCTTGGGTCTGAAGATCAGCCCTCTGAAGTACAGCATGCCCCTCTCCCTGGTAAACTATCTCCCAAGCCTGCTTAGATTTTCTTCATAGCATTTATCACTATCTAGTGATAAATTTATTTCGCTCATCTATTTTTTGCTGCTTTGTGGGCTGCGTGTCACCACTAGAATGTGAGTTCCGTGGCATTTGGAACCTTTCCCATCACATTGCCCCATCACCAAGAAAAGGTGCTGAGAAACATCTGTGGGATGCATGGATGAATGCCAGATGTGGTGTCGAGTGATTTTTTTTTAAAAGATTTTGTTTATTTATTTATTTGACAGAGAGAGACACAGCTAGAGAGGGAACACAAGCAGGGGGAGTGGAAGAGGGAGAAGCAGGCTTCCTGCGGAGCAGGGAGCCCAATGTGGGCTCGATCCCAGGACCCTGGGATCATGACCTGAGCTGAAGGCAGATGCTTAATGACTGAGCCACCCAGGCGCCCCTCGAGTGGTTTTTATATCATGTCTTATTACTATTTTCCCTAAATCCTATGAGTTAGGGACTATTTTCAGCCCCATTTGACCATCAAGGACACTGAGAGGCTGAATATCCAAATGGACAATGGCCAGACCATATACGGCAATAGAAGTCTGACGTGCAGCGTCCAGCTACCAGTCTGAGCCACAGCCCCTGCAGCAATCAGCCCCAGTCAGGATTTGGCCAATAACAGCCAGCTTCCCCAATTTTTGCTCCTGCTTCCAACTTAGGACCAATCAGAGAAAGCCAAATATACTCCCCTAACCAATCACATAGGACACCTCCCCCTCCTTCTAGGTGGTCCTAGACCTAGACCTTCCCAGAGGAAGCTCCAGCCTCCGGGGGCCAACAAGCCTCTGAGATCAAGCACACCTGAAATGGGCCCTCTTTCCCACCATGAAGCTTTTGCGCTCCTCTACCCACCTTTGAGTCTCTGCCAAACGCCAAGTGATGGTGGCTGACTCCCTTGGCGGAGCACACTCTGGATAAGTAGCTTTCACTTGTTTGTATCTTGGTGGCCTTTGTTATTTCCACAGACCTGAGGCGGCTTGGAAGGACTGTGACTTCTCAAGGTCACACAGCTAAGGGGGTCCCAGGTATTTGACCCCACAGTCCTCTCTTCCACCGTGCCATGCCTTTGTTCAAAGACATTTCTCCCTTTCTCTGCCCCAAACTAAGGAACCAATGGTGTGGGCACAGAAGCGAGGGGGGCTGGGGGGACAGGGACAGGCAGAAGGGTGGCATCTCAGAGGGCAGTGGGGAGGAGGGAGGGTGGAGCAGAGGGTCCCAGGAGGGGGGCAGGCCGAGTGGCACAGGCACCTGCATCGGGAAATTTCAGCCTCATTGTCCTGTTCCTTATCCATTTAACAAAACGAGTGTTAAATGTCCAGAGTCCATCATTTGTCCTGAGGTTGTTCTTTGTCTGGAGATAAGTATGACTATGGAGAGATTCGTGGGAAAGTAGCAATTAGCAGCCTCATCCATCTCAATGAAAGATAATAATAATATTAATTAATAGCCATACCAGGGTGCGGCGGAAATTCTTAAAGTCTAGGAGCGAGGGATCTTCGAGGGCCACGTCTTTTTTTTTTTTTTTAATTTTATTTATTCATTTGAGACACAGAGATACAGAGAGAGAGAGAGCATGAGCAGTGGGAGAGGCAGAGGGAGAGGGAGAAGCAGACTCCCGGCTGAGCCAGGACCCCGATGTGGGGCTCGATCCCAGGACCCTGGGATCATGACCTGAGCCGAAGGCAGACGCTTAACCATCTGAGCCACCCAGGCGCCCCGGCCACGTCTTTTCTTAAGTGCCTCTCTGACAGGTGCCCATTTGTTACGGAAACAAGCGGGGACTGTCTGCCTGCTCCCTCACCGGTCTCTGGATCCTGATTCCTCATCCTGTCATCCTGGGTGTGGACAGGTTTCAGGGACAGGATGTGGAACCCTAGGCAGCTGGTGCGAAAGACTGAGGAGGGGGTTGGGGGGTTCCAGATGAAGTCGTGATCCCCAGAAGCAGTGGGGTGACCCAGCTGGATTTAGGAATGGAGACAGACCTCTGAAAGGAGCATCTTGTGGGGCTAACATTGATCCTCACTGTCTTCTGAGGACAGCGAGTCATTTTCCTTGGGGAATTACCCCTGCCTGGCTCCTAGTCTCGGCGGTTGGGTTAGGACTGGGCCAGTCTCCCCCTCTTCACCCACAGGAATGAAACACGATCCAGGCAGGTATGAGGTGATATCTCATTGTGGCTTTAATTTGCATTTCCCTGATGATGAATGATGCTGAGCATCTTTTCATATACCTGTTGGCCATCTGTATGTCTTCTTTGGAAAATGTCTACTCAGGTCCTTTGCTCAGTTTCTAATCAGTTTTTTTTTTTTTCTATTGAGTCGTATGAGTTCCTTACATATTTTGGATATTAATCCCTTATCAGGCATATGGTACTCTGTAGATCCTAGTGGGATGAGTGCCTGGAGTTGGTTGGTACCTCCTAGGCATCAAGCCTGCAGATCACGTAGCTGTCATCATATGGATGGTGGTACCTATTCATGGTTTTTTCACTCCAGTGGTTAAAATAACCCAGGTGTGGCTAATTGAATGGAAAGAGACCACACCTGGGAAAATTTCTTACTTCTGCTATTTGTTGAAAGGTAAGCTATCAAAATGACAGTATTTAGTAGTGATCGCACAAAACTGAGTAAGAGATGGAGTGGACATAAAGATGGAGCAAAATGTCAAGAACTATGGCAGCTTCTCCTTCCCACCCCCTACCGCACACCCCAACCTCAGGCGGATGTTATCATAGATCAAAGTTTAAAAGTTACCTTGACTCCGTTTCTAGAGCGACATTTCTCAAAGTGTGGTCCACGGACCACCTGCGTTAGACAGACTGACCCAGAATCTCTGGGGTGGGCCCAGAACCTATATTTTAAACAAAGTCCTAGGTGAGCTGATGCCCATGAATGTTTGAGAATAAATGTCCTGGATTCATAGGCATTATGGGGACATGTTTCTTATGGGTCATATGCATCTGGACTCAGCAGTGGCTCTGCATTCATTATCAAGCTGAAAAGGCGGAGGAGAAATCCTCGGACATAATGAGCCTCAGAGCTGTGCTCATAAAGCAGAGTGCAATGGGAAGGCATGGAAAGTGGGATGAACTCTCCCTCAAAGCAGTCAAGTGGGTATTAAAGAGAGGTGGGTTTATGGTGAGATTTGCAGGGTGTTGTGGCCACATGGCAGAAGAGCAGAGTCCCCAAAGGAACGAGAAAGGGAGGGCAGGCATATGTCTTCTTGGGCAAAAAAGTAATATAGCTACCATAGTCCTTTCCACAGGCTGGCAAATAGTTTGACTTAGAGGTGGTGATAAAAGCAAACACAGAGTATGTCTTAGGAAAGTGACCCGAGGCAGGAGCATTGAAAATAGGGAAAATAGGGGGGAAAAAGCTGGAATTGTGGATGGAAACAGTGAAGAACTTAAATATTATGCTGGTAATACAAATATATATAATTATATATTATATAATTATGTATTTATATATAATTTTATTTATTATAATTATATACTATATATAATATAGAAATAATATAAAATAATTACAATAAAATTATATACTTGTATATAATATATAAATATACTATATAATATATAACTAATATTTTATATATTATACATAATTATATAATAATTTATATATAATTATAATATATGTATATAAATATACAACATATATTTATGGTATATTATTATACTACATATTATAATATGTTATTATCATATATTACACATTATGTATATTATATATTATATTATGTATACTATATATTTACAATAATACTTATATATAATAAATATATAATAAATTTTACTTTTTAGCCACTTTAAAGTGTACAGTTCAGTGGCATTAAGAATTCACACTGTCATGCAACCATCACCACCATCCATCTCTAGAACTTTCTCATCATCCCAAACTGAAACTCTATCCCCATGACACACTAAGTCCCCATTCCCTCCTCCCCCCAGGCCCCGGTAACCAGCATTCTACTCTCTATCTCAATGAATCTGAGGACTCTTGGTCCCTCATACAAGTGGAATCCTACAATATCTGCCCTTCTGTGTCTGGCTATTTCACTGAGCGTCATGTCCTCAACGTTCATCCATGTTGTAGCAGGTGTCAGAATGCCCTTCCTTCTTAAGGCTGAAGAATAGTCTATTGTGGGGATGGACCACATTGTGTTTCTCTGATTTGTCTGCCGATGGGTACTTCAATTGTCATTTTTAAGTTTTTCGAATGGGGGACTGTTAGGTGTGGGCACTGGTGGAGGAATGTGGTTGCAGGGTTGAGAGACGGGTGGGCGTTTAGAACGGAGGGGCACTGGTGCTTTTTGTGTCCAGACAGGGAGCGTGGGGTCTGGCCAAGCAGGAAAGATGCATAGATTGGATGCTGCTACCTACTGGGGGTGAGGACATGGCTGCTGTGTTGATGGGGGCGGGGTGGGGGGGGGAGAAGAATCTGGGATGGATTAGCTGTGTCTTTCATGCTCCCTGCAGGAGGGAGGAGTGAAGTGGATTTACATTTTACACTCCTGATCTAAATTGTTTGGCTAGTTTTATAGGCCCCCCCCCCCCCCCCCCCCCCCGGGGAGGGAACCATGAACCAAACCATGACCCTTGAGACTTTATACCTGCACATAGCGAAAGTAGGGAACTTTCTTTTAGCTCAGGGGTTGATAAGTGCTTTCTATAAAGATCCGGCTCGGCCAGATTTTCTCTGTTGCAATCACTCAGCTCTGCCGTTGTAGTGAAAAGTGTAGTGTCATAGACAGTATGTAAATGGATGGGTGTGACTGTGTTTTGATAAAACTTTATTTATAAAAACAGGCAGGGGGCCACATTCAGTCCCTGTTTTATTTATTTTTTTTTTTTAAGGATTTTTATTTATTTATTTAACAGAGATAGAGAGAGAGCACAAGTAGGCAGAGCGGCAGACAGAGGGAGAGGGAGAAGCAGGCTCTCCGCCGAGCAGGGAGCCCGATGCAGGGCTCGATCCCAGGACCCTGGGATCATGACCTGAGCTGAAGGCAGCCACTTAACCAACTGAGCCACTCAGGCGCCCCTCAGTCCCTGTTTTAAATGAAAACATTGAAATATAGGAATATAGGACTATAGGACCCACCTTGTGAAAAGAGTCACCTTAAAACCGACTCAGAGGAAAGCAGAAGTGAAAGTGGGAGAGGATGAGCTCTGACAACAGCCACTGAGCCCTGGATGTAGCCATGCCTGAAGGCGGCAGTCCATTGGATGGCCAGTTATGTAATCCCATTATTACACTTTATTGCTTGAGGCAATTTGCTATGGGTTTTTGTCATCAAAGAGAGTCCTGGCTCATGTGGACCCTCTCCAGCAGTTTGCTCTTAGAGCCCCCAAATTATGTATTGGAAAGACCCATCAACAATCTGGAAAGCAGGAATAGGGAAGGGGCTTTTTAAAATTGTAGCTCAGAGGCCTCGGTCAAACCTTACCACTAGCCAGAAGTGGGGAGGCTAAGCCCATCCATCCACAGCTCCCCAAGCCCCTCCACATTCTTTCCACTATTTGTTGCATTGTACAGTATAGGTAAAGTGTGTATGTGCTGTGGGCATCCTTACCATGACCTGAGAGATGCAGTCATTATTCCTGTTTTGCCCTTAAGGAATTAACAGCAGAACTCAGAAGGGTGAAATGAGTTGCCCACAGTAACCAAGATAGGGGAAGAAGTTAGGATGTGATCCCAGTTCAGGGAGGCTCCAGAGCACATGTTTTCCCCAATCGCACTGCTATCTTCTTTAACAAGAGGCCAAGAGTAGGGCCCTTGTCCCTGTCACAGAAGCAGCCTATTTATAACAAGCCTGCATATTCCACGGATGAAGACTGGAACGAAGGGAAGACAGTGACATCTGTCACCCCATTCCCTGGGAGCTTTATAAGCAAACGTGGGCCTGTTAGCTGTAAATACAGACTCCAGCTATTCTTTCAAGTAAATTGGTGGTGTTGTATTAGAAAATGTCCCTCTGCAAAATGCTAACAATGCAGTGGTGCTTAAATTTTATGTGTGCAAGATTATGAGTAGATACATAAAACGGAGGGGGAAAAAAATCCGCACTGACAAGAGCCGCGTACACGATGATGAGTTTCGTTTTCTTGCAGCCTCTTTCCTGAGCGGTTCTGGAGTAGAAGTTTCCTTAAGGAGAAAGTTAACCATGAAACTGCTGATGGCACTGGGCTGCAGGGCACTCACCCAGGGATGTTGAGAAGCTGGTGGTCTCAGCTCTTCTGGAGAAAAATCAAAGGCCATCCCTGGGGACATCGCAGCCTACTTAAAAATGGTGACGGTACTACCAAATCCGCCGGTGTTTGGGATGGGGAAGGGCAGCTCTGGTTCTTGTGTGCTTGGGGCTGATGGGGCTGCTGGAGTCCTCACTGCAGGGCTGGTGTGGGCAGAGCCTGGGGGCGTGAGCTCAGACCCTGGTCCTGGGGGAAGGAGAAGAAAGGGAGAGTCAGGTCTCTCTAGCAGAGAGGCGGGAACAGGGAGAGTGTAAAGAGAAACGTATAACACAGAAAGAGAGCAGCCTTTCTTGGCGACTTGATCTGTGACATTCAACCCGAGAAAAGAGGGAGAGATAAGTCCATTTTTGAGTCTTTTAAAACTTAGGATGCTCCCAGAGCTGGAGCGAGTGCAAGGACGTTTGGACACCCCCGAGAGTCCGCCCACAGCCTGACGATGCTCTTCAGAGCTCATGACACCTGCGCCGGCACCTGTCCTCGTGCCAAGCGTCTGAACCCGCTGTCTTGGCCCCCGATCCCTCCCGCTGTCGCCAAGAGTGCTGGTGACCCTGAAAGGCAGACACCCCAGTAGTACACCAGGAGTCTGTAGGAACCCACTCATGGCCCCTGGCAGCCTGGTTTGCCCAGCACTGCTGGCCCCTTGGGGACACATCCACACCCCACGGCTCCATCCTGGCACGCCAGCTTCTCGTGCTTTCTTTGAGCCAACATCCTGGTGGGTGGACCCGGGCCCGCGGTCACGCTTTGGCCACATGGGGTAGCCTGTGCAGGCCCCGACCTTGGAATGTATATTGTTACTCCAACAGAGAGGGTGTCTGCGTGGGTATGGAAAGTTTGTGTTGCCCTTTTTTTCCTAGGGAGGAACTGTCTTGGAGATGTTTTCCATATTTGTTCATAGAAATCAATATCACCGTTGCTAACTGGTGAAGCACGTCCATCGTTCCGAGAAGTAGTTTCGACTTTTCTTTTTGTGACTGCAACAGTGCCCTAGCACATGTCCGCGTGCTTGTCTCCGTGCACACACAAGTGAGTGCTTGTCTCCGTGCACACACAAGTGAGTGTTTCTCTAGGTAGTGGCAGGTGAGCTTACGGCACTGAGGGGTGGCCCAGACATCGCCCAGGTAATTCCTGAGTCTTTCTCTTGGCTCCAGTCCCCTTGCTGATCCTGGCAGCAGCAGGACGGGCATACAACGTCTTATTAAGAATTTAATACTGACAGGCGGAGAAGCGACCCCCCCCCCCGCAGATGTCCATGTCCTAACCCCCAGAACATGTGAACATGCTAGTTACATGGCAAAGGGGTTGCCCGTCAGCTGGCCCTGAGACAGGAGAGGAGCCTGGATTCTCCAGGCAGGCCTACTGTAATCACCGGGGTCCTTAGAAGTGGCAGAAGGGCCCAGAAGAGAGAGTCAGAGAGACGGAGGCATGAGAAGAACGTGGCCCAATGTTGTTGGCTTTGAAGGTGGTGGAAGGGCTGCAAGCCAAGGAGTCTGGTGACCTCCAGAAGTCAGAAAGAGCAAGGGCATGAGTTTTCCTCTAGAGCTTCCAGAAAGGAATGCAATCTTGCCAACGTCTTGATTTCAGCCCCATAAGGCCAGTTTTGGACTCCAGAGCTGTAAGGTCACAGACGTGTGTTGTGTTAAGCCTCTAGGTCTGTGGTGTTCTGTTACAGTTGCAACAGGAAATGAATAGAACCCTTATCCACGCCTCGCACAGAGCAAAGATGAACCTGTCTCTGGAAGCAGTTTTTAGGGAACTCCTGGGGTGGGAGGCTGGGGGAGGCTGAGCCCTCAGGGGAGGCTGCCTGGGCCACCAGATCAGCAGAGACCATCTCAGTATTTGCTGCTGAGAGCCTCACATTTTGACACCAGCCTCGTCATGCTGGGATCGCATGGTACTTGCTATCAAAGCCACGTGTTCCCACCCCAAAGATGCCACTTATGGACACGCAGGGTGGGGCACTTGGCTTTCATAGGCCACTCGGGTGACAAGAAGTGATGGGGAAGGTAAGGCATTCTTCCCTGACCAAGTCCACGGTGGAGCCCATCAGGATATGTCTTGGGCTCCTTGATGAGCGAGGCATCCTTGTTTACAAGGTCACCTTGGTCAAGTCCTCGTTGTCAGGGGCAACCCCCAGCGTCCTGTGCAATCGGGTACCGAGTGGGGGCAGGAGCACCATGGTGTCTGTTTTCTGTGGATGGCTGCTTTATAGAAGCAGTTTCATCTGGCCTGCCCTTCTCTTTCCTTACCTCTCTGCCTTCCCCTCTGTTCTGTGCATCCAGACTCTCTCACTTGCTCTCAAAATTAAAAGGGACTAGCAAATGCCCAGGCAGCCCCGACATGCTCTCGTGGCATCAAACACTCGGGTTGGTCTGGGGCTGCTCCTGCCAGGGGCAATCAGTGCTGCAAGTTCAGATGGTTGTGTGACAGGGAGCGTCATACCTCGCTGGCTGTGGGCTGGGGCGCCGCCGATGAGAATAACATCAGGCAGCATGCATCATCTTCAGCTTTTGCAGAAAAAGAAAATGCGATAAGCATATTTCTGTTTGGAGAAATAAAAAGACATTGGTGAAGGGTTGTGAACTGATGAAGGGACCGAGTGGATCCAACAGGAAGATTTTCTCTTGCGGTAACTGAGGGTAGAGATTAATAAGCGTGTTAGCTCTGGGAGGGGCTCCGTATCCCAGCTCTGCCAGCGTGAGGCTCTTCCTTCAACTCGGAGACTTGTTTTCCCCATCTATGAAATGGGATACTCAGTCTCTACCCCATGTTGGCAAGTAAGCATCAATCAAAGAGAACCCTCCGCATCCCACAGGGTTCAGTGGAAGCTCTAGGTTTGTGACATCGGGCAGGTCCCGTGAATATCTCTGTACTTCTGGTTCCTTGAATGGAAAATGGGAGCACCCCGGGTACCTACCTCACAGAGCTGTGTGATTTGGAGCACTTAGATCAGTGCCTGGCAGTATGGCACATGTCCTATACACATTAGATGTGGCAAGGAAGTTGTCATCAGGACTCTTGTTTGCAAATGACGGAAACCCATCTTAACCGAACGATCCAGGGCAGAGGTGGTGGTGGGTTATGGACTCGAGTAGCCAAACAATGGACGGGATAAGAATAAAGCCAGGGAGAGAGGGTCTCTTTCTTCCCCCAGTGCTCGCCTTTGGCCTCTACACCTGCCAAACTTTTTTATGTTGGTTGGTCTTGTCTTTCTGGGAATGGCTTTCATCTACCTCCATGGCCACCAATAGGAAAAAGTTATGTTTTTCTAGCTTCTCCCTCAGGGAGGGTGTGACTCTACCTTGAGCTCCAAGTAGAAGTATCCGGGGAAGGAGGGTGATTGGTTTGGCTTTCATCAGCATCCCGCCCCTTGGACCAGTCACTGTGGCAATGGTGGTGAGGTCTGTGATTGGCTTGGCTTTCATCACGGGACTATTCTTGGTCTCTTCTGTGTGGCATAATAGGAGTTTATTTCCTCCAAAGAAGGGAGGTACATCACAGACAGAAGTGGTAGTAGATTTCTGCTATAGTGGAAAAAAAAAATCCTAGCATATATTCTGGCACAGAAATAGGTCCTCAGACAATGATCCTCCAGCCATTAGTCTTTTTTTTTTTTTTTAATATTTTATTTATTTATTTGACAGAGAGAGAGAGAGTGTGTGTACAAGCAGGGGGAGCGGCAGGGAGAGGGAGAAGCAGACTCCCTGCTGAGCAGAGAGCCCAACGTGGGGCTCGATCCCAGGACCCTGGGATCATGACCTGAGCCGAAGGCAGACGCTTAACCGACTGAGCCACCCAAGCGCCCCCTCCAGCCATTATTCTTAACCTCCAAGACCCTAATCTATAAAATGGGGCTCTCATAATACTAGCAGTGATGATTGAGTAACCCATTTTAGAACCATAAGAGTGCAGACACATAGTAGGGTTTTATAAATTCCTTTGCCCTGCCTCTGTCCTTAGCCAGAGATGTGGGAAGACCACCACATAAATAATAGAAAGCTTTCCGAGCGAATCCACTGGAGAGCTGCCTGCCCCCCAGGACCCCAGAAACTCTAAAGCAAATGTAACTTGAGAAACCCCTGCTCCTAGCACTTAGTAATTAGGCCGTGATTGTTGTTTATCTGTGCGCTGTACTGTAACTCCCTCTGCCCGAGGCTGGTGCTAGAGCTGGGGAAATACAATTTTCTCCAAACTAATTTAGTTTTAAGAGGAAAATGAAAGTTTAAAGTAGTTTAATGTTTCGGCAAAACCATAATGGCTGGGGAAGATTGGACGATGTGAACCAATAAAGTGTCCTAATTCTGATAATAACTCAAGGCTTAACTCTTCCACACATCAAAACCCATCTTGATGCTGACATTCTGCACAGGCCAATACGGGATCCAGTGGATGGTCAGAGAATCATTCTTCTTTATTTTACTTTACTTCCTTTTTTTTTTTTTTTTTTAAATAGCTTCACTTTTGACTTTCGTAGAGCCCTAAGGACACAGGCATTTAGTTATACCCTAGGAGACACCCCCAGGGGTTAGGCATTTCTGGTCCATTCATGTGTTTCCCGCAGACTTGGAATCCTCGGGGTAGGAGTCCCATTCTTGGGTTGAATCGCTGTTGGCAAAGCCTGACATCTAGCTCTAAAATGTGAAACCTCAGGGAGCCTCAGTTTCCCATTTGTAAACTAGCATGAGAAAGACTTGTAGGGTTGTTGTAAGAATTCCATAGACAGTGACTGGCACCTGGCCAGCAAGAGCGAGAGAGAGCCAAGAAAACAGCACCCATTCATTGGCCACATTGCTTGAGAATGGTATCACTCTAGGGTCGAAGGATTCATAAATCCCTAAGACACGGGGATCGGTCTTAGCACCGAGATGACATTTGTCACTTTGCGACTTGACTTGACATATTCTGTTTCAGCCAATTAATTTCGTAAAAATTTTTAACCAAATTCCAGCAAAAATTTTCTTTTTCTTTTTTTTTTAAAGATTTTATTTATTTATTTATTTTTTTGAGAGAGAGTGAGCGAGAGAGAGAGCACAAGCCGGGGGAACAGCGGGTAGAGGGAGAAGCTGACTCCCCGCTGAGCGTTCTTTTTTTTTTTTTAAGATTTTATTTATTTATTTTAGAGAGAGAAAGAGAGAGCACGTGTGAGCAGGGTGGGGTGCAGAGGGAGAGGGAGAGAATCTCAAGCAGATGTGGGGCTCGATTCCAGGACCCTGAGATCATGGCCTGAGTTGAAATCAAGAGTCAGATGCTTAACCGACTGAGCCGCCTAGGTGCCCCTCCTTCATTTCTTCAAAAATAGAGCTTATCGAGTGTCTGCAGGGAGCTAGTCTCTGTGCTGGTTGCTGGGGATATAATGATAAACTAAAAATCCACTTTCTGTGGCTTCATGGTACTTACAGTCCAGTGGTGGAAAAGATATTAATCCAAAAATCACAGGGATTCATGTGACCTGACAGTGGCAGTGCGTCCCACGAAGTTAAGCAGACACTGGCCCAGTAACGTGGGACCGGCCATGCCTGGGGGAACTTCCTGGAGAATGTGAAGTCTGAGCTGCGTAGGAGCCAAATATATAAATATCAGTAAAATCCGAGAAAGGTGGGGAAGAATTTTACGGGCAGAGGGAGCTTGGTCTTACAGAAGGAAGAAACTTGGTATGCCAAAACACACAAACATGTGAAAAAAGCAACCAAAAAAACGTAATGGATGCCAGTAGCTGGAGTCTGAGTGAGGTGGGGCACAGTTGGAGGGGACACCAGAAACATTTGTAAGACTCAGGTCCTGCAGAGCCTTGGAGATCATTCTTCTGGCTGTCTTTACAGTGTAAAAATGTTCTCCCGGCGAAAGTGTCATTGTCTAAAGCTTGGGTGTGGGGCCGAGAGCTGTCTGTTGTCCACACCAAGCCCCCAGAAGCCTAACACTTAGAGGGAGGCCTGGCCTAGGGACAGTGCTGCAAATACACAGAACTGGCTAGTGCTGTTAGCGCACCCCTGCCCCAGCATCCCTCACGGGTGATGCCACGCGGTTGCCCTCCCTGGGCCATCTCTGGCTCTCCTCTGCTCCCCCCAGCCCGCCTCTTTCCGTTACAAGTTTACTTGGAGGGGGCTGGCTGCAGGAGGCGGTGGGCGTTTTGGAAAATATAATCTTCCTGAGCCATGATAAGATTTTGGTCATTAGTCTAAGATAGTTGGGACATCACAGAAAGTTTTAACATGGAAAGACATGGTTCAGAAAGATCGTTCTGGTTGCAGGAGAGAGGATGGAAGGGATAGCAAGAGGGCAAGCAGGTGGCAATGTGGGGGCTCCTGGTCATCCAGTCGAGACGTACTGGTGATTTGGGGGAGCGGGGTGATGCAGAAGAGAGCACTGGTTCTGAATGTTCCATGAGCTGAAGTTGTAAGGACGTTAGGGTGGGTTGGATAGAGAGGCATGGTCTTGATCGAGGGTCAAAAGAAGGAGGTCGAGGATGGAGCTTTGCAGGAAAGGAAGAGAAGCTTGTTGAGAAAGAAGGGAGTGACTGCCAGAGACAGTGGGAGGGCAGGGATGGGGTAGGGGTGGGGCAGGGTCAAGAAAGCCGAGGTACAGGGGGCTCTCGGTGGGAGGAACCGGTGACATAAAATGTCATGGAAGTTTCAGATACAAGAAGTGGTTGTCATACCCAGCAACCAGGACATCCCTGATGATCTCGGGCTGATCTTATTTCTACCCCCGTAGAAGCCGAGGAAGGTCCAAATTCTCCCAAACACACGTTAGCTTTTTTATTACCTGTGCTTTCAACTCTTCACGGCCTGTATAATGGTGTTTTCCCTCTTGAGTGGAGTAAAAGCTGGGCACTATTGGTAAAAATATCCCCACCAGTCACGAATAGTCTAAATCCTACCCCTTTCCTCCAAACCAGTGCTTTTCCACTCTAGATGCACATGTAACTCACCCAAGGGGGTCTAAAAAGCACCCAAGCTAGGGCTCTATTTCCGTCCGAATTAAGGCAGAATATCTGGGGAAGGAGCCCCAGTTGTGTTTTGTTTTGTTTTATACTGCTTTTTAGGAGGATCAACTAGGGTTGAGAAATCACTGTGCTCAACTCTTCCTGTCTATTGACAGGCATGGGAATATTTATTTTGGAACTATGCACTAGTTTTCTATTGCGGTGTGACAAAGAACCACACATTTAATGGCTTTCATTTGACATTTATTATCTCATGGTTTCTGTAAGTCAGAAGTGCGAACGTGGCTGAGCTGGGTTCTCTGCTCAAAGTCTTGTAAGGTGTTGGCTGTGCTGTGTTCCTTTCCAGATCTCAGAGTTTTCCTCCAAGCTCATTCAGGTTTGTTGACTGAACTCAGTTCCTGGTGGCTTTAGGACCGAGGCCCTCATCTCTTAGAGGCTGTCTTATTCCATAGGCACTTTCCAACATGGTTTTTTCCTACTGCAAAGCCAGCAGGAGAGTGTCTGCTGTTGTTTCTTGTCTCCTACTCTAGACACTTAAAGAAGACAAAACAAAACAAATGACTGCACCTGATTAGGCCAGGCCCACCCAGGGTCGTATCCTTTTTTTAGTAACACAGAGTTAACTGGTTAGTGACCTTAATTGTATTTGCAAAATCTCTTTACCTTTGTTATACAATGTAACCTAATGGACTGAATGAAGTGAACGTTTATGTCCCCCCACCCCACATTCATATGTTGAAACCCTAATCCCAATGTGTTGGTATTTGAAGGTGGAGGCTTTGAGGAGTGATGAGGTCATGAGAGTGGAGCCCTCATGAATGGGATTAATGTCCTTATAAGAAGAGGCCAGAGAGGGGCGCCTGGGTAGCTCAGTCGTTAGGCGTCTGCCTTCAGCTCAGGTCATGATCTCAGGGTCCTGGGATCGAGCCCCACATTGGGCTCCTTGCTCCGTGGGGAGCGTGCTTCTCCCTCTCCTACTCTCCCTGCTGGTGTTCCCTCTCTCGCTGTGTCTCTCTCTGTCAAATAAATAAATCTTAAAAAAAAAAAAAAAGGCCAGAGAATTAGCAGTCTTTCCATCCTGTGAGGGCACAACGGGGAAAGAGCTCTCTGCAAACCAGGAAGAGCCCCTCGCTGGACACCGGATCGGCCAGCACCTTGATCTTGGACTCCCCAGCCTCCAGAACTATGAGGAACAGATGTTTGTTGTTTAAGCTGCCCAGTCTATGGTAATTTGTTATAGCAGCCTGAGAGGTCTAAGATAACATCCTGTCATTTATAGGTCCTACTCACATTTAAGATGAGGGGACGATACAGGGTGTCTGCAGCAGGTGCCTGGAATCTTGGGAGCCGTCTTAGAATTCTGCCTACCACAAATTAGTACAACGGTTCTCAACCCTGGGCAATTTTTCTCCCCAGGGGACATTTGACAGTGGTTGCCATAAATGGGAGTGTGTGCTCTTGGAATCTAGTGGGACACTGCTAAATATCTCACAATGCACAGGACATCTTCCCAAAGGCAGAATTAACTGGCTCCAACTGTCAGTAGTGCTGAAATAGAAGAAGGAGGAATTTGGGGAAGAGGTCCATGAAGAAGTGAAGGATGGTTAGCTGCGTGGATTCTATTCCTCATCTGGCTCTATCATCTACCTTTCATTAGAGAGGAGATGATCGGAAGCTTAAGAAACATTTCTTTAGAGCATTTTCAGTGTCTGCAGAGCTGGGTTTGGCTCCAGAATTGGAGAAATGTGATTCTCTGCCTCCTAATGAAATGGAGCAGAGTGCTCTGTCCCCTGCCCCCTGAACCCGGCAGTATTGCAAGCCATGGGGGCTGCTGGAGAGGAGATTCTTGGCCTGGACATTTGTAGTGGATGCAGTGAAGTCTTTCCACATGGGTTTGTTGGCAGTGGGCATGGACCAGCATGATCTGAAGAAGGAGAGGAGGAAAAGGCACGTTCGGCTGGGTAAATGGCTGATGTGCTGGTTTGTGGGCTCAGGTGGCACTACGAGAAGTTCATAACTAGAGGTCACTTCACGTGGGGTTAATTTCCCACAATCAGGCTGGAGGGAACACACATACCATGATTGGGTCACTGAAAGGACATGCGCTAGTCATTAGGGAAAAACAAATCAAAACCAATGGGACACCACGCCACACTCACTAGGATGGCTATAGTTCAAAAAGATACAATAGCAAGTGTTGGCAAGACGTTGAGGACTTGGAACCCTCGCACACAGCTGGTGGACGTGTGAATAGCACAGCTGCTTTGGAAACCAGTCTGGCCACTCCTTGGAAGGTGGAGCATGGAGTCATCGTATGACCCATCAATTGCACTCCTAAGTATATGCCCCGGAGAACAGAAACACATGTCCACACAAACACATGTACATGAATGTCCACGGCAGCGTTATTAATAATAGCCAAAAGGTGGAAACATCCCAAATGTCCATTAATTGGTGAATGAATAAACAAAGCGTGGTCTATACATAGGATGGAGTGTTATTCATCCATAAAAAGGAATGAAGCCCTGACACCTGCCACAATGTGGAGAAGCCTTGAAAGCATGAGAGAAGCTAGACGCAGAAGGCCACATGTGGTATGGTTCTATTTGTAAAAAAAGTCCATAATAGACCCATAGAGACAGAAAGCAGATTAGTGGTTGCCAAGGGTTGGAAGAAGGAGGGAATGGACAGTGACTGCTTCTTTTTTGGGGTGATGCAGAATGTTCTGGAGCTAGATAGCAAGGATGGTTGCACAATTCTGTGAATCTAATAAAAACCAGGGAACTGTAAACTTTGAAAAGGGTACTTTTTACAACACGTGAATTATATCTTAACAAAAAATAATTTTCAAAAAGTAAATGTGATCTTTTTTTTTTTAAATTTTATTATGTTATGTTAGTCACCATACAATACATCATTAGTTTTTGATGTAGTGATCCACGATCCATTGTTTTCGTATAACACCCAGTGCTCCATGCAGTACGTGCCCTCCTTAATACCCATCACCAGGCTAACCAATCCCCCCTCCCCCCTCCCCTCTAAAACCCTGTTTGTTTCTCAGGTCCATAGTCTCTCATGGTTCATCTCTCCCTCCAATTCCCCCCGCCCATTTTTCCCTTCCTTCTCTTAATGTCCTCCATGTTATTCCTTATGTTCCACAAATAAGTGAAACCATATGATAATTGACTTTCTCTGCTTGACTTATTTCACTTAGCATAATCTCCTCCAGTCCCATCCATGTTGATGTAAAAGTTGGGTATCCATCCTTTCTGATGGCTGAGTAATATTCCGTGGTATATAAGGACCATATCTTCTTTATCCATTCATCTGTTGAAGGGCATCTCGGCTCTTTCCACAGTTTGGCTATTGTGGACATTGCTGCTATGAACATTGGGGTGCATATGGCCCTTCTCTTCACTACATCTGTGTCTTTGGGGTAAATACCCAGTAGTGCAATTGCTGGGTCATAGGGTAGCTCTATTTTTAAATTTTTGAGGAACCTCCACACTGTTTTCCAAAGTGACTGTACCAACTTGCATTCCCACCAACAGTGTAAGAGGGTTTCCCTTTCTCCACAACCTCTCCAACATTTGTTGTTTCTTTCCCTGTCCATTTTTGCCATTCTAACTGGTGTAAGGTAGTATCTCAGTGTGGTTTTGATTTGGATTTCCCTGATGGCTAATGATGATGAACATTTTTTCATGTGTCTGTTAGCCATTTGTATGTCTTCTTCAGAGAATTGTCTGTTCATATCTTCTGCCCACTTTTTGACTTGATTATTTGTTTTTTGGGTGTTGAGTTTGAGAAGTTCTTTATAGATTTTGGATACCAGCCCTTTATCTGTAGTGTCATTTGCAAATATCTTCTCCCATTCTGTGGGTTGCCTCTTTGTTTTGTTGACTGTTTCCTTTGCTGTGCAGAAGCTTTTTATCTTGATGAAGTCCCAAAAGTTCATTTTTGCTTTTGTTTCACCAGCTTTTGGAGATGTATCTTGAAAGAAGTTGCTGTGGGCGATGTCAAAGAGGTTACTGCCTATGTTCTCTTCTAGGATTTGGATGGATTCCTGTCTCACATTGAGGTCTTTCATCCACTTTGAGTTTATCTTTGTGAATGGTGTTAGAGAATGGTCGAGTTTCATTCTTCTGCATGTGGCTGTCCAATTTTCCCAGCACCATTTATTGAAGAGACTGTCTTTTTTCCATTGCATGTTTTTTCCTGCTTTGTCAAAGATTATTTGACCATAGAGTTGAGGGTCCATATCTGGGTTCTCTATTCTGTTCCATTGGTCTATATGTCTGTTTTTGTGCCAGTACCATGCTGTCTTGGTGATCACTGCTTTGTAATATAGCTTGAAACCGGGCAACGTGATGCCCCCAGCTTTGTTTTTCTTTTTCAACATCTCCTTGGCGATTCAGGGTCTTTTCTGATTCCATACAAATTTTAGGATTGTTTGTTCCAGCACTTTGAAAAATGTCATTGGAATTTTGATCGGGATGGCATTGAAGGTATAGATTGCTCTGGGGAGCATAGACATTTTAACAATGTTTGTTCTTCCGATCCATGAGCATGGAATATTTTTCCATCTTTTTGTGTCTTCTTCAATTTCTTTCATGAGTGTTTTGTAGTTCCTAGAGTATAGATCCTTTACCTCTTTGGTTAGGTTTATTCCGAGGTATCTTATGGTTTTCGGTGCTATTGTAAATGGAATCGTTTCTTTAATTTCTCTTTCAACAGTTGCGTTGTTAGTGTATAAGAAAGCAACTGATTTCTGTGCATTGATTTTGTATCCTGCCACATTACTGAATTGCTGGATGAGTTCTAGTAATTTGGGGGTGGAGTCTTTTGGGTTTTCCACATAAAGTATCATGTCATCTGCGAAAAGAGAGAGTTTGACTTCTTCTTTGCCAACTTGAATACCTTTTATTTCTTTTTGTTGTCTGATTGCTGTTGCTAGGACTTCTAGTACTATGTTGAACAACAGTGGTGAGAGTGGGCACCCTTGACGTGTTCCTGATCTTAAGGGAAAGGCTCTCAGCTTTTCCCCATTGAGGATGATATTCGCTGTGGGTTTTTCATAGATGGATTTTATGAGCTTGAGGAATGTTCCCTCTATCCCTATACTCTGAAGAGTTTTAATCAGGAAAGGATGTTGTATTTTGTCAAATGCTTTTTCTGCATCAATTGAGAGGACCATATGGTTCTTCTCCCTCCTCTTATTAATGTGTTCTATCACATTGATTGATTTGTGAATGTTGAACCACCCTTGCATCCCGGGGATAAATCCCACTTGGTCGTGGTGGATGATCCTTTTAATGTATTGTTGGATCCTATTAGCTAGGATTTTGTTGAGGATTTTGGAATCCATATTCATCAGGGATATCGGTCTGAAATTCTCCTTTTTGATGGGGTCTTTGCCTGGTTTGGGGATTAAGGTAATGCTGACCTCATAGAATGAGTTTGGAAGTTTTCCTTCTGTTTCTATTTTTTGAAACAGCTTCAGTAGAATAGGTATTATTTCTTCTTTGAATGTTTGGTAGAATTCCCCAGGGAATCCATCAGGCCCTGGACTCTTGTTTTTTGGGAGGTTTTTGCTCACTGCTTCAATCTCGTTACTGGTTATTGGCATATTCAGGCTGTCAATTTCTTCCTATTTCAGTCTTGGCAGCTTATAGGTTTCCAGGAAGGCCTCCATTTCATCCAGATTGCTCAGTTTATTGGCATAGATTTGCAAGTTTTCCTATTACATGCTGGGGTGTTGGCCTGTTTTCCTTGATCTTAGGAGGGGTCCTCTCTGCCTCTAGGACTCGAATGTTTGTTTCATTCCCCAGATTAGGGAAGTTCTCAGCTATGATTTGCTCAAATACATCTTCTAGCCCTCTCTCTCTCTCCACTCCCTCCGGGATTCCAATGATTCTGACATTGGAACCCCTCATGGTGTCACTTATTTCTCTGATTCTATTTTCATGGATTCTGAGTTGTTTTTCCCTGGCCTCCTCTTTTCCCTTTTTATCTATTATACTGTCTTCCAGATCGCTTATTCTCTCTTCTGTCTCAGTTACCCTAGCTGTTAGATTATCTAGATTGGATTGGATCTCATTGATAGCATTTTTAAGTTCTGCCAATTCCCCTTTTATTTCTGCCCTTAGAGACTCTATGTTGCCATTAATTGATTTCTCCATTCTAGCCATTGTCTTCACAATTGCTATCCTGAATTCCATCTCTGACATCTTGGTTATATCTGCATCCATTTGTAAATCTGCAGCATAAGTCATAATCTCTGAGTCTTTTCTGTTTTGGGGGCTCCTCCTCCTAGTCATTCTGTTGATGGGTGTTTGAGGGAATGTATAGAGTCCAAATTATTGACCAGAACCCAAGCAAGATGCACCTGTTTTCTTGGGACCTTAGGGTTGCTGGCCTCTTGTTTTCCCAGCCTGTCTTCTGCGGGAGGGGCCTGCCGTGCTGTTACTCAGGCAACCCTGTTTGGGCGGAGTTGCCCTGCGCCCCTGTGGCAGGGGATGGGCTCAGTGGGAATCAGTCTTTGGGGCTTTTGTTCTCTGGCGCCTTTCCCTGGCGGCTTTCCGCGTCTCTTCCCCGAGTCAGAGCAGAAGAGACCGTTTCCAACCCTCTGCCTCAGAGCAGAGAGACCTCAGTCTGTTCTTCAGTGAGCTCTCCAGGCCACACCGTCTCCGTTTCTGTCCGTGCTGCTATAAACTGCAGTGTCCTGGGTTGTGCGCCCCTCCGCAGCGCCCCCAGTCCTGCCTCCAGGTCGGGACACGTCTCTGCTCTTTGTGCTTCTAAAACCACCAGCTGCTCCCAGTTCGCGCGCGCACGACTCCACCCCTTGGGGTCCTGTCCCGGGGACTGCAGTTCGCGTGCGCGCGACTCCACCGCTCGGGGTTTCCACCCCGGAGGTTGCAGTTCACCGGCGGGACCCGGCGCACTGGGTTTCCGTCTCGGAGGCTGCAGTTCACGTGCGTGCGACCGTCGCTCCGGGTGTCTGTCTGGTCGGCTGCGGTTCGCGTGCGCGCGACTCCGCCGGTCTGGTCCTCCACCCCGGGGGCTGCCCTAAAGTCCTTTCCTGACGCTACCGGTCTGCGAGTCTGTGCCCATCCGCAGTGCGCGAGGCTGTCACTCAACGGCGGTGTAGGATCCCCATGTCCAGGCACCCTCCCGCTGCCGTTTATCCTCCGATATCTGCCCGCAGAATCACGGCTCTCCGCTTCGTACCTCAAAACCAACTGCCTGCGATATTCTGTTTGTAGAGATCCAGATCTTCTTACATCTCAGGCTGGTTTCGTGGGTGCTCAGAGTGGTCTGGTAGATATCCAGCTCAATTCCGGGGACCAGTTGAAATAGGGTCCCCTACTCCTCTGCCATCTTTCCCCGTAAATGTGATCTTATGTTGTGGCCCGCGATGCTGAAGTCTGAGACAGCTCCACTGCATATGGGAAGTCATGACTTCCAGGAGGGCTCTTGACCCTTCCCATAACAACCTGGTTAGAAGCTTGGACCTACTCCAGCATGTATTCCTGGATCCCACTGTTCCTTTCTTATGAGTGCCTGCTTTCCTGATTCATGCTTCTTATCCAAATCCTCCTATTATGTCAAGGCAGAGTGTGATCACTCTGTACTGGGGAGTCTGTAATATTCCCTCCACATGTTTCTGAACTTGGTATGTCTAGATAGATAGATAGATGGATAGATAGATAGATAGATGGTGTGTGTGTGTGTATTTACTTATGGCACTTCTTTAATATTTTGCATTATAAACAAATTACCTTGCTGGACTGTAAGATCCTCAAGGGCAGGGTATCCGTTAAGATTCTTTCTGTTGCAAATGATACAAAACCAGTTTTGCAGTCATTAGAGAAAAAGAAAGTCTAGAGACTTGGCCCCACCTCAGGCTGAGTTCTCTTTCCACGCATTGGCTCTCTTTTCTCAATCTTCTCTGGAGACTGATCTCCATTCTTTCAGGTTCAACTCCAGCAGTGAGTGAAAGCATGGCCCCCTCTCCTCAGGGTCTAGTTCAGCTCCAGGGTTTAGCTCTGGATGGCTCTTCCCTGAGGGCATCTTCGTGGGTGAGAGGATGGGGGAGGCGCCAATGGCTGGGATTAGATCCCACCTCCATCCCTGGTGCTGAGGGGGATTCAGATTGGCCCCAGGGGCCATGGCTGAGGGATAGGAAAGTGGGTGGTTTTCAGATGGAAACTGGAGTGGTCTTGTCTAGAGAATGGGAGATGGATATTGAATGGCAACATTTAGCAGGTGTCCATCATGGTTCATGTCTGTATTGTTGGTACTCGGGACAGGACAGGCATGTGGCAAACATCTATTGAATGAAATACAACCCTGATACACCAGCTCCCCAACCACCATCTGTGGGAAAGAATGACGTGCTTTGCAAGTTGTGCTGGCCAGGGAAGACATATGATATCAAGCCCTCAGAGTGCTTGGGATTAATCCCAAAAAGCCCATGCTCTGATTGGTATTGTGGACATTTCTTTTAAATCAGTGAATGTATGCCAGATATTCTGCAAGTCCATATCGGTGGGTCCCAATCTTTTTAGTGACATAGCTATGGCCACTCTTCTCACATTCAGAGGAAGCCGTAGACGTTTTTCTTAGAAAATTTTACATTGTACGGTAATTTACCCGGGATTTGGGGAGTTTCTGGACCTTCAGGAGTCCCAACTTAAGCGACTTCGTTGTGAATAATTACTGGCGCCGGATTTTGTATATTTCACGATTCCCTATTGTTTTCAAAATGTTTCCTCTTGGAACTACCCTGACTCAGGACTAGAGGGCATTGTGTACCTAGAAACCACATCAGACACAGTGTGAGAGTGCCTTAGATTTTCACACAAAGAGGCTTGTTCACTGCTCAGTTAACAAGTAAGCCCTTCCCTGCTCCCAGGAGGGAATGAAGTCAGCCCCCTGTGAAGAAAGGGATGGGGAGAAGGAAAGAAGAGCTGACTAAATGTTTCCCTCATCTGTATGTTGATGAAATGTTGGCAGTCTCCCCAGAGTTCAAGTGCCTGGTTTGGATTGATTTCCCAGCAAGGATCCTGGTGTGTTGGGATGTGCAGCTTATTGGGAGCACAAGGGGCTCAAAGTTCCAGCCTTGCCTCTGGCTTCCTGTGGGATCTCAGGAAGGCCCCTTCCCTTCTCTGTGCCTCTGTGCTCTTATTTGCACAAGGAAAGGGTTGAATCAGCTGCTCCCAGGCAATTATGGGTTGCAATGCCTCCCAGGTTTGAATGTTTCAGGAGTGGGGCAGAGATGCACGGAGAAAACTTGCAACCAAGGAAGAGCGTGGCTAGACTTGGAAATGAATGTATCAGGCGATTCCCGGAGAACTGGGGCAAACCAGATCCTGTGAATGGATGTGGAGGGCTGGGGCAGGCCCCTGCACGGTGGTGAATGGCTTGTGTATGAATGCAGTCTGCTTATCCAAAAGGACAGTACCACAGTAGGCAGCCTCCAAGATCACCCCGGTGATCCCCGCCTCCTTGTGTAAGCCCCTCCCCCTGAGTGTGATCAATCTGGTGGCTTATTTCTAATGAACAGAATAAGGGAAAAGCGCTGGGATTCACTTTGGAGACGAGGTTACTAGGAAATGCTAAATCCATCTTGGGCACTCTTTTTCTCTAGCTTTTTGTTCTGATTAATCCAACTGCCATGTTGAGAGCTGCCCCCTAGAGAGACCCTGGTGGGCAAGGAGCTAAAGAAGGTGTCTGGCTAATAGTCACTGAGGATCTGATGCTCTCGGTCCAACAGCTCACATGGAACTGAGTCCCACCAATAACCACATGAATGAGCTTGGAAGTGGGTGTTCCCCCAGTTGAACCTTCAGAGCAGACTGCAGCCCTGCCTCACGGCTTGATTACAGACTCCAGGATACCTAAAGGCAGAGGGACCCATAGCTGATGTGGGGGCACACTCCTTTCCAAGAGTCAGAAGCACAATGCAGGCTGGGGGACTGGAGCACTTTCCAGGAAAGCCAGAAAAGCAGCTGATCAATCCCCATGGGGCATCCCGGGATTCTGCTCAGCTCACCTGCCAAAGGAGAGGCACCTGGGGCAAGGTCAAGAAGAGCAGAATCTTCTTTCCCTCCTTGGTCTCAGCCAGTGCTGTGGTTTCATGGTCCCCCACACCCCACCCCAACACTGATCCCTCCCCAATGTGTGGGTCCAGCCAAGAAGGAGCCTGACCTGTACAAATTGAGCTAATAAATGTTTGTTGTCTTAAGCTGCTAAATTTTGGGGTAATTTGCTATACAGCAATAGGTAACTGAGGCAAGTATTAAAGCAGTGACTTTTGAACTGCTCTCCTTGCTTGTGGTGGGATTTTGAGTAAGTCTCTTCACTTCTCTAAGCCTTGCTTTTGTCGTCTGTAAATGGCACCCACCTCAGAAGATCGTCGTGAGATCTAAATGAGGAGATGTATGCAAAGTGCTTGCATAGTGTTTGGTCCATGTGCAATAAATGGCAAGAATCGTCCTCATTGTCAGTGTCATCATCATCATCACCAAGGGAATCCCATAGCAGAGGGGTGGAAGCTAGTAGCTGTTAAAAAAAGTTGATACAAAGATCTTTCCTTTTCCTCCAGGAACAAACACTACAATTGTGTGCAAGTGACCGGCCAATCAGAAGTCTGCATCCTCGGGCGACAATGATTGATCTGAGGGGGCGATGTTGACCTAAAAGAGCACTTAAGAGTCTTTTCCAGAGATTGACACAGAGCTTGTGGGAGAAGGCTTCCAGAAGGGGGCAGATATCTTAGCGGCTCGAGCCTGTTCTCCCAAACCGAGGCCATCAGTAATTTCCAACAAAGCTCTTTGATATTTATTTTATTTCCATTAGAGTTAAATTCCAGTGATTAATGAAGCTGTAAAAAAAAAAAAAAATCCCCAAAGAAGCAAACACAACAACAGAAAGGGAACCCTACGAAAGCCCTTCTCCAAAGTCTTTCTGCAAATAATCTCTCATGGTTTAATTGGCCCTTTTAGGTAAAACCTCTCACTGCTGCAACAGAAATTGGTTCTTTTTACTTCAGAGAGTGCTCAGGGCTGATTACCTCTGAGGGCTGAGACCCGAGGGCAGATTGTACAGCGAGCCCTTTTATCTCTCCCTGTCCCGGAAAGCCCGGAGATGGGCAGGAAATCCCAGGATGGGCGGGTAAGAAAGCCTCTTGAAGCCCACATTCCCCAGGAGTCTCCTAGAAGCCTTAGTGATACTCCCAGCCTTGAGGCACCACATGCGTCCCTCCTGGGTGGCCAGGATGGGGGATGGCGGATTGCCAGGAAATGCACCGATTTATAGAATAATCCAGTGATAAATTCCCTCCTTGGAAATTAGAAATGACCTATTTGTGTGTGTGTGTTTGTGTGTGTGTGCGTGTGCATATGTGTGTGTGTGTCTTAAAGAGGTAAAGCAAGAGTTTGGTTTTGGACATGTTGAACTTGGGATACCTCAAAGACATCCAAAGAGCAACATCAGATTGCAGTTGGCTGGGTTGAGTCTATAGGTCAAGGGAGATTCTGGCTGGATGTACACATTTGGGAGTGATCGGTGTTGTGGGGTGGGGGGCACATGAAGACACAGCACTAGCTGAGACCAGGGAGGGAAGGAAAATTCTGCTCCTCCTGACCTTGCCCCAGGGCCTCTCCTTTGGCAGGTGAGCTGAGCAGAATTCCAGGATGCCCCATGGGGATTGATCAGCTGCTTTTCTGGCTTTCCTGGAAAGTGCTCCAGTCCCCCAGCCTGCATTGTGCTTCTAACTCTTGGAAGGGAGTGTGTGTCCCAATGTCAGGAACTGTGCAGGAAGGAGATAAAGCTCATCGCTGGCTGTGATGGTTAATTTTATGTGTCAACTTGACTGGGCTCAGGGATGCCCAAATAGCTGGTCAAACATTGTTTCTGGGTGTGTCTGTGGGGGTGTTTCTGGAAGAGAATTGCATTTGATTTAGTAAATTCCACTTCCCAGCTCAGGTGCCACAGACAAGACCTGGGAGCTCCTGGGTATGCCCTGAGGGAGAGCCTTATCTCCTGCAGCTACAGGGCTGACATTCCTGAAAAATCAAGTGCAGGGTGTCCTCTTGTAATTGGCTGAATCACAAAGCGAGTTTAACTTCCAACAGTATCTACTGTTAAAGTGAGAGCATCACTTGGGAAAGAATGGGATCCTCTGAGCTGGGAGGGGGTCACACGGGAAGGCCCTGATGAAGCTGGGGACACCGAGCCCCTGAATTCTGATGGGTCTCCCTCAGTGCAAGTGGTCTCCCCACCCCCAGCGACAGAGCCTCTCTCTCTACAGCAGGTTTCAGCCTTTCTGCCTCCAAGCTGAGGGGATTAACTCTACCATGAAGCCATGGTAATGGTTTCCCCTCCGCAGATGCTTGGCAAGACCATGCCGATTCTCCTCAGGACCCACCCCACCACCCCTCTGCCTCTAGACTTTGTAACTAGACTCTTAACCCAATAGGCCCCTAAAGATGAGGCTCAGAGTGTGACCCATGGCGAGATCTGTCACCCTCTCAAAGAACTGCTTGGGTTTTCTCATTTATATAAGCCAACATCTTTATGTATGTGTGGGAATGGATATTAAGGGACAATGGTGGAAGATACAGTTGGATCAGGCTGAATTTATTGATATGGGCCCACGGTCTGCATTTAATGTTGGAGCTTAGAGAGTTAGAAAGGGCCCTAACAGTGTGGTTGGTTGGTTGGCTAAAAGATGCATAGGAGATTGGGACATTAGAGTAGATCTGTCATTTAAGACCTGCTCACCCACCCCAGGAAGTCCCAGAAGACACACACACTTTATCAGTATTTTGAGAAATGAATTTGTGGGGGAGCCCTAGCATCCTTAGAGAGTTTTGGGATTGCTCTTTTCTGTAGGCTGGGCCCTACGGAGGGAACTATAGCCACTCAACTGGAGAACCTAAATGCAGTGGGGATAATAGGATCTTGGGGTGGCAGGGGCTGAATGGCAGCCCTCAGCCACCAGAGGCCAGGTGGGCATGGTGACGTAGTGGACAGTGGCGTCAAAGAAGCCTTCAGAGTAGTCAGACTGACACGGACCTCCGGCGTCGGCAAGTTCATCACGGTGTTCCCAGGAGTAAAGTAGATAGGAAGCCCATGAAATTCTTATTGATCTGTATAAGCAGAAAAGTTCTGGGTCAAGTGAACAAAAGACTAACTCAGGTCATAAAACAGAGATACAGTCCCTCAACCAAGTCCCAGGCTTGAGCCAGTTTATACACCCAGAGCTGCTCAAGCGTAGGGAGGCCGGGCCCTCTTGAGGGAAGACCCAGTACTGAAAATCTACAGGGTCAGTCTTTCTTCCAGCCTTCCCCAAGGGACCTAGAGCCTTTTGCCAGGGTCACTGCGCACTGGGGAAAAGGAAACAATCAGACCTTTTGGGAATGACTGGACACTGGCTCTGTAATGACATTGATTCTAGGAGAACCAGACATCACTGTGGTCCTTCCAGTCCAAGGAAAGGCCTTGGAGGTCAAGTGGGCCTTTTAGCTCAGACCTGTCTCACAGTGGGTCCAGTGGGTCCCCAAACCCATCCTGGGGTTATTCCCTAGTTCCAGAATGCACGAGTAGGATAGTCATACCCAGCAGCTGGTGGGATCCTCACAGTGGTTCCCTGGCCTGTAGAGTGAGGGCTGTTATGTGGGAAAGGTCACCTGGGGCAGGTCACTGTCTCCCGGAGCTTCAGTTTTCAATGACCTGGGACCAGGTGATTCCTGAAACCGGGATAGTCATTCTCTATCAATTCCAGCCGGTTAAAAACCAGCACGTTGCTGCATGCGCTTGACAGCTATGGCTGAATCCTACAAAAATTATGGCATGTACCATCTGGTCCCAATCTTCAGAAGCTCTGCAGAGGCTTCTAGAGGCCCCCCTTTGCCTTCTCTCTGTACCCAGGAGGGAGGCAGGCACTGAATTCAATGCTCCCCACTCACCAACCCACTGTGGTTGATCATCAGGATGGATTTGCCATAAATTAAGAAAGAGAGGGGCCTGCGTTCAGACATTAACAGGATCCTGCATTAGCAACTGGAATATTTTATGTCAGGTGATATAATGTGAGGGCTTCTGAAGGCGAGGGGTTTTTGAGAGAAGACTGATCCCCTTGGAGATGTTTGATCCAACCCTCTAATTTAGCTGCCCTGGGTCATGGAGGAAAGGATGGCCTATTCAACAAACCTTTAGTGAGCACCTACTATGTCCCAAGTACTGTCTTTATGACACCACACATCTCAGACAAGAAGATCATTCTGCAGAAGACTCAGACCCCAAACCCAATTCTGTCACTTGGTGGATGGGTGGGAATATGGGGCAAGTTTCTTAAACTCTGCAACCCTGTTTGCAGATCTGTAATGTGGGGATACTCTCATTGTCTCCCTCTTAGGGGTGCGAGGAGGTCTAGGGATGGAAGTGCTGGTAGAGGGACCAGCACAATATCCAATGCAGAAAGTTCTCCGTAACTGGTTGTTCCTATTGTTACCACGAGTCAGGCAATGTCCGATGCTTTGCTTCTGTTGCTACGTGGTGCTTACTTACATCATGTCAAGGTCATCTGATCTAGCTCCGTGGTTTGACAGATGAGAGACGGGTCTTGCTCAAGGGCATACCATGCATGATATTTGGCCATAGAAATTAATGGATGCCAAACTCAGGTAGGCCGTTGGGGCCACCTATAAGTCTTTTTTTGTTTGCTTTCCTATGGATTATCTCATTTGCTCCACGCTCCGTTGCAAACCTAAGCGGTAGTGTTACTACTCTTGCCTTTACATGGATGAGGGATAGTACAGAGAAGGCACTGAAAGGCCCTGTGGCCCTGCCCTCCCCTCTAGCAACTCCACATCCTCTCCCAGGTCCTGCCACAGGTTATGTTTCCATTGTGCAGCCCGGGGAAACTGAGGCTCAGAGAGATTAAGCAAATTGCCTCGAGTTTTGAGGAGACTACAAGGCAGAGATAGGATTCAGAGCATAGTTCTAATTCCCAAGCCCATGGCCTTTCCCGCTTAGGGACAAAGAGTTCCAGTCCTGGAAATGGATGCCTGTGTTCTCACCTATCGGCAGTGAGAACCG
This sequence comes from Halichoerus grypus, assembly GCF_964656455.1. NCBI lineage: Eukaryota > Metazoa > Chordata > Mammalia > Carnivora > Phocidae > Halichoerus > Halichoerus grypus. Next base: position 33,891,677 of record NC_135717.1, read on the forward strand.
CCAGCCCCGTAGTACCCTTCCCATTCCCTGCCTCCGTTCCCTGTCAGCGGCTCGGCATTATTTTCCTCCTAAACACGCCTCACCTTCCTACAGCTTGCCTGTGGTATTATTTATGTTCTGAATCGTCTTCATCCTCTCAACTCGAATATCAGCTTTGTGAATGCAGGTTTGTTTTTTTTTTTCCTCCCTGTTTTCTCCCTTCCTGTATTCCCACTGCTGGAATGTGCCTGGCCCAAGATACACATAGCCATAATAATTCCATCCGTGAATCATCTCTGCTCCACCACTTTGTAGCTGCCAGCTTGCTCTGGTGAGTTACATCCTCTCTCTGCACTTGGGTTTCCTCAAGAGCAAAATGGAGGAAATGCTGATGCCCTCCCCCCCCCATGGCGGGTGTGGGGGTTAACGCATATAAGGGGCTTAAAATGGGGTCAGGAACACAGTAGGTACTCAAAAATGATTCACTATTACCCGGTTCATTGTATGCCGGTATTGTAATGACACCAACTATCCCTTCATGATGGTCTACTATGTCAATATTTGTTTGATGCATATTATCCTATTGACACTTGGAACAACCATTATCCTCACTTCATAGATGAGGAAGTGGAAGGATTATAGGATGGTGCATTTGCCATCATGTTCTTAATCAGCATCCAGAGAAGGCGTCTTCATGGTACCCAACAAAGCCAACCCCTTCGGTTTTCCTCCTATGGAAGCTGGTCTCACGGCCATGCTGGCTTTTCAAGTTCCCATTCATTAAACTCAAAAGCTTTACGGAATCAGTGTTGGTTTGCAAAATGCCTCATCGACATCCTCCCTTAATTAATGCCAGTCTTAATGTAAAGCCACATTAATAGGACCATTGTATCTCAAGGTCCGGGGCAATGCAATGCCTGGGACAATCTATTTATAGCCAAAGTATTTAAAAGTTTCCCTACAACCACCCTACCCTCTCCCCCCTGCCCCAAAATTATCAGTTTATACTAAACCCTGTTGCAAAATCAGATTTATCACCCAAGGGATTAAGAAAAACAAAGGACCAATTTAATGACAAGATTTAGTTCTTTATTTATCTTCTAACATGTAAATTATAGATTGTCATAAATTTTTCATTCTTTGGGTGCCCACTACCTAATTCGCGCAGGAAAAAAAAAAAAAGCAGAAGCCTGCGTTACAAAGAGCAAGAGTCTCTTCTCTGGGCACAGGAGCCATCTCCTCTGCCTTCTGACGGACGATAATCTGTCAAAATGAAAAATTAATGGCCGCTCCCTTAATTCATCATTGCCTGCCTCTGTTCTATTAATGCCTTCCCCCCCTTCTTCCTCCCTTGGCCTCCCACTCTCCCCTCCGCCTCCATCCACCCCCATGGCGTGACTCCATTCACCAGCAGTGAATTGAGGCAGAGAGCCAGCCAGTCTAGTGGTGGGAACAGAAAAGAGCAAATCAAATCCATTGACCTCGGGCCCCACACTGTATCTGTGAAGGTGGGAGAGGAAGAGATCTGCCTTGCTCATGAGATTCAGCAGGGCCCCATGACCTAAATGCAGACACAGCGTGTGGGCACCATTGAAGACACCTTGGACGGTCTACTCCCCTGCAAGACCTGCAGTGGGAGTGTGATGTTTTCATATCATTAGATTCCCTGTCCAAATGATGAGTCTGGACCATGGTAGGGAAATGTGTAAGCCATGTGATCCCATGCTCCTGTTTTATGGATGAGAAGGCAGAGCTTTCAAGAGGAGAGGGAGCTTACTGAAGGTCACATGACCAGCGAGATGCTAACCACTACAAAGCATGGGTGTCTAAGCCAGTCGGGCTACTGAGGCACCTGTCCATCCTTTCATTTCTTTTAGATGCTCACCTCTCTTTTCTAATTCCCTTAAAGAGCTGACTCGTCCGGATTTCTCTTCAATTTCCCAGATTTGCTGTAGTAACCACATCTCACTGGGATTACTTCACCGAAATAACCATTTATGCCACTTTCTGGCCAAATGCTGGGGTTGCATGTCTCCACGGACTCTGAAGTTAGACTTGCCTGTGTAGCTTGCTTGGCCAGTTGAAATGTGAGCAGTAGCTTGAAAAACAGATGCAGAGGGGTGTCTGGCTGGCTTGGTTGGTGGAGCGTGCGACTCTTGATCTCAGGGTCATGAGTTCAAGCCCCACGTTGGGTGTGGAGCCTACTTAAAAAAGAATAAAAATAAAAATGGATGCAGAATTCATCCATTTCCTTTTCTACTGTGGAGGCAACCATATGGGCTCAGTGGAGTCTTGCCACCATCAACCTGAGTCCTTGAGTGTCTACACTGGGAACACTGGGGCTGACGCTGTCACTGTATATGGCGTGAGTCAGGGATGTTGGTCATGTGAAGCTACTGAGATACTGGGGTCATTTCCCACCCCTGCAGGTAATTTAGCTTATTCTGACTCAAAATCTTTGATAAAATTGAGATCAGCAGGCTCTTCCTTCCCCAGCTTCCTGCAGATATATTCACATCAGTATCTGTCATCACCCCAAGTCCTCCGGGCTGAGGAAATGAGGGATCTCTTTTATAAGACACATCATCTTCTCTTCAGTCATCAGGCCTGTCCCCCCAGTGATTCCCTCTGTGATGCTCAGGGACATCATCTCCTTTGTGAGATCCAGTTTGTTTGCCATGCTGAGCTGGCACCTTGGTGCTGAGTCTGATACTGTTGATTTCATCTCCTCCCTAAAATACCGTGACCTTTGGCTTCCATGACGTCACCTTCTCTTGGATCTGTGCATGCCTCTTGGCCAGTGGCCTCCTATCTCCTTCTCCGATGCTTTTTCCTTCAGCCTCTGTGTGTTTCTTGGCGTTCTATCCTCCTCACGTGTTCTCTCTTGCTCTGCATTTCAACCTTCTCCTAGTGTGAACTCTTTATAGCTCCTAGATCATGTCTCCAGCCTGTGTGTTTTCCTAAAGCCTTAGACATACATTGCCACCTACCTACTGGTCACCAGCAGCTCATGTCTGTACATTTGTCAACCTCAGCATGCCCCAAATGACACTCATCATATTCTCCCAGAACTTAGTTTTCCTTTTTTTTTTTTCCCCCTCTATTTGGTGACATCATCATTTTTCTAAACACTGGATCCAACCCCTCTTCTTTTTCAGGATCTCAATATATTTCTCATATATTCTCTTCTTCCCCAGAGGACAAAAGGGACAGAGGGGGTCAGAGATGAACTCCAGTTGTCCAGCATATCAAGCTGCTTTTATTTCGTTTTTGAAAGATAAGAAACGAGTTATTGATCAAGGGAAGAGAACCTGTCCCGAGAAAGGGCAGGGGTATGTGTGTGGGGGCTGTGGGGGGGGGGTTGTGTGTGTTCAGCTGTGATTTCTGAGGCTGCAAACTTTGCTGGGTGACTTTGGAGGAAATCCCCACACCCATCCAGACCTTTCTCCATTGATGATTGAATGAACTGGATCCAGGGAGCTCCCTGGGCTTTTTCTGCTCTGGGGCCTTCTTTTATTTATTTTATTTTATTTTTTAAGATTTTATTTATTTATTTGACAGAGAGAGACACAGTGCGAGAGGGAACACAAGCAGGGGGAGTGGGAGAGGGAGAAGCAGGCCTCCCGCTGAGCAGGTAGCCTGATGCGGGGCTCAATCCCAGGGCCCTGGGATCATGACCTGAGCCGAAGGCAGATGCTTAAGGACTGAGCCACCCAGGCACCCCTTCTTAGGTTTTTCTAAGTGTTAAGTGAAATCAGATGCATGTTTTGGGCTTCATCCATCTGTGGGTCCCGAGTGAAATCACGTTGAAGGAAAATCTGAGTTCTTGGCTGTGGGCATACCGACCCTCTCCAAATAATCTCATGAATCCTCATGGTATCCATGCGTGTCCCCCAATCAGACTTGCTTTCCCTCTGTGCTGGCCCACATAGAGTGTGACAGCATGGCCTGTGTTCTTAAGTATTGTTTTCTACCATCTTGATTTCAGAAGAGATGGAGCCCTGTCACTTCTGCAAGTGGCGGAGCCCCGAAATGCCAATTCTGTATCCTGATGCCAAAGGTCCTAGTCCTAACTCTTGAAAAGTGAGAGCATCGTCTGATGCTCCTCCTGTGCTGTGTTCAGTTAGGTGGTTCCCCAGTGTGGTTGCTTGAGCCCCAGGTGTCACAAGGTTGGTGATAAAATGTTTCCAGTCTCTTCCATGCCTCCCTAGGCCAGCAATCCATCCACTGGTTTGGTCCCAAGAGCTCACTGAGGGGCGTCACGGAGGCTGGGGCTCAGGCGTGGGGGTGCAAGAGCCCAGTGTTGGTGGATTGTAAGTTCCAGCGTGTGTCTCCCTCCCAGAGACTGAGATGGCATCCCGTGAAATGTCACAAATGCTCCTTTTGTGTTATGTTGGGTTTGGGTGTCCCGCTACTCAGTTGCTCGAGACTCAAAGTAGGACAGCATTTAGCGATGCATTGTTTCAAGTCACCCTCTTGAAATGCAGAGACGGCACACCTTCTTTCCCCCGTAGCTAGAATTCTCCTTCCTTCTGCTGTTCTGGCCTTGCTCTTGGGTCTGCCTTGCAACGCCAGACTCCCTTTTCTGTTAGCGCTTTCTCACGAGTCCCCTGTTTCCTGCTCTAACCCAACCTCTCATGGGGCACCTCATGAATCTGCTGTGCCTGAAATATGCCCGCATCCCTATATTGGCCAGGGTCTGGGCCCCTTTCCCCAGTTACTCCTCACCCTCTAGGAAGTTGCAAATGTGTTGGACATTCCTCCACCTCCACCCACCTGGGCTGAGGCCCCTGCCACAAGGCCCGGAGCACGGCACCTGCAGGTGCTCCTGCTGACTCCTCTCGCCTGCCTCGTTCGATCACAACCTTGAAGACGGGACTCGGAACGTCAGGACCTGCCAATGTGGTGTTCTTTCTCATCTCCCTCCATCTCACCGGCAAATATTCCCCTCTCGCTCGAATAAACCAACGTCAAATAGGACGGCTGATTTCCCCATAAATTGCCATTGCACGCGTGCCTGTTACTTGGCATTGCTGGAATATTCTGGGGGAATTAATGATACCGTTGAGTGGCTACTATGAAGATTTATGTGAGGATCCAGGGAGGTTTGCTTTCTTTCTTTCTTTCTCCCCCCCCCCTTAAAGTAATAATAAAGATTACAAAAGAGAAATAAGCAGGGAAAGTTAATTTGAAATGAATCTTTAATCAGGTTTCATCTGTTCGAAGCGAACGTCTCCTTTGTTTGAGTGAGGCTGCAGTGGCGGAGCCCGGAGACACCATTTTGTAGATGTATCTGCAAAGTCAAAGCCATTCTGACAGAAATCAAATGAGAAATAATTTCTCCCTGAAGGAATTCTGTTGTAGCTTAATGACGGCTTGAGTGTTCCTGTTGAAATGGCATAATGGGGGTTTTTAATTACGATTCATACTGTCCGGTTAAATGGAGAGACTTTTACTTATTTATTTATTTATTTATTTATTTATTTTCCCTGAGCCTCAGAAGCTCATTTGTTGAGTGTGTACTGCCAAATGGAGCGTTTACCCCAAGGTGAAGAAGGGAATTAAGTATTCAAAGCTGACCCATGCCCAAATTTCCCCTTAATGGAACTGGAGAGGGAGACTGACCTGGCCGATGGGACTCCACAGGGTCAAGCCGGAGCTGGGAGTTTATTTCTCAAGACCGCTGGAGAGGCACTAATTAGAAGAACAAGCTGAGCTAATAGAATAAGAGATCTGAGATCAAGAATCCAAAAATGAATCGAAAACAGCCATAAGGACCATGGTTTACGCCAGGCACCTAACCATTTGAATAGTCAAGAACTCACTGGTGTTGGGTGGTGGAGAAAGCACCTGCCAGTCCTCTAGGTGGAATTGTGTTTGAGCTCTATGCAACACTGGAGTCGTTAGCCTCCCTGAACTGTGGCCTCTGATGCCTCAGACGGAGAGAGAAACCTGGCATCAATTTCCTCAATTTCCCTGCCACGACCTGAGAACCACAGCGGGGGGGTGGGGGGGGTGGGGGTTAGGAACCAATGCCACCTTGACTTTGATCTGTGTCATAGATGCTCCATTAAGTATATATTGGATGGAAAGGGAATCTATCCGCCAAAACAATGCTGTGGACCTGGTGGGCATTCAACAGATAGTCAACATCAAAGTTCTATAGCTTTGGATGATCTGATTAACTTGGCCCAACTGTTTATAGCGTCTCTTCCATTTTAGGTGTTATGAATTTATAACCTGTTAATTAGAGTTCATAATTTTCTATTCTATGAGTTAGGTGTATTCATGGTGAGTCTCTTCTGGGATGAGGCAGAGGAAATGTAGAAAGAAAGAGCAAGAACGTTTAAGTATTTTGCATACCATGGAGCAGTATCTAAGAAGGGAATGGACTTGGCCATATGATCATCCATCGCCAAAGAAATTGTTGCAAAGAAATGACTGCCTCACCCTCCATGGCATCGAAGATGTCACAGACGTGGGATCTAGGCATTTTGGTGTTCACCTCTCATCTTGGGGGCGGTGGCTCACAGCCGTTTTGCAAGTGTCTGAGTTTAGGTGATAATTTGGATACCTGGAGCATCAGGAATTTACATCTCTGATTCAAACAGAAGCAACTCCTCCAAAATTCTTGGAAAAGACACAGAGACTATCCCAAGTCACTTCTACCACCCCTAGGGCAGCCTGGTTGTATTAATGCATTTTAGAATCATTGAGATATAGTCTCTGATTTACATTATAACAGTGATATAACCCTTGACCATCTTAAATGTTACTGCGTGCCTATTGTTTGTTTTTTTTTTTTTCCTGTTTACTCTTTTCAAGTAACAAGTTGGTCTTCCCCGTTTATATCTGCTGGGAGGGGAGCATACACAGGTACACAACTATGCGCTGCTGGTCTGAGTTTCTGGAACAAGGGCTATCCCATCCCATCTACTTAATGGTTATCCTTAGTCCTTTTCTCCCAAGTCATGCCTGGAACTCTTTTGAATTAGAGTCTTTGTGCAAGAGTTGTTGCTTAACTATCAGTTCCGTTCCTTCCTGGTGGTGTGGCTTTGGGTGACTCAGTTTACCTCGATGAGTCCTAGTTTCCTCATCTGCAATCCTTGTTTGGAGATCAGAATCCTTGTTTCTTCCACCTCACCAGGTTTCTGGGAGAATTGTATGAGCTAGTGCAACCCAATTAAACATTTTACAGTTCAATAACTATATGAGTTAAAATATAATTGATGGTACTGAGTTAATGAAGCTACCCTCTCATAGGACCAAAGTCCTCCCCGTGAAACTACTTGTAATTATAAACTTACTCTGTATGATAATTTAACACATATCTTTTTTTAAATATATACACCTTGAGGACTGGGTCTGTGTATGTTTGGGGGCCTCACACATGGTATTGTACTATGTGGAGATGAGTGAAAGTGATTAATTTATGTGTCACTTTGACTGGGCCACAGGTGGCCAGATATTTGGTCAAACATTATTCTGGATGTGTCTTTGGAGGGTGTTTCTGGATGAGAGTAACATGTGACTTAATAGATCGAGTAGGTCACCCCGCCCCCACACGGGTGGGCCTTACTCAATCAGTTGAAGGCCCGAATAGAATTAAAAAGTTGAATAAGAAAGAATTCTCTCTCTCTCTCTGCTTGATTATCTTCGAGCTGGGACATTGGTCTTCTCCTGCCTTTGGACTCAGACTTAAGAGCTCTCTTGGCTCTTCAGCTTGCCAACTGTAGGTCTTGGACTTCTTAGCCTCCAGAATTGTGTAAGTCAGTTCCTTATAGTAAATTTCTTTATGTATATCTTTCTTTTTATATTTATCTATCCATATCTTTACATATATATAATATATAGTAATATTTACTATAATGAATATGTATATATTCTCTCTCTCTCTATATATATGTACATATATATATCTCATCTCCTATGTTTCTCTGGAGAATCTAGACGAATACAGCAGGTATTGGTGGTTTCTACCAGCATGATAGGCATGGAGATGGCAAGAAATAGATTCTAGATGTATGTGAAGGTAAAGCCTATAGGATTTCTAGCATACTGGATATGCGGTATGAAAGACAAAGAGCCATCAATGAAGATTCCATGGCTTTTGTCCTTAGCAAGAAAGTTTGAGTTTTGTTAACTGAGATGGGAAAGTCTGTGGAAGGAGCAAGTTTTGGAAGGAAGATTAAAATTTTAGTTCTGAACTTAATACTAAAATGTAATTATAGAATAGGTTCCAGCAGTCCAAAAGGTCTATAGACCAAATGGTCTCAATAAGTGGCCATCTAGTCTCTGCTTAAATACCACCAGTGATGAGGAGCTCACTACCTTGTGAAGAAGTTTATTTTATTGTTAGGCAGCTCTGGGTGCTAGGACATTGAAATCTATCTCCCTGTAACTTTTCCTCCATAAGAAGCCTGGCTCTCTTCTCCCAGTCATTTACATATTTGAAATTGTTGACTATGCATCACTGAGTTATCTCTTCTCCATGAGATGCACACCCAGTTCCTCTGGCATTCTTCACATGGTCTGGGTATCAGTCATTCACACTTTAGTGTGAAAGTCACTTCTCTCAGGGGATTTGCACTGAGAACTGGCCTGGTATAGCACATATCTGATCCAAGGACACCTGATTATGGCTAGCGATATGACCAGATGTTAACCAACCCTGCGGGATGAGATGATAGAAGAGTATATGCTGGCCATGGCAACTGGGAAGGCTAGAATTTAGGTGTCAAGTATGGTGAGAAGGTAGAACAATCATGGTGGGGATTTTGGTCTGTCTTGCATGAGGCCTTGTCTGCAGTGCTTGTTGAATGGCTGAGTGGGCCAATGGGCATATGTGGTGGTAGCAAACAAATCATGCAGTGCCTTCCCAGCTCAAAGAGCCCTTCCTTAGGCAAGGCTTCCCTGCCTCCAACCACAGGTCGTCCCTCTTTTTATAAGTCCTCATTGTGCCGCCTGTGTTCCCTTGGAAGTATTTTTCATAGTTGTGATCTTATAATTCATCATGTGGTTCTTTGCTTTCCCTTCCCATTAACCATGGGCCCCATGAGGCAGAGGCCATCCTTGTTTTTGCTCTGCAGTGAATCTCCAGTATGTGCACAGAGACTGGCATATAGGAGGCGCCCAAAAACATCCATTAAATTAATCCTGGACCTCAAGGATTAATTCTGAGCAATTGTTGACCTTGGGTCTCGTTTGCACAGGAGATACACTCCCCACAAAAGAGCTAGGGCCCATCCTATCCTTCAAATTAGGGGACCTGGGTCTCATCAGCCAAACTCCTCCTTGTCTGAGAGGGACATTGTCCATGCGCAGCATTCACCAAAGCTCTAAAAATTCAAAAGTTAGCTACATCTGATTTTAACTGCTTCTGCTCCTTCCCTGCTCACCTTTCTATGTGACCTTGGCAAGTCTCATCTCTGGACCTCAGTTTCCTCGTCTGTGCTACGAAGGGGCTGGAAGAGATGTTCTAGCAGGGACCTTCCTGCCTTAGCAGCCCGTGATCCTATGCCCTCCATGAATTTTAATTTTTACTGCACTATGCTGGGTGGCTGACGGACTCACAAAACAATCTTCAAAGAAGTCCTTCAAAGTTGTGTGAACTCCACTTGGCTTCCACAAGGCAGTGATAAAGAGATATCAACAGAGTGCTGAGCCTTGGGGGACAGCCACGCTAGAACAGAGAGATCGATCGGCACCTGCTGCTGCTGCGGGCTGCCAAAATATAGGTGGCAGCAGAGATGTAGGGTTCTGTGTGAGATGACAGGCCCTGCATCTTTGTCATCAGCCGGGAGGAAGCAGCTACGGAGCAGATCTATGGGTGGGAGCTGGGGAAGACAGTATAAGCAGAGATTGGCATCTTGCAGAGAGGTTCGCTTGAGCCAGAGTGCTGGATAGGAGGACACGCTAATCCAGTCCTCCCTTCGGTTAGCACTGGGCCTCTGGTTGATAACAGCTCACTTGGTTTTCCTAAGAGCTGGGGGGAGAAGGGGTTCTTCCTTGTAGATGGAGAAGCTGAAATACACAGAGGTTAAGATCGCAGCGAGCAGGATTGCCTGCAGTAGGCTGAGCTGGTGTATCAGAGAGATCTCCCGATTCAGAACCCAGAATTAGTTACATTTTAAAATTACTTAAAGAACAAGGAAGTTTACTTCTCTCTGCTGAGAGAAGAGTCTAGGGTGACTCTCCCAGGCCAGTGGGTAGCTCTGCTCCATGGGGTCATTTGTGGTCTCAAGTTCTTCATGCTTATTAGTGGCTGTTCCATCCCCTGGGGCCATAGTGTCATTCCTGGGAAGTAGTGAATCGCACATACAGGAAGGGTACACACACATGCAAAGTTTTATGGACCCGGATGGAAGATGCATGAGTGTGCATGCACACACACACATGCACACACACACTACTTACATGCTTTTGGCAGGATCCTTCACTTATTTTCAGGAAGGGCTAGCAATGTTGCCTGTGAGTCCCAGGCTGGGCAGCCGTATTGCTGATACGGGTCTATTGCGACTGCAAATGTGGGTGGACACCTTGTCATTGTCACCAAATAAACACCATGTACAAAGGGAGTGGGTAACTGGGGTCCACAGCCAGACCCAGAGTCCAAAGCCATGTGCTTTCTTCCCTCAGCTCTATCTTAGCTGTGGAGTCTCTCCACCTGCTGTCCCGACAGTCCACGGAGAACCCCTCAAACATCCTGGCATCTGGGCCTCCACATGCTGTCCCCTCATCCTCCTTACATTGTCCTTTCCCTGGCCTTGGAATGACCAGCCCCTTCCTACCCTTTGGTCCCCGTTCGCATGTCACCTCCCAGAGCTGGGGCTGCTGTAGGCATGGGCTCCACCTGGAGTTTCCCGTCTTGCAGCTCAGCCATGTAGGACTCATCAGTTGAGACCAGGGGACTTCCTGAGATGGTTTTCTGGTTTGATTTCCTCCCTGGGCTTGGCGAGGCCCTGGAGAGGAGAGGGGAAAAGAGTGCGACCAACCCCCTTGCAAATATCGTTAGAGAAGGGAAGGAAAAGCAAGGGGCCCCTGGCTGGGAGCAGCACTACCGCCATCGATTGGGTAATTGGAAGCCCTCGGGTGTGAATCCTCATTAAGGCCAAGTGATATGAATCATTTTCTAATGACACCTCTTCGATCCCAGTGGCTCAGCATGCAACCTGCCTCCACGGCTGGGCTGAGAGTCAGGAGAGCCGGCGGGGTCTGCAGCCAGGCTGCCTGCCATATGTTGTTTCTTACAATTAGCAGGTGCGGGGGTGGGGGCTGGGCATCCAGAGGGTGAGGTGGCTGCCTATGCCGGGGACGGTCTCCAGAGCTGTACCCAGACCTCCGGAAGAGAAAGAAGGTGGCTGGGTGTGATGTGTAGAATGTGGTGGTCGGGAGGAAGACCTTCGTCTACAGATAGTTTTATTTCAATAGTTTTATTGTATTTGTGAGTTGCTACTGCGAATTGATGGATTTTCGTTACTGGAATTGTCGTGCTTCTGGTAGGTCTACAGATGAAGATATTTGGGAATAGACCTTTTGATGTCTATTATTATCACACCGTAACAAGAACTATAAACATATTAGCCCTTTTCTGAGGAATTGGTCATTAATGGTATTGGTCATATTACATTTTTCCCCCAATTTTTGTTTGCCGATTGTTCTTTCGATGAAAAATTTGCAAACAGTGAAATAAGGCAAATCTTAAATGTGCATTAGGCAGATTTTGACAGATATACACACCTATCTATGAGTAACTCAAGCCTTAATCACAATGCAGAACATTCTCACGACTCCAGAGAGCTTCCTCAAGCTCCTTTCCAGTAGGTTCCCCTCCTCAGCCCCCAGACGCAAACACGGTTCTGATTTTAACAACATAGGATAATTCTTTCCGTTCTGAAATTTCACATGGATGGAATCACGCCCAGCATACTGTTTTGTCTATGCCTGCGTCCCTCTGCGTCACGTTTGGAAGATGCGTCTATGCTGTTCCTCATGCCAGCAGGTTATTCCTTTTCTTGCTGGCTACAGTCTGCTTCTATCTTCTTCTGCTGAGAGACACCTGGCTTTTATTTCTAGTTATCAGCTATGATGAATAGAGCTGCTATAGACATTTTCTGTACAAGTCCTTTTGTGAATATACGTTATCCTGGGTAAACGTTTGAGATGGAATGGTCAGATCATAAGGCAAGTATGTGTTTACTTTTATAAGAAACAGCTGGGTACCCCCCTCCCACCCCCACGCAGGAGTGGTATGAATGATGTATTTCCAAAGCAACATATAAGAGTTCCAGTTGCTCCACAATTTCACCAAGATGTGGTATTGTCAGCGTGTTTTGTTTTAAATTTAGCTATTCTGGCAGGGGTGAAGTGACGTTGTGTTTGAATATGCATTTCCCTGGTGACTTTTGATCTTGAGCGCTTTTCCTACACTTGTTGGCTTTGTGGATAATGTTTTTTAAAATCATTGGGCCGTTTTTTTTTCCCCCCATGGAGCTTGGAAATTTACAGGGTCTGCTAAATGTTTGTTGAAACAAAATGAGTGGAAACTGCCTCTAAGAGTCCTTCCCAAAGCTTTTGTGCTGATCCAAAAAGACTTTGTTGGGGGAGGTCATGGAGAGGGCATGACCCCAGCTGACCAGAGCTGGAATGTTCCCTCTGCCCCCGCCGTCCCCACAGCTGGAGCCACTAAAAGGAAGCCGCCTGGAGAGTGAGGTGTGGTGGAGACCATCCTGGCTTGTAGATATGGCAGAGCCCCGCTAGGGTCCTTCTGGAAACTCTTAGGATTCCCGTGGTAGGTGCAGAGATTCACGGGTCTTGCAGCACCCAGGACAAGCCCCGAGGGTAAGTCCCCTGGCTTATTAACCCCTCCGCCTGCCCGTCTGGAGGGGCCCCGAACTCTCTCTGTCCTCCCTGTGTGCACTGGGCCAGTTTGGGAACCAACACATGTCCAGACTTTGGAGGTTTCAAATATTTCCAATGCATTGCCTTCTATCGTCACCCCTAGTTGATAGGAAGCTGAGGCTCAGAGAAGTGAAGTGATTTGCCCGAGATCACACAGCGCCTCGGCAGCACAGCCCAGGTCTGTCCCCAGATTCTGGTCTAATTCTCCGCCTAATTCAGGACTCCCTGGACCACCTTGCCTCTCGTGGCTCTGAACCCCAAGCCTCAGTTGTTCCACCTGCAATGCGAAGGGGCCGATGAAGGTCAATGTCGGAGCCCCTCTTGCGTCTGGATTTGTTTGTCTGGAAGTGGATGGGTTTCGCGGGCAGCTCTTCATCCAAGGCCGGGGAGGAGGGTGAGGGGAAGGGGGTGTGCCCCAAATCCCAAAGGACCAAATCCAGCCTAGGACAGAGTGTCTTTTATGCTCGTTTGGTTGGAAGTAGTGGGATCTGCCATTGACCCAGTGCCTGAGATCTAGTAATCCGTTCATCCATCTCTTCAGCTTATTTTTTGCATGCCACTACATGCCAGGTGTGCAAGGAGAAGGAAAGGGCCTGATGTCACGGAGCATCCCTCCTAGGGGGCAGCGAGTGGGTCTAACGGCAGGAAAGCTGCGGCCTCGCGACTCCAGGGCTGCCGGCCCCTCCCCCAAAGCAGGGACACTTGATGACAAAGTAGCAGTTAGAGTTGCCCTTTCCTGAGCCGACAGTTCCGAGGAGGAGAGGTATAAGGTGACATCTCCGTGGCATCTGGGTTGCATCTGCTCAGGGGCAATGATATCCTTTTGCACTTTCTTGTGTGTGTGTGTGTCTGGCTCTTTCCCATGAAGTCTTGCCTTCCCTTCCTTTCAGGGTGCCAGGTGTTGGGGGTTCAACAGTGGAGAAAACACACATCATCCTGCCCTCCTGCATCTTGTGACCTTTGGGAGAGAAGAGCAGTCCCTGGGTCATACCATCTATGTACCATCACAACTGTGAGAAGAGCTGCAAGAATGCACCATAAGCACTGCCCTGGGAGCATCACGGAAGGCTTCCTGGTGGAGGAAGGCATGTGTGAACTGAGCTTAGAAGAAATAACACCTTCCCATGGGTCAACAGAGTGAAGAGTGGAAAGAACATTCCAGGCAGAGGGAATGGCATGGGCTTCTGTGACTGGAGGGCTCCTGGTATATTCAAAGACTTGATGGATATCCCAGGTCACGCTCCTCTCTGTCCCTGGAGTGGGTGGCACGCCGGGCTCTTAGTAGGAACCTATTTTGCTGGGTCAAACGGAGCCCAGCTCTTCTCTTCCCTCCTGATGGCAAAAATGAGAGCACCGGGCAGTATTTGAAAGGAGAGGTGGCCTCATCTTGGTAAGTCCATCGGATCTTCTCTCATTCATTTTATACTAATTAAAAATACTGATGGGTATCATATATTAGCACCAACTCTGTGCCAAAGCCTGGGTCCAGTATTTTACCATACACTTCAAACCCTGATCAGCCATGCACCAAAAACAGTTGTGCTAACCCGGCTTGCACAAGAGGAAGCTGTGAGGTGGTGTGCCCGTGCAATGGGACTGGGGAGGAGCCACGTCAGGATTCTGGTCTATGTGTCTTCCAAGCCCATGCCCTCCCCCTTCCACCTGCCCCTTGCAGACTGCACCTCACCTGGAGGTAGGGAATGGATGGCTGAGGTGGGTGGAGGGGGGGTGTGGGTGGTTCCAGTGAATCTGCTCAAGTTAAATTTAGTTCAAATGGCTTCCTAATGAATGCCATCCAGCCAGGATCTCAGCAAGATCCTTTATGGAGTAACTGACAGCCAGAGATTGCCAATACAAAGCAATTAATATGGAGTAATGATGAGTGATAAGAGATGAAGATCTAAAGTGAACTATTCAATGACAATATCATTTTCTTGTCTGCTTCCCTTATGCGCACTGACAGGAAGAGAGTTGACAAGATAATTTTATAAAACTCTCTGACACTTCCTGTTAACTCCCCTCCATTAGCTTAGTATGATAATTGGCAGACACAGACACACGGGACTAGGAAACACTCCAGAAGGACCAAGAGGTGCTTCAGAGAGGGACACTGCACCCTGTGTCTCCTTGGGCTCTGAACTCCAGATCAGAGAGTCTGCATGGTGTGCTCAAAACTGTATTTGCTTTGACAAATCTGGGAGTGGAGAATTTGGGCAGAGCAGGGAGAAATGGGCTTTCTACCTCCCATCCTTTATGTTCTTGCTCCTGTCTGGTATACCTGCCTCCTCCCCTCCGCTTGCCTAAATGTTACCCATCCTTCGAAGCCCAGCCAGAATTCCTTCACACTTCTCCTGACTCTGAACGTATACTCGGAGGTGGGAACTTAGAGTTCACGGTGAAACTGTAGCATGAGAGCAGGGGTCTGCCTTTTCTACTTCCCCGGGCAATCCTCTGGGTCAAACCCCTTTGTTTTATGTCGGGAAGCCCGAGCCCAGAGAGGCCAGGGCTTACAGTGAATGAAACTAAAGTTGGTTGAGTCATTGGAATTGGTTTCTTAAAACTTGATTTTTAAAACTGTGCCTCAGTTCTCCAAGTGGCATGTGGAAACCTCAGCGCGAGGGGATGAATTGTGTCCCAGCCCCAAATTCGTTGTTGCAGTCCTTACCCCCAGGAGTCCGACTGTGACCGCATTTAGAGGTGATTCACTTCGGATGAGGTCCTTGGAGTGGGCCCTGATGCAAGACGACTGGTGTCCCTAAAAGAGGAAATTTTGATACAGACATGGAGGGAAGACCTGGGGAGAAAATGGCCTTCTACAAGCCGAGGAGGGAGGCCTGGAACAGATCCCTCCTTCATGGCCCTCAGGAGGCGCCAACCCTGCCCACATGTTGAGCTCAGACTTCCAGCCTACGGATCTGTGAGAAAAGAATCTTCTGTGGTTTATGCCACTCCATCTGTGGCTCTTCCACTGTAGCAGCTCTAGCAAAAGAATACCATCAGCCAAATAAGTCGTGATCATATAGCTAATAGCAATACCAATACTTGTCCCACTATGCACAGCATTCTCCTTGAGGGCCCGCCCTATTACACACATTGGCTCAGTTATTAGTAGTCTCTTCCCTCAACCGCAATCTAGGTTTCTCTGGTCCAAGAAGTAGAATATTACTGCGGTCCAGGTGCAGTAGGCAATTGTCGAGAGGCAGAATAGGTGAGTTCTGGAGCAAGGCTGAGCCCCAGCCTCTGTCTGGAGGAGGAGAAGGCAGGACAAAAGGGTTGTTTCAGTCAGATGGCTTGATGTTTGAAGAGACTGACTCCTAGCTCCGAGCATTGAGATTGCATTTCCGCCGAACCCTGGGCTGTGTGGGTGAGGGAGATGGTCTTCCTGTGTTTTCCCGGAGCCCAGAACATCTCCAGGAAGAACTGGAAGTCATGTCATGTGCAACTTGATAGTTGCTTCCTTTGGGCACTCATTCATTCATTGGAATAAACATTTAGAGTAACCTTTGCAGTGTAAAGAAAAGAACATGTCTTTGGATTAAAATCTTGGCTCTGCCATGGGATGGCAACATGACCTTGGTTAACCACTGAACCTCTCTGAGCCTCGGGTGGGGTTGAATTAAGGTAACCAGCTCCCATTCCTGCTGTTTGCCCCCTGGTGACTCTGACCTGGGGTCTTAAGGTAGTAAAGTAGATAGAGACCTGTATGACTCAACCAAGTTGAGGAAATTGTATTGAAGTGATGATCCATTGGGTAGAAATAGCTGTATCACTAAAAGTAATGAATGCCCACCATATTTTATATAAATTAAGTTCCCTTCCATGTTGCAGTATCTCTCTCCCTCCCTTCCTTCCCGCCTTCCCTCCTTCCTTTCATTTTTGCAACCAGCCTTTTTCCTTCACCCTAGCAATTCACCTCCTCTGTGGGTTGAATCGTGTCCTTTCCGAAAGGAGCATTGAGGTGGGACCCCCTGGTATCTGTGAATGTGACCTTATTTGGAAATAGAGTCTGGAGATGCCATTAAGATGAAAGTCATCCCTCCACTATGACTGAGGTCCTGATAAGAAGAGGAGAGACACAGAGGGAGCCACTGGAGGAGAATGCCACATGAGGGTGGACACACTTGGAGGGAGGTTGGCCAGCCTACAGGGGAGGCAGAGATGGGACCCTCGCTTGATTTCAGACTTCCGGGTTCCAGAACATGAAGGAGTAAATTTCCATTGTGTGAAGCCACAGTGCTTGGGTTAGTTTATTACGGCGGCCCTAGGAAACTCACACACTTCCTCAGGCAGAGTTTTCCTGGGGACCCATGCCATGCCGGCATCTTGGCTTGCTTGCCTTTTTGGCTCAGGGGTTGGTCTCTTACTTACCGGCTTCACCACCACCTCAAAAATTTCCTACCACTGAGAAGATCTTCGAAATGTCTAGAGGGGAAGCTTGCTGTGGGTCACTATGCATGAGTGACTTTCTTTAACCAAAGAGTGGCCTTAAGGGAAAGCCAGCCCAGGGCTGTCTCTTTCTTTCTTTCTTTCTTTTCTTTCTTTCTTTCTCTTTCTTTCTCTCTCTCTCTCTCTCTCTCTCTTTCTCTCTCTTTCTCTCTCCCTCTCTCCCTCTTTCTCTTTCTTCTTTTTTATGGTGGAATTGATTGACCTTGGAGCAGAGGAAATTTACACTAAGCCTTCTGTCTCAAAAGCTCATGAAAATCGTCTTTTAGCATCTGTCCTGGTGGCGGGGTCGTTCCTCCCATCCAGAGCCTTCCCGGCCTCAAGCGGTCTTGATTCCAGATCATTTGTGGGACAAGGCAAGGTTTTACCTTGTCTCTAGTCTTATTTATTAGCACATTACAACCACTAATCACAATTAAAAATAACGATGCCATCAAGATTATTCAAATCAGAGACGACCAATTTCAACTATGATTACTTGTAGATGGAATTATGGGTCTTGCTCTCTCTCCTGCACTTGTAAAGGACTCAATTCTTTCGGTGATTCCCCCATCCCCCATCAGACTCTTGAATTACACAGGGAATTAACTTAATATGTAAAGTCACTTCTAAATGAACCCCGTCCTGCTACTTTTGCTTTGCTTGCCCTCAAGTCCCTGTATCTCCCTTGGTAGCCTTCAAATGTCGAGGCAGGGCATTCTGAGGCCAACATCTGGTATTGTTCTTGTAAACAACATTTTTTTTTCCCCAGGTAGATGCTTCTTGGGGTGAGTCAGTGCTTTGCTCAGCTGGGTCATTTACATGGAAATGGCATTCTGCACTTGGTACTTCCAATATGTAGGATGTTTATTCTTAGAGCATCCAGGATTTTCTCACAGTATCAGATACAGAAGACAAAGTCAGACTGTGTCTCTGTCTGTCTGTCTGTCTGTCTCTCTTTCCAGGTTCCTTCTGTGGGGGGGTAGGATCTCAAGAGAAGCTTCTCTAGACAGGTGAAATTTTAGCTGACACCTGAGGGATGGGAAGGAAGCAGATTTTAGGGAACCTGGGACGCACTTGCTGTGTTTGAGTAGCAGAGAGGGCTGGCTGGCTGGGGTGTGATGAGAGAGGGCTGGGTCGGTGGTAGAAGAAGGGGCAGATCGTGCAACATTTTGCAGGCGCACAAAGAACGTTGGGTACCAGCTCCTGGAATATAGAGTGCTAGAGAATTCATTGTCTGAAACAGGCATGCGTACGTGGGTCGCCCTTCCTGCTGATGAGACAATAGCTCTCAGCACAGGAGGAACGGTGTCCCCCGGGCCCTAGGAAGGAGAAGCTCAGGGTACTTAGTGCTGCCCCCGAGGCACAATGCAAGCCACTCTGCCTTGGTGTCTCAGAGCCACTGGGATGGGGATTTATCCACCTTCATAATCCCCTGGCTCCCGTTACACCCACTGTCCCTGCTTTTGATTTTCAGGACTGTTCAGCCCCCACCTGCTCTGCTTTCTGCCTACAAACTTGGATCTCCTCTGCAACGTCAAGGTGCAAGGACCACAAGACTGGGAGCCAAAAAACGTGAGTTTGAATCCCGGCTCTGACACTTACTAGTCTCGAATTTCTGTGTGCTCAATTATAAAGTGGGGCCAGTGACACTGTGTCATGGAGGATGCTGTTGGCTGCAGGTAATGGAAAACATATAATAGCAGCTTACACCACAGGTCTGGGGCATTGTGGTTCTGGAGGTGGTTAATTCAGCAGCTCAGTGTTATTAAGTAGTCAGGGTCTCCCCTGCCCCGTTCTGTCTTTCGGTTCAGACATCTATAGATACTGGCTTTCCTTCTTAGGCTGGATCCCACCATGCTTTCAGATAGATGCTGCTTATCTAGGTGTTAGGTGCTGAGGACAACACCCAGAGGCAGCAAAGAAAACATCCATGCTTTGAATCTTGGTGAATGAGTATACATACCTTTCTCAGAAGCTTTGCAGCAGCAGATTTTCCACCGTAGTTCAATGGCCAGAGCTAAGTCATATGCTTGAACCTGCTGCCATTGGGTTAGAGAAATCAAGACTCACCACTTGGGCTGGGGAAGAACACAAATCATACAGGACTGCATGGAGGATGGTGAACAAGATGGCGGTTCTCTTAGGAAGGAGGATGGCTATTGGGTAGGTGACCAAGTGTCTGACGTACAAATCGTCCTGGAGGATTGCTGTGAGGACAAATGAGATGATGTGTTAAAGCCTAGTACAGCATTAGACTCATAATAGGTGCTCGTTAAATGATAGGGATCATTATTATGGGGAACCTTCAGTGTTTTCTTCTTGAAAGCTTCTCCAGTCCTTTCTGGATGGAATGACTGAAACCCCCTTTGGTATTCTCACAGAACGCTGAGCGCGTCTCTATGTTGGGTGGAGTGAAGGCGGCATCTGAGTTCAAACCACACACTGGCCCTCTACCGAATTTCCAGACAGTCGTGGAACTTGAGGTTTAGTTATGCGTTTCTCTGATGTCCTAGTACTTGGCATGCAGTGGGTGCTCAATTAATGTGATGTGACCTGAATATAACTGTGTTGAATTCCGAAAGGTGCAGGGGAGGAGAGAGAGGGAAGACTATCCCTCGGAGAGTGAAGGCCCAGCCTCAAAGTGCTTCTAAGAGTGTCAGAGCCTCTAGCCATAACTTGGCCACACTTAACCTCATGTTTTCCAACTCTGCTCTTGCCTTGGCCAAGCATTTCTGGTGTTGATTGCTCCTACCAGTGGCAAAAAGGAGACATGGCTGCCACTTGGCTGCCCCTTCTCTTACCTTTCCCTGCCCTACTTGCTGGTTTTACAATATTGGCTTTAATGTGATCAATATTACAAAATCCAGTAAAGGAAATTAAAAAATAGGAATTTATTAAAAAAGAAAAGGTGACAAGTGATAAAATATCAGAAAGGGAAGGTGGATGGATTGGGGCTTCCAAGGCAGGTGAGCTCCATCTCTGATCAGCCATGCCCCCTGCCTCCAGGCTGGACATGAGGATTCCAGGGACCTTTCTGGCGGCAGATACATGGGGAAGGGGCCACCCTGGTGCCACCATGCTTTCTGTCTTGCGTTTTTGTCTCCTACCACGTGGAGTAACCTTTCTGTACGTGGCCGACTGGGAGTCCTGTTCTCCTTCCAGAGGATCAAATTGAGGTCCATGAAGCATTTTATTTATTTACTTTTTTTTTCTTACATTATATGAATGGAATCAATAAACCTTCTGGATAGAATCCAAGCTCTTTAACACGACACAAGAGGAACTCTTTCTGTGGCCTCAGCACCCGTTGGTCTTGTAGTCTCAGTGCACACGTGAGCCATAACGAACATTTTCTGCTCTCTCCTCTGCACCCTGTGTATGTTGACACCTCCACCCGGAACACGTGTCCCAGAACCTTCCAGGTGAATGCACATCTGGGTAGTTCCATCTCATACTTCACGTCTCTGCTCTGATGTCACTTTCCCTAGACGCTGCCCCCTCTTGTAGGACTAGGAATCCCACCCCTTGGCTCTCCAAACCCTCACCCTGTAGTTTACTCCCTTGTAGCAGATTTAGGACACTCTTCTGTGATCGTCTTTTGCTCTCCTGCCAGCCAAGCCCCTTACAGGCAGGGCCTGGATTTTGTTCTTTCTCGTACTCCAGCACCCGGCGCCGGGCACTGCACTGAGCAGGAGCCCAGTCAATGATTGAATGTTGACTGAATGCATGACGTCATCAGCATGAGTAGTGGATGCAGCTCCGGAGCGGTTCCTCTGGGAACACATCCTTGTGTTGTTTTCCAGATGGAAACTCGGCAAGGCAATGCCGCCTCTCCCTCTGACTCTGTCCCTGCTCAGTCATTCCTCCGTTTCTGTCATCAAGTGGATTTTGAGCACCTGCTCTGTAGCAAGGGACACGTTGGGCCATAGGGACACCGCAAGCGAGACAGATGTGGTGCCTGGCTTCATGGGACTTCTTCTAGGAGTTGGTTTCTCTTTGCTACTCTATTGCCAGTGTCTATCATGGTTGTTGGCATTCGCTAAATAAAGTAGACAAGCAAATGATTTCAGGGCACACACACATCAGGATGGGCTTTATGTGGGGAAAGAGCAAATGGTCTTATTTCACCTAGAGGAAGAGGGCTTTCAAGGGAGAGACAGAGTCGGGCCAGAGATGCAGCTGTGAAGACAGCGGGGTCACTGTGGTGATGCCATGGGATGTGCCTGGGCTCTGGGTTCATTTATAGCATGACAGCATCTCTGACGGTCACTGTGACCTCTTTACACATCCTTTTCTGCATCTGGAAAATGGGGATGATGAAGAGCCAAGCTCTTCGTGTGTATGAGAATTCAGCGAGCCAGTCAGCCCCAAGCTTCCAGTGTAGAGGGAGCCATTATTAGATGTGAGCTTATTGTAAGGATGAGTAGGGGCTTAAAATGATATGTCGGGCCTGGGAATGGCCGAAGGTGGTGCGCGCGCGCGTGTGTATGTGTGCACACATGAGTGTGTGGGGCCACGTGTGTGCTAGGTGCACAGTGCACATATATGTGCACATGTGTGCATGCACACACGCATGCTACACGTACATGTGTGGTGCGTGTGCACATGTGTGTTGTGTGCAGATCTGTGTTTAGTGCATGTATGGTGTATTTACATGTATGTGCATGTGTTGTGTGGTGTGATGTGTGCATCTGTGCACGTGTGTGGTGTGTGCCTATGCAGTGTGTATGTGTGTGCATGTGTGTGGTGTGCATGTGTTGTGTGTGTTGTATGCACATCTGTGTGGTGTGTGTGGTGTGTGTCATATGTGCATGCGTGTGCATGTATGTGATGTGTGTGTGTGGTGTATGCATGTGTGTTGTATAGATTGTGCGTGTGTGCACGGGGTGTCGCGGGGGGAGGCTGGACAGGGGGCAGGGGTCAGGCTGTACTCTTCTCCATGCTGGGGGCGTGGCTGGCCTCAGTCGGGAGCCACTAAGGATTACACAGGGGCAGTGGCCTGGTCCTGTCTGTCCACATAAGAGAGGAGGAGCACCTTACCCTACACGGTAGCAGTAGGAATCCTTTGAGACAAAGGAAAGAAAGAAGAGAGGGAAGGAGGAAAAGAATCCTAAAGAACAGAGAGTGGCTGGGGAAGAGAGAGAGCAGAGAAAAGGCCGGAAAAATGGCCGGAGCATCTGGCTGGTGCCAGGCTCTTGCTCTGGTTTAGTGAGGAGTCCCAGGGTGGGTGTCAGGGCTCAGGAGGAGGGAGGGGGTTGTCACAGTGATTTACAGGGCTCCCTCTCTGGGGCCTGGTTGAAGAGGGAAGCATGAACTCAGAGGCACCCTTCCCCAGACCAAAGACTCAGGGCCTATGGACGGGCTCCTCAGGGCGCTCCCGAGGCTTCGGGCTGCCCTGTCAGTTACGGGGACCAAATGTAAGAGCAGCTTGCCCTGGGGGGGTGCTTCGTCACCTCTGGACATCCGGCTGATCTCTGCACAGGCTCTCCCTGCAATGTCACAGCCAGGCTGACCGGCCTGACCCAACCCCCTTCCCTCCCGGCAGTCCATCCAAGGATATTTTTCTAGCTTTAATTTATTTTTTAATTTATAAGCCTGTTAATAAAAGGAAAACTTGCTCCTTGCCCAAGTGTCACTCAGCCTCTACTCATCTCCTCTCGTCTGGGAAACTCACCGGGAATGCTGGCTCCTTTCTCCCTGCACATAAAAAGGTTTATAGATCTCCAGTTCCCCACAACTCAGCCCAAAGTAGCTCTCACTTGACAGTCTTCAGAAATCAACACCGTTCCCCCTTCTACCAAGCTGCCCGCCCATGCAAGGTCAGCCTTCACTGTAGGAAGGAGCCCAGTGTTTGTACTTCGCTGGCCGGGGCTGGGCTGTTTCTCCTTCAGAGGACACCTCCATCTTGGGCGGGCTTGGAAACCTTTCAGGGTGTGACAACAAGCTGATCCTTGTCAAACGGACCTGCTCGGGGCTGAGCTGCGACAGGGGGCTTGGATGTGAGAGAGGAGTCTGGGACGTTGGTACCCCCACCTCCATTTTATTTCAGGGCAGGATCATGGGAAGGATGGCTGTTGTGTGTGTCCAGTCCCTGAGCTGCATGCCTCCATCGTGCACAGGTAGCCGTGGGCTGGGCCCGTCCTCCCTGCAGTCTCCCTGTTTATGCTGTGTGTCTGTGGCTGGAGGACTCAGGTGTTTGGTGTACCATTCAACATCAATAAAATGAAGAAGGAATTGGCCTTAAGCTGGGTTTTGCAACTGCCACGCTATGAGCGTTTGAGTCCAGATCACTGTGATCACAGGGCTGTCCTGCACATGATAGGATGTTTAACAGCATCCCTGGCCTTTATCCATTCGATGGGCCCCTACCCCACCCTTCCAGTTGTAACAGCCAAAAATGTCTCCAGATGTTGCCAAATGTCCCCCAAGAGGGGGAGGATCAAACTTCCCTGTTGAGAACCACGAATTTAAGTCATTCATTCTTGATGGGGGGTGATTCAGCATCCAATGGGGCAAAAATTGGACCTTGGGTGTAAAAAAAAAAATCATTCTTTCAATGCATAAAGCACACACAGGCATATGGTAGATACACAGATATGCAGTGTATATGTGGTATTAAAATTTCATGGGGGCTGGTGATTAGGGGAAAAAAAAGTTTAAGAAAGGCTCTTCAGGGGAGAGCTAATGGAAGGGAAAGATGGAGGGTCTAAAGAGATAAAAATTGAAGCAAGTGTAGGCTTGTTTTTCTATCTGTCTAGGAGCTACTTTCTTCTTTTTTTTAGATTTTATTTGAGAGAGAGCGAGCGAGCGAGCACATGAGCTGGGGGAGGGGCAGAGGGAGAAGCAGTCTCCACTGAGTGGGGAGCCTGATGACACAGGGCTTGATCCCAGGATCCTGGGATCAGATGCCTAACTGACTGAGCCACCCAGGATCCCCTGGAGCTACTTTAAGTATGGGAATTTACCCTGTTCAGTTTTGAGCTGATGGAAGTTATGTGGATTTTTGCCCCAAATGTCATTGTCAGAAGCCACAGGGATATTAGTGACCATGGCAGAGTCTTCTGATTTCATGAGGCCCTTCGTTGTCAGATTTCATCTCCTTTTAGGTTGAGCTTGTCGATCCCTGGCATTGCCTTGGGAGGAGAGGGAGGGAGCCATGAGGTATTGAGTATCTGCCATGTGCCAGACTTTGTGTGGGGGATTTATGTCATCCCCATATCAACTCTCTGAGGATGGACTATCACCATCCCCAGCCTATGCAAGGCTGAGAGCATTTTGTATCCAGCAAGTGGTGGAGGACAGAATTCGGTTTGGAGTTGAGAACAACTATCCAAGTGAGAAGTCTGGCAGAGGTCAGAGCAGAAGATCCATGAATACTAGTGCATTAGTCTCCTTGGGGTTTCTCTTTTTTAGTATACCAACTGGAGTTGGCTATAATGAAAAGAAGAATAACAAGCAAAGTTATGATAGGTCAGTTTGAATCTGTCTACTTCTCCCCCCACCCCTTCCTTAAATTTTTATTAAACACCTTCTATATCACATGCTTTCTGCTGCGTGAAAAAGACAAATGGGTCCCTGCCTGTGTGAGGCTTAGAGTCTGGTTCCGCTCTGTCCAAACAGCAGCCACCAACCACATGTGCCTCTTCACCACGTCAACTGTGGCCCATGAGCTTGAGGAACGGAATCTGTAGTTTTACTTAACTTTAACAACTGTGACTCGATTCAGTTATTGAAAAAACTGGTACGAATGCTTACCACAACTTGTCAGTCTATCAACTATAAATTTTATCAAAGCTAATTACAGATCAACTATTTCCAGGGAAAATGTAGCATCTGAATTGAGATGTTCTGTAAGTAGAAAACACACCCCACATTTCGAAGGCTTAGTACGAAAAAGAACGTAACTTCTTTCGTTGGTCATTTTGAAAATACTGGTTACGTGTTGAAATAATAGATTTCGGTTATGTTGGGTTAAAATGCATTGATGTGAATTCCACCTATTTCTTCTCAACTTTTTATTTTATTTTATTTATTTTTTAAGGATTTATTTATTTAAGAGAAGGGAGCGAGCATGAGCAGGGCGCAGGGAGGGACAGAGAACAAGAATCTCAAGCAGACTCCCCGCTGAGCATGGGGGTCCAATGCAGGGCTTGATCCCACCACCCATGAGATCATGACCTGAGCCAAAACCAAGAGTGGGATGCTCAACTGACTGAGCCACCCAGGCGCCTCAGAATGTCTTATCTGAATCATCTGCCTCATACACAGAGGCTACCTGGAGTTTCCCTCTCCCTCTCTCTTTCTGCTACCCCACCTCTAAAATAGATAAATAAATCTTAAAAAAAGATGTATAAAGCACCTAAAATAATGCCTGGCACATAATAAGCATTATGTAAGTATGTATTAAATCTTAGAAAAAATACATTTGTGCTCTTCCTGCCCATCCCCATCCCAAAGTTAGCCAATATTAGGATCCATTGTGGTTCCTTCCATACTTCTGTCCTGGCCCATATAATCGTGTATGGTTGTCGGTAATTGCTCGTTTTATCAAAATGTGATCATATTATATATACCAGAACACAACTTTTTTTTTTTTTTTTTTTTACTTACGATGCCTGGATTGTGGAATCTTTCTCTGCCAAGTTAATTGTTGTCCACAAATGACTTCATAATAATTCTGTGGTAGAATTATAAATTCTTATATGACCGTTCCCCTGTTAATGGCCATTTTGTTTGTCTGTCTGCTGGAAATTTCTGAGCATTAAAATGTTCTGCTGGAAAGGCAGGGAGGAGGCCAACCTGATCAATTCTACTTCCCAACTTGAGTAAGCTTTGGGAGCTGAGCTACAGATTCAATGCATATGGCAAGAGGTTCATTTTGAGTTAAGTAACTCTCTGAAATCACCCAACAGTTAGGTAATTGACCCAATTTAATTTTCCTATAGAAGGACGACCGCTGGTTTGTCTGCTTGATCTACAGGTATGCCACCATGCGTATTACACACCAGTCGGCTAAGTGTGAAGCTATTATTACTAATTAAAATCACTTCCCCGCAGAACTTCACCTCCGCCACTGCACTAGCCCACCTGCCCACTTTACCCAGGATTCACCCCTTCAGGAATGGTTCATGTGAGCCAAAAATCAATAGCTCAATTAACAATCAGGATTGGGGCTTCCAGGCAACAGAGATCAAGATCAATAACTTATGTTCAGTGAAATTAAAGGCAGTTGTTAAGTCAAGTGTTTAAAAGCTGCAGGCACAGACTGTGGGGATATCCGTCAAAACCCGTTGGGCTCTTTCTCCCGGAGAGATCAAGAAGTGCATCTTTCTTTGCCCCATCTTCCACATGGATGCATGCCTAATGAAGCAGGTACATCCTCCCTGAGTCTTCTCTGAAATAAATCCCTGGGCCCCGGGACTACCACGAGCATCTGAGCTGATCTGAGTGAGCCTCTTCTTTCATTAAGAATGATGCCGCAAAAGCAGACAATCCAGAACCCTCTCCGACATCTGTGGGGGAAGTAGAGTGAGCGAAGTTTTCCTGCATCTTCGGTTTGTTCCATCTGCCCTGCATCATGAACATTTAATCATTTACCTAACATTCAGTGAGCACTGACTCTGATCTAAGCTTGACTTGTAGACCTTTCATGAGTCGAACCCATCTATGGTTCTAGTGCTATTACTCGGAGTAGTTAGGATATGCTAGGACTGAAGTAATAAATAGCTCCAGATGTATGACAGAGCCACACAGCAGGAGTCTGTCTGCTCTTTGACAGTCCTTGGTGGGTATTCAGGTTGCAGGGGCAGCTCTTCTGTAAGTGGAGGCTGAGGCTGCTTCTACCCTGTAGCTCCTCCATCCTTTAGGACCTGAATATCATCTTCATCCAGCTAATGGAAGGGGCAACATAGCCCAAGGAAGGCACTTTGCTTCTTAAGAGCCTGAGCAACAGAAGAGCCTTCAGTATTCCCGCTTCCATTACATGGCCTGGACATTAATCACCATGCTAGCTGAAAGAAAGGTTGGGAAGTATGGTCTATTAGGATGCCCAGGAAATAAAAGAGGGGAGAATAGATTTGGGGGATCCACTAGCAGTGTCTGCCTCCTTAGCATTACCTCCCCTTATGGATACCTGTAATTATACCTGCCCATCATGCCTTCCCTTTCTTTTGGTGCTAGAGTTTCTCTTTCCTTTAGGGAACTCATTCCATTGATGGGGTAGTCCACATGCCCTGGCCCAAAGATGTTGCCATGACCATCATAATCCCTCTTGGGATATTTCTGTTGGATCTATCAATAAAAAAGGCCATCTCTTTCCACTGGTGTTACTAAGCTGGTAGGACATGAGTCTTAGGCTGTCTTGTACATCATACCTGCAATTTGAATAACACACACCTAAGTCATAGAGAGACCATGTCCCTTAATATCTTCTATGCTTCCTGGAAAGGGAGATGGGTCCTTGAGAACACTGGCTGAGTCCTTGGATCCAGTTGTGCCTGAAGCCAGTTATCTCTGGACTTTTCCAGAAAAAAATATCAATAGATATTCATAAATTCCTTGGCCCATGTGGGCCACTATGCTGACTGGACACCAATTCTTCTTTGATCACAAACCATTTCTATTCAGCAAAACAGAAATCTCAAATCAATGGAACCGAATATATTCCTTCTTTCTTACTTAAGATGGTTTTTATTTTGGTTTCTACCAGTAGTAGCTGCAAGAATATTGATCAGCGTCTTCCCAGCATACACTAGTTAGAGACATGAGACACTCTGTTTTCACAGTAGAACATCTCCTCATACTCTGTTTTGCACTTGTGTTTACTTTGCTTGGAATCTTTCCCCCCTCTACTCCATCTGTTGGACTTGTCTTCATCTTAAATATTAATCTAATTCAGTTCTCTTCAATGCCATCAATAGAAACAGGCTGTCTTTCATGGGCCAGATGAGTTGCTAGGCACCAGGAAACAGAGATGAATAGGATAGGAACTTGTGGTTTGATAGAGAGACAGTCACAGACACAAGGACCATACAGAGAAATAATAACTGTAATAATGAGGATTTGTTGAGTGCTTGCTATGTGCCAAGCACAGAGTTTCCAACGTTTATGTGTCTTCACAGTGGCCACGTGCTACTTTCATTCCCATTTCATACACGATGAGACTGGGGCACAGAGAGGTTACGGAACTTGCTGGGAATCACTTAAACAGTTGGAATTTGAACTTGGGGTGTATGACTCCAAGGCTCTCATTCTCAACCGCTGTGGACAACTGTCTGTAAGAATGCTAACACAGGTGAATGACTGGGGGAGGGTGGTCAGGGCACGAGGTGGTGCTGGCTACCATCTCTCTTGCTTCCTCATGAACTCCTTGATTTGGGAACAAGCTCTCACAGCCTCGATTTCCTTAACTCAGCCTCAGTTCACCTAGTACATAGTCACCCTCTTTATCCAGGGTTGAGCAGAAGTTCTAAACATCTCTGATGGAAAAAAGGAATGCACAGTGGTAGACAGAAAGATTAGAAAACATGCATGGTCTTCCTTGACCACTGTGAGCTCAACCACTCTGGAATCTTCAGATTCAAGAGGAATGGTGGGCATTAAGATATGGCATGGCTGGCTTCTGAAAGTAACTATGACTGTGATGGACATTCAGGCTCAGGTTCCCCTAGAGAGGTCAGGTTCCAGCCAAGTGACACATCCTCTTCACGCATCAGCCATCTTGGACACGATACATTGGATCCGTAGCCGTGTGACTAAACAAGTGGGAGCTAGCATTTATTAATGGAGGAGCACTTTACAGGCATTATTACTTCATCATCAAAAACTTTCATCCTTTCATTCCTCTATGGTCAGTGCTTGGAGGAGGGGCTAGCAGGTCAGGGGTGCCTGTACTGATACAATAATGTTACACAACACAATTTGCAAAACCTCAGCATACAAGCGAAAAAGGAGTTAGGTGCTCAGGCATCTAGGGGTCAGTTAAGAGTTGGCTAGGTGGGTCTGCTGATCTTTGCTGGGAATCAGCCAGCCATAGGCTGATCTAGGCTGGCTTTGGCAACATGACTGTGGTCCACATGCCTCTCATCTGTCAACAGGCTAGCCTGGGTGTGTTCCTAGGGTCATGACTGAAGCCCACGCCCATTTCAAGACTGCATTGTCTCATGTTTGCTCACATCCTATTGATGAAAGCAAATTGCATGGCTCAGCTGAGCCCAGGGTGAAAGGGCAGGGTGGGGGAGGACATTGCAAAATTATGTAACAAAGGGTGTGCCTATAGGAAGGGGTGAAAAGTTGGGGCCATCACTGCTTTGACCACAGTACCCAATAAATGTGTGTTGTATAAATGAGCGATGAACCCTCAAGGCTCTGAGAAGTTACAGAAGAGCCGGGATTACACATTTAGTGCTCCATAGAGCTGTGTTCTAAACCCAGGCAGGATGAGTGACCCTGGTGGGTGGTTTTGGAGGCCGCTAGAGGTCCGAGTCTCCCTATCATCTGTAGCCTTTCCCCTGGTTTTAGCTGAGGCCTGGAGCTTCTATATCCAGGGACCAGAGCCGTTGATCCTAAGCTCAAACCAGACCATCAAAGCCTCCATCCCTGGGAGAGAAGATATAGCAATGCCTACTAAGGGACCAGCAACTGGTTTCAAAGCCTCAAAGGAGGCCAGCTTTTTCTTCTTACATTAAGACAAATTTTGAAAGACAGAAGCTACATGTGTTCATTATCTGTAAGATGGCAAGAGAGAAATGCAGAGCAAGTCAGATGAAGATAATGTATAACCTACAGATAGCAACTGGCAATACTTAGGTGTATTTCCCTGTACCTATTTTCATTATTATTATTTACAAAATTGGAAGGTATTTTTTTTAAAGATTTTATTTATTTATTTGACAGCGAGAGAGACAGCGAGAGAGGGAATACAAGCAGGGGGAGTGGGAGAGGGAGAAGCAGGCTTCCCGCTGAGCAGGGGGCCCGATGCGGGGCTCAATCCCAGGACCCTGGGATCATGATCTGAGCCGAAGGCAGACGCTTAATAACTGAGCCACCCAGGCGCCCCACAAAATTGGAAGGTGTTTTTGATACGGAATTTTAGCTTGAACGTATGCCCTAAACATAGCTCTCCACCATTCCAAGCCCATTGAAAATAATATTTCCAGTGGCTGCAGAATATCCTGTGTGGGTCACACTGTAATTCATTTGCCCAATTGTCAATGAATATTTATATTGTTTTCAACTTTTCCCTATTATAAATAATGCTGCGATTCCTAATTTGTAATTTCATAACTCTTTTCATTATGAAAGTGACAAGTGGCTGTACATAAAATTTTGAAAAAGGAACGAAAAATACCATCCCGTCAACACTATCAAAACCCTTGTAACTATTCTACCTTTTCTCCTAGTCTTTTTTTTCACACATAATTGTATGCTCACCTTTTCCTGACTATAAAAATAAAATACGATGACAGCACCAAAAAAGCAGGAACAAAAATCATCCATGATTCCACCAACTGGAAGCAATCACTATTAACCTTTTGGCCTATTTTCCCTTCTTCTTCTTCTTATTGTTACTAATTATTTCTTATTATTTTACATGACTGAGATCACGCTAAACCTGCAATTCTTTTATTCTTGTTTTTGCTTAATACTGTATCGGAGCCTTTCTCCTTGGGATGAGAAGCTTTACAAGGTAATTTTAGAAGATTTTTTTTTTTTTTTAAAGCACTAACGATTACAACCTAGTATTTTCCTGATTGCACGGTATCCCTCAAATAGATGTGTCATGATTAATTCAACATCCCCATTGGGGGACAGCGTTAGCTATCATGTTTTACTGCCAGATTGTTGGAAGTAGAATTACTGGTTGTGGGCTGGAAGTACATGAACATCCTAAAGGCTTCTTTATGGACATGTTTCGATTCAGTGTACAAAGCTAGCATGTAGGGCACACCATACTGTGTCCTGATCTTATTTTGTTTTATTTTTAAAAAGATTTTATTTATTTATTTGAGGGAGAGAGAGACAGAGAGAGAGCGCGCACGAGCAAGCACGATGGGGGAAGGGCAGAGGCAGAGGGAGAAGCAAACTTCGAGGTGCAGGGAGCTCAATGCGGGGCTCTTGATCCCAGGACCCTGGGGATCATGCTGTGTCCTTATTTTAACTTCTCTTCTTAGCATAAACATTTCCTCCTAAACATTGATCGCCTTGAAGGAAGGGATGCTCTCATTCATTTTTGTGTCCCCAGTTCAGTGACTGGCCCCCAAACTAGCTTTAGTATCAATTAGTAGCAAGAGCATCGATCGTGGATCCAGACAGCCTGGGTCCGCATCCTGATGGATCACTTCTGGCAGGTTCATGCAGGTCTCTGTCCTTCAGTCTCCTCATCTGATAAAGGGCGATGGAGAGAGTACCACCCCCCCTAGTGTTTGTGAGGATTCAGTTCCTGGCTTCTAGCACTTCGTGCATTTGAGCTTCCATCATTCTTTTTGTATTGAAGGGGTCCGTGTGTTGGTTAAAAGCACGGGCCTTCAGAATCATGCAGCCCCAAGTTTTGTGCAGCTTTAGGCCATAAAGAACTTCAGGTGAGACATTACTGCAAGCCTTACTCTCTTCATTGATACAATGGACCGATAATCCTACCTACCCACGGGGTGGCTGGTTCGTGAAGATGATAGGAGGTGATGTAGGTCAGGTGTGGAGCATGCTGCCTGGCAGCTAGGAAACGGCGGATACACGGGAATTCTGATCATTGCCAGAGAGGGACTGCAGGCTTGCCATCACGTTTCTATTTGCGCTGATCACCAGTGTTCGGAGTCTGATGTGTCCTTGTAGACAATGCTTTCTTTTACCGTCATAAACATCTACATGTGTGGGTATAGTCACTGTGGCTACTGTCATCGTTATTTTCCTCATTCCCTTTCTAACCCACCGGTGGCTTGGAGGTTCTCCCTTTGGTTTCTGTTCTGGACGTGGGTCCCTGCAGCAAGATGAGAGGAGACGTCTTCAGGGACCCTTCGCTTTGGCACATTTGGTAGCCCTGCCCTGGGCAAGACGGGGTGTTCAGAAGCAGAGGGCTGTGGAGATGACCACGAGGAGCATTAGCTCCTTCACCATTTTGAGATGAGGGTGTCTTCCGTGCTGTTTTGTGAATATGAGGTGATGCAAGTAGCACGGGCTCTGTGCGGTACCAGCGTGGTAATTCTCCCAATCCCAGGGATCTGAGAGCTCTCTAAAACACTTGAGAAAATCTGCTGCGTTGTTAGCAGCCGCCTCATGTGCTAGGCTATGCTGTTCTTTTCCTAATTGCATTCTTAAAATATGTGCTTGATGAATAATCAGCCCCATCTCCTACTTTCAATTATATTTACTGTATAGCCTTTCCCAGGGGATCTATTAAAAACACACACTCATTAGCTCCACGAGTATTTTCACAAAATAAAATTGATATCTCTCCTCCCTGAGATTTTTTTTTTTTTAACTGAGGGACCAGAGTCCTACCAAAAGCGTGGCAGAGGCAATGAAAGAGTTTGCCGAACAATCTCAGAGTGATATCAATTTCCCCCTCTTAATTAATTTTCTCCTTAAGCAGAGACTGACTTTGCAGAGTTTAAATTACGATTTTTTTTTTAAACATTTTCGGCTGAAGGGTTAATTGCTCGCTTTCAAATGCATCATCTCGGGATATTTCTGCAGGAAAATTTCTAGCTTTAATGATTAGTCAAAAAAAATTTTTTTTCTTAACAAGAGCCTTAGACTTCTAACTTGTAAAGTGGTCCTCATCTCCTGCAGTGGTTCTCAGCTCTGTCTTCCCGTTAGAGCTGCCTGGGAGCATTTAAAAGATGCCAGTGCCAAGAGCCCCCACTCAGGCCAATTAGATCAGGATCTCTGGGCATAGAGCCTAGGCATCTGTATATTTTAAAACTCCCCTGGTGATTTTAGTTTGCAGCCGGGATTGAAAACCACTGATGTAGTGAGAAAGCCCTCATTTTATAGATGAGGAAATGGAAGCTCAGCCGGGTTAGCTGATTGCCTGATGTTATTCTGAGAAAGGGACACGGGGTACAGCAAGTACACCCCCAGTGCCCCACATGCAGGGTGCTCTTGTAGAGCTTCAAAGACATTTTCTTATTCAGCCCTTCTAATGACCTAATGATTTTTTTAAAAAAGATTTTATTTTTAAGTCATCTCTCCACCCAACGTGGGGTTCGAACTCAAGACCCTGAGATCAAGAGTTGCCCGCTCCACTGACTGAGCCAGCCAGGCGCCCCCCTGATGATTTTTCTTAAACCCTATATTACAGGAAGGGAACCAAGGTTCATAAATGCTGAGTAACTGAACCGAGGTGATATTGTCAGAAACTCAGACGCACATTGGTTTCCTGATCCATAGTGTAAACGCATTTATTCCTCTTTAAACCTGTATATATCGTCACTGGAATGTCTTTGCTACCCTGTTCACAGAGAGGCATCTCAGGACTTCCCGCCGAGGGGCTAGCCAGTCACGCAGTGATGGCTGGAGTCTCTCAGGGTGCCTCTTTCCAGCAGGAGCTCACTATGTTTGTTCACTACGCAGTAAGTGCAGGGGACGTTCATCAGGATTGTTGGCTTTAAATAAAAGAGATCCTAGATCCACTCGCTTACCTGAAAGAGGAGGATAGTGGCTTACATCATTTCTAAGTCTAAGGATCCTGAGCCTAGGTGCTCCATTCCAATGGGAAGGAGTCTCATTGAACCCCAGGTTTTGTTCTGGTTTTCCTGGGTGTCCACTATGGCCTCCTGACAGATGGTCGTGGGCTCTGTGTGGAAAGGACTGTCGTGGTCTTGTTGGATGACTTTGGATCACCTAGCTGCCTCGGTGCCAAAGATGTGGTGGTGTTAGGTCTAGGTAACCTCATGTCCAAGACTGGGAGGAGAGGCTCTTTTTCCAGGAAGTAGGGGTGGAAATGCTATCAACAGAAGCAGATGGATTCCAGAGAGGCAAAACCATAGGTGCCTGTGACGTTGGTCTCGGAGGGGTCTGATTAAACTTTGAAAACTAGCTCTTGGGACAGCTGGATGTCCTCAAGAGCCCAGAGAATTGTAAGCTCTCCTCTTCTCCCCAGGTACCTGCCCAAGGCTTTGGAGATCCACCTTCCCAGGGGCCCACAGAAGAACTTACTCAGGCCTAGAATGCCCTCTGCATGAATTCAGAAGCCACTCATCCCCTCCTTTCTGCGCCAAGATAGAGATAAGGACCCACAGGGAAACCATTTTCTGATAGGGTTTCAATCATTCCAAGAATAAGGTTTACTTATCGTGTGTGTGTGTGTGTGTGTGTGTGTGTGTGTGTGTGTGTGTTTGTGTAGGTCCCCACATCCCCATAAAACCAGAATTGCTTAAGGCCCCATGAATTCAGTGTAAATCAGTGAGTCTTGTACATCTCCCACAGGATCTATTGGGTATGTGGCTAATTCATATGGATCTTAAAAAAAGTGTATTTGGGTGAGAGAGAGACAGACAAAGAGAGACAGACAGACACACACAGGTATTGGGGCGCACTTCTGAGGAATCAGTAGGAACTTGGGTGCACCCAATGACACAGTTACTCTGAACATTTGATGAATAACAGCAATGTCATCATTTACTGCTCCAGCAATGAACATGCGCAGCTGCTGGAAGTGTTTTTATGAGGCAGTGTTTTGAGAGAAATGAGCAGCGTGGTGACGATTGAGTAGAAGCATCGGGAGGCTGGGCCTTGTAGCTGCGAGCTAGAGATGGAAGGCGCTCCAGCTCCCGAATCAGGCCACAGTGGTGGGAAGCAGGTGGGGGAGCAAAAGGCATTGAAGATATCGAGCTATTGGTTATGGAGTGTTCCAGAAAGGGAGATGAGTAAAGTGCAAGACATTCCGATAATCAGAAGACCAGGCGTATAAAAATGCTGATGGGGTGGATGAGATTTATGTACAAAAATACTCGGCACCGAACACTCACACCGCTAATGGTATGAGACATGGAAACAACTCAATTATTTCTCAATTATGAAACAATAGAGGATTAGATCAATTATGATTCATTCATTTATATGCTGTTATGGAGCCATCACTAATGGTACTGTGGCGAATTTGCAATAAAATGGGGGAAATACTCTCGATCCATGAAACATGAGCAGGGTACACAACACAACATCATCTCACTCACATACTCTTGGTTCCATTTACTTTGGTCCCACTGTTTTCTTCTTTCTCAAGCATTTAATACAAGCATATTTTGTTTTTATGCCCTATGAAGTCAGTACCTCTACACAGTGGGAACTTTGGAAAGCATGGACAAGTGTAAAAAATATTCCATTACCTAGTGATAACTACTGCCAATGTTTTGGAGCATTTCCTTCCCATTTTTTTTGGTTGTTTTTTCTCATTGTATGTGTTACCCTGGACTTCTCAGGTCTTCTGAATTTCTGGAAACACTCTGGCCTTTGCAATTACCATAGCTTGAGCCTCTATTTCTTAATCCGTGGGTGGCCCAGTGGATTGAGTGAATTCACTGTATTTTTCGTCATTCCGTCTCCTGAGATCTATCACCCCAAATAAGGCCACCCACCCCTTTCTGTGTATTTTCTCACCAAGGCTGTAGTGTGAAAAAGGTCTGGGATAAACTGGGGTAAATGACAAGAAGTGGTAAACGCCCCATCCTCCTGGGAGTTCATTGGCTCTTCCCCACGGCGGAGAATTCCTCACTGTCATGCTCACTGGTAAATTCTAGCCTCGCCCCAACCCAACTGCTGCCTTGATCCTTGATCACCTCACATTCAGTGAAATAATGTTGGATGAAGGGAGTTAATCCTCTCTGTTTCACTCCATCTGGATGTATGTAAAGAGCCTTGAATTTCAAATCCAAACTGAAGAGACATTATTCCCCTAATATATATTCTTCTGTCCTCCACAACAACCAAATTTTACTTTTTGAAATTATGTGTGTGCGTATATACATGTACAAACACATGCACACACATGTGGATGTGCACACAGAATAGCTATAAAGCACATGCACATATATGTGATACACATATAAAGAGTATATATAGTGTGTGTGCACATCTATACATTTTAGTGGGAAAGTACTGCATATATTATTTTATAACTGATTTTCCACCTACAGTATTTCATAGAATCTAGGATGCCATCAGATACAATAAACACTGTTCTTTCATATACCACTAAGGAACAAAAAAAACACCTTTGCCAAAAAATTTATGATGTGCCTTTAATTATAAGCTGCATCCTGACTTCAGTGATGGCACCATGTGAAAGCATATGTATTTTAGAATGAGTGAGACAGGGTTTGTCTTGATCAGCCATCGCCACAATAAAAGTACATAAAAATTACCCCCAACTCAACTCAGTAGCATGCGATGATAAGAATTGTCTATTGTGCATATATATGCAGTTTTGCTTGGGGGTGGGGTGGGGGGAGTCTGCGCCATATGTGCTATTTTGGGGCCCAGGCTGAAGGGGCAGTGGCCTCCACGGTATGTCATTCCCTCGGCGGATCACTGGACTATAAGAGGACAAGCTGACGAAGCGTGCAGATTTCGCACCTCTGATGGTATTATGTATTGCGAACATCCCTTTAGCCAAAGCAAGTGACATGGCCAATTTCAAGGTCAGGATGTGTGTGTGGGGATATATATTCCACCCATCATGTCAAAGATGTGTATATAGAATACACTACTGGGAGTGAAGCCTTGAGACCAATAATTCAATCAATAGGTTATTTCAAAATCATTGTATTTTGTACTTTATGCCTTTTTGTAGCCTAGCTCATACTTTTTGGAACAAAGTAGATCATAATATACATAAAGTGCCAGGGGAAAAAAAAAAGACCAAAGTAAAAACACCGAAATGTTAACAATGGTTTTTTCAGAGATGGGATGAAAGACAGTTTTTATTTTCTTTTTTGTCCCTTTGATTTCTCTTAAGTTTTCTATGATGAGTAGGTTTTACTTTTAAAAGTCAGACAATAAGGGGTGCCTGGGTGGCTCAGTTGGTTAAGCGTCTGCCTTTGGCTCAGGTCATGATCTTGGGGTCATGGGATCAAGCCCCGCGTCCAGCTCCCAGCTCAATGGGAGCCTGCTTCTCCCTCTCCCTCTGCCCCTTCCCCCTGCTTGTGTTCTCTTGTTCTCTCTCAGTCAAATAAATAAATAATAATCTTAAGAAGAAAAAGTCAGACAATAAATCTACTACCTACATAATTCATGATTTCCTGTAAGAAGTCGGCGTAGGAAACTAGTTAGGGAGACAAATAAGCAGCCATTTCAGAGGAAAATTCAGAGAAACGGATTGGCTGTTGGGGAGGGTGGCATCAGGATACACAGTCATGCTTGTTCCCCAGTGTTAGAATAAGGGTGTGAAGCAGATGATTCAGATAAGACATTCAGGGGCGCCTCGGTGGCTCAGCTGGTAGAGTGTCTGACTCTTGGTTTTGGCTCAAAATCATGATCTCATGGGTCATGGGATCGAGCCCTGTGTTGAGCTCTGTGCTGAGTGGGGAGTCTGCTTGAAGATTCTCTCCCTCTGCCCCCACCCCCCACTTGCTCGCATGTGCCCTCTTTCTCTCTGTCAAATAAATAAGTCTTTTTTAAAAAAGGTAAGACATTCTGATCCTGGGGAATGAGACAGCAGCGTGTCTCTCAGGATGGGTGGGCCACATTGGAACTGGATTGGTGAAACCAGGTCCACTCATTAAAGATAGGCACAAGGGCGCCAGGAAGATGAACTGTGTGCTCAGCCTCAGAGTCCTGAGCCTGGATGCCTGCCATCCTTCTTACCTCCAGTGAGAATTTGTCAGATGGCAGTGAGGCTGAACTTAGAGGTGGAGCAAAGGCACTTCAGTTGTGAGCAGAGTCGGTAAAAGGAAGCTGAGCAGGACCTGAACTGTATTTGCTAACACGCAGAGTGCGGTCCAACACCTGAGGAACCCCAGAACAGTGGCTTTTGAACTGTATAGTGCATCAGAATCACCTGGAGAGCCTGTGAAAATACAGATGGCTGGGCCCCCTCTCCAGAGATTCTGATTTACTAGGTCTGAGATGGGACCTGGGAATGTGTATTCCAAATAAGCGCCCAGGTAATGCTGATGCAGCTGTTCCGGGGACCACACTCTGAGAACCACCTCACTATGGCAACAGTTCTCACCTTGCAATTTGCACCGCCTGGAGAGCTTTTAAATATCCCAGTGCCTAGGCTGCACCCCAGACCAATTAAACCAGAATCTAGGGGTGGGACTCAGTCATCAGTATTTTTTTTTTTAGAGCTCCCAAGGTGAAGACAATGTGCAGCCAAGTTTGAAAGCTGCTGTTGTAAGGAGAATTAATTTAATCTGTTTAACTACTGAGTACATTGGCAGCAGGTACTAAATTAACTCATCACCAGCCACCACCCCTTTCTCTGTGTGCTGGGAGTTGAAATGGTGCCTGTGGAAATCTCCTGGAAGAGTGGAGCTTAAAACTTGGAACTCGACCACGTTCTTGGATCCCAAGGAAATTGGGCAGAGCTCTTGCCATGGGGTTGAGGAGAGCATGAGTAGAAACTTAACCTGTAAACCATCCTCATTGGAGTGGGACAAAGGTCATGGTCAGACATGGGCTGCTTTTGTTGAAGAGTGAGACTGCGAATGATCCTGAGGTCTTATACGACACGGTGTGGCGTGTGCTTAGCAGGCAAAAGCATTTTGCCATCAGAAGGGTTCTGGGTCATCTCCTTACATCTTTGAAGTTGCCGTGGAAGGATTAAAGCTATGTCATACAGGATGCTTCTCTAGCTACAGATTGAAGGCAGTAGAATTCGCCCCAGGTCTTGTCTGCTTTCTGTCTCTCCTCTTTCCATGAGACTTTCAAGGATCCACCCAGGCATCCACCAAGTCCCATTCTGTAAAGTGCTTTTTTTTTTTTTAAATCCAAAATGGCAGCCAGCTCTTTTCCAATGAGGTATTTGCTTAAAGCCTACCTCCTTCCACGGGAAAAGTCTTACACCCTTATATCTTACCCCTTAATAAAGTGCACCTTGGAAATCAAGGAGCCTTTGTTAGTGTGAGGAATGGCTCCCGAATGGTGAGATTACAGGCTTGGGGAGCAGAAAGGAAACTGTCTTCAAAGACCATTAGGGGCTGAGTCATGTCTCTCAAAATTCATGTGTGTTGAAGTTCCTAACCCTTTGGGTGTCTCAGGATATGACTGTGTTTGGAAATGGGGTCTTTAAAGAGGTAATTAAGGTAAAATGAGAACATATGGATGGGCCCTGATCCAATATGACTGGTATCCTCAAAAGAAGGGAAAATTTGGACACAGACATGGACAGAGGGAGGACCATGTGGAGTCAAAGGGAGAAGATGGCTGTCTACAAGCCAAGGGGAGACGCCTCAGAAGAAATCGACCTTGATCTCAGACTCCTATTCTCTAGAAGTGTGAGATAATACATTTCTGTCGTGTAAGCCACCCAGGCTGTGGTACTTCACTATGGCAGCCCTAGGAAACTAATAGTAATTTGAACGGATGATTTTGGAAGAGGGATTCAATTTATTTTCAGTAGGACTGAACCAAATGAGTGGATATTAGGGTAGATGGATTGGGCTCGAGATAAATATAATTGAACATTCTCTGGCTGTTGCTAAAATAAATAACAACCCCCTTACATATTATCTGCCTCCATTTATGAGTATGGGAGTTCTGCTTTGTAATTGGGAGAGGAAATACTTTCTGCAGTGGAAAGAGAGACCCAAGAGGTGGGAATGATTTTGATCTTCACGGAGTCCTTTGGGCTTGTTTTGAACCCCTATGGAAAGAAGAGTTTAGATGCAGAAGTTGGAAAAATAACAAAGAGTTGATGTAACCTATTTTAAGTACTTCCTTGGCAGAATGCCTGATACACAGAAACACTCAA
Source organism: Halichoerus grypus (assembly GCF_964656455.1). Lineage (NCBI taxonomy): Eukaryota > Metazoa > Chordata > Mammalia > Carnivora > Phocidae > Halichoerus > Halichoerus grypus. The sequence goes on from NC_135717.1 coordinate 33,931,893, forward strand.
AAATGTTAGGTACCAGCATGTCTACTATTCTCTGCTCCTCCTCTATCTTTGTAGCATACACCTCTTGGTGGGTCTTACAGGTTGACCAAAATTGCTCTTCTTCTGGAAACTTCCCATCTCCATCCAAAGAATCATAAGGGTTGTGGACTATGTGATTTGAACCCTCTGCCCCAGCTTTATTGGACCAGGGGTGCTCACGTGACCCAAGCTGTGCCAATCACGGTCTCTTCCCATGGAATTTGGAGTTGATCCTAAAAGACTCCGGCCTCTCTCAAGATGGTATATAGAAATTCAGGAGATGAGGCATACCCATAATTGTAATGATTACTTTTGCACAGGTGCTGCAGGTTTGAGAATCACTCTGAATATTAGAAATACAGGTGAGAAGTGGAGAGGAGTTAGTCACGGGTAGATTTTCATTTTTCAGCTTCTTCCTTTGGCCCCACTACATTCCTGCCCTTGAATCCTATCAGATCCCCGAGCCTTACAACAACTTTTCCATCATGACTACTTCCTGAACTTGGGTAAAATTTGCTGTGATGACTATGAGGGCTATCACTTATTTATCTTTTTAGGTGCACAAATGGTATAGTCTGGGTTACTGTTACTTGCAGCGGGAGGTTACTGACTTAAAGCTCCTCTGTACCCTCCCGACCTCCCAGGCTGAGAGGACCTCCACTCATTCCTCACTCTGAAGATTGACCACAGCTTTGCAGAGTAGCTAAATAGTCTTGTGGATCCTTAGTGAAGAAACTGAGGAAACTGGGTATTTGTTTATTTATTTATTTAGAGAGCACACTGGGGTTGGGTGGGGGGAGAGGCAGAGGGAGAGAATCCAAAGCAGACTCCATGCTCAGCACGGAGCCCATCAAGGGGCTCCATCTCATGACCCTGAGATCATGACCTGAGCCAAAATCAAGAGTTGGACGCTTAACTGTCTGAGCCACCAGGTGCCTCTGGGGGTCCCGTTTTAAAACCGGCATTCCAAGTGCCCTTAAAGTCATGGACTCAGTTTCCAATCCAGATTTAAACTAGAAGCCACTTGATTTGGCCCAAGAGGCGAATTAGGCTTGATTTGTCATTTATTCCAATCTGTTAAATTTAATTCCCAGCCTGACCCTACAGCTGGATGCTCCTAAACTTTAATGTATCCTGGTGGCCCATTAGCAATTTCCTTAAAGAAACACCTTCCTTAAAGAAATCAGGTGGCTGATTTATGCATGATTTGCAAAGATTAAAATGGGTTGACTCTGGTTCTGTTTTCTAATCCCTAAAATGAGGCTCTGATGTGGGAATGGAATGAGATTATGTACATACAGAATGTAGCGTGGTGCTCCACAAAGGGAAAGAGCTCCATATATGTTATGAGCTGTTCCTGTCATCCTGTTAACATAGATAAGGCCACAAAGAAGATGCGCTGGGTCAGCCACCACCGGGATAGAGCACGGAGGACTGATGGGTGGACCAGGGTTGGTAGATTTTGTCTGTCCCTTTTTCAAAGCTGAGGGTTCATGGGACCCACAAGTTGCAACTTGTCTTGAGGCTTTATGTCTCCTTGCCTGGGGTGCTGATCATATATTTAAGCCTTCTGGCCAAGCAACTTTCAAGGCCAATTATGCAGCTGCTTCCTGTTCTGCTGATCCAGCGATTCCTTCCCACCAAGTGCAGACTGGCCGGGCTGATGGGTTTGTAAGAAAAGGATGCTTGTATCTGTGTCTGTCTCCCTTGATTTGTTTATCTCTGTGCCTGTCCTCTTGTCTGTCTGGGTGTCTGTTTTCTTCTTTCTCTTAGCTTCTCTTGTTTCCACTTGGAGGGCTCATGATTATTGTCTGAGTGTGTGTCCTTGTGCCTCTATCATGTCTATGTGTGGGATTTCTTTGTCTGCCTATGGTGATCACATCAAACTTGTGAAAATAAAACCCTCATCCAAAATGGAAAAATAGTACCCTTCCTGCTTCCTTTTGAAGCAGCTCATTTATTTTGAAATCCTCCTCCTCCTCTTCTTCTTCTTTTTCAGTTGAACTTAATAAAGTAGTTACTTCTTTGCTGGTGTAGAGATTTTGATGGTGATTTTTGATAATTACTTTCCCTAAAGTTCTCTTAGAAGAATACTTTGAATCAGCCCATTCTAGGGTTTCCTTATAGCCAGAGATAAAACACCTTGATCAAGCTTCCATAAAAACACACATCACATCAATTAACAGATATCGCCAGGGGCAGGCTTCTTGTTCAACATCTGCTACTTTATTACTAACAGCACCAGCAGAATATATTATAGGGAGGATGGCCGTGGATTTCCACTGGCCTCCAAGAATGCAGAGATTTGCCCTAGGCCTGCTCCCTTTTGCAATGAGCCGCATTAGCATTCCATATTGAACCCGTGGGGCAGCACATTTTTCTCCCCCATTCTGGCAAAACCTCTAAGGCTCTTATATGGCAGGGGCTTGATTTCTACCCTTAATAAGCTTGTTTTCACAAAAGGCATCAAGAACAAGAACTAATGATAATGAGTGATAAAAGCTCTATGTCTTGAGCATTTACTATATGTCTTTCTCTGTATTAGGCACTTCTCATGCATCGTCTCATGATACGAAACCAGTCCTATGCAGAGGCGTTATTATTCACATTTTGAAGATGAAGAAGCTGGGGGCATAGAGAGGTCAAGTACGTTGCTCAAGGTCACATAGGTAGTGAGTGGCCATAGGGCACAATGAAAGTTCTTTCTTCCCATCTCCCCTTTTTTGAGAATGAGCCTGTCTTTCTGACCTAGGGATTGGCGATGTGATGGAGGCCAAGCTAATCATGGTACTCGTCTTCTGGGCAGTCATGATTGATCTTGGGTGGAGTGGACGCTGACTCAGCATGTCCTGGGAGAATCCATCTCTGGGACTCTCTTCAGAGGCTGAGTGGAAGAAGAAATCTTTCCCCTATGGGATATTGCTAAGCTGGGGCGTCAGTGATTTCTTTTTGTCTTAGGGGAAAAAAATGAGGCCAACAGGCAAAGAGAAGCAGAGTAAGCAAAGATGAGAAACAGAAGGAAGGAGAATCTGTGGAGGGTAGTGTTCTGTGCCTGGTTCCAGTTCCCAAGGACTTGATCTATGCAGATCTTCCCTTCACACCCAGAGTCACCACATTATTTGCCCGTACTCTGAAGGCAAGAAATCCCCTTTGTGGTTTGAGCATGTTTGAGGTGGGTCTGGTGGTTGAAAAATATCCACGAATGGATACTCCACCCTTGGAGATATAGGGTCTCATTCTCCTCCCCTAGCATATGGATTGCACTTAGTGAATCACTTCTAACAAATGGAATATCGTGGAAGTGACAGTGTACATCTTTGGAGCCTGGGTCCTAAAGGCCCTGTTGCTTTCTCCTTGCTCTTTCTCTCACTTGGAACACTCACTTTGGGGGAAGCCAGTGGCCGTGTTGTAAGGACACTCACAGCTCTGTGGAGAGGGCTACCTGCTAAGGCCATGGGAGTGAGCCATCTTGGAAATGGATCCTCCAGCCTTGAGAGGAATGCCCCCCCCGTTCACACCCTCACCGCAACCTCGTGAGAGACCCGGATTCCTGACCCATGGAGACTGTGAAACAATAAATGCTTGTTGTTCTAAGCTGCTAAATTTTAGGGTAATTTGTTACACAGCAATAGATAACTAGCATAGTAGATTTTTGTCACTTAGAACAGACAGAATCCAGACACGTTGAGAGGTGGCGGTACATTAAGGGGATACATATTGTTTGTCTGATCTATACCCACATCCCCTTATTCTGCCCACAGAGCCATGACCTTCCTTTGGGTGACCTAGTGTCCTGTCTGGTCTCAGTTATACACGTTAGGTGGGACTGACTCCAGTGTTAGGGGTTAGCTGTGATTGGTTTAGGGCCATTGCATTCCCTTTCTTGGCTAAGGTGACCTCATCCTAAAAGAGCTACTGAGAATGCAAGGAGATAATTTGTGAACCTTTGAGAGAAAATTCCCCTCTCTTCTGAAGAAGATTTCAGAAAATTCTTGCTTTCCTTTCCTGGAAGATGTGATATTAAGGTGTGAGAGTCGATGCTCCTACAACCTTTTTGCTTCAGGAGGCAGTGTTCAGAATAGGGTGCTACTGTGTTTGGGAGAGCAGAGACACTGGCAGATTCCAGGTCTTTGATGATATTGTTAATTCACTAGCAAAAGCCTTACCTGAAGCCCTCCTGTAGCTGTATTAGTCATGTGAATCTATGCATTCTACTTATTGCCCAAGCCACTTTAATTTGGGTTTTATGTTCTGAAAACCAAAGAGGTAGTTAACTGATACACAAACCAGGTCTGTCTGAATCCATTGCTCATCCTCTTTTAAATTGTCTAAACTGTCAAAAATTATATCATACCATATTGAACATGATCAATAGACTTCTGTCTAGCAGTTGTATCGAATGCAAGCTTTTCTGGCTTCATATTAAAAAAAGAATCCCAAAAAGACATAGAAAAATGGAAACTCATACAAACCTGAAAACCCAAACTGTTAATGAAACTGTTGTCAGAATCTGCAAGAACATTCTACTTATAAGACTGCTGGAGCTGGAGAAGTGCAAAATGATGGTTGACACATATTTTGATGTCTAGAACAGGGCAAGCCTGATGACTATAAACAGCGAAGGAGGAATGTTCTCTCATTTCACAGTTTAAAGACTACATGCCAGTGTCTGGTCTCTGCTTTGTGTATGCTGATGTTTGTCATTAAAGAGCAGTGCTGAAAAAGTTTCTTGAAAAATCTTTTTAAAAAAAGATTTATTTGTTTGAGAGAAAGAGGGAGTGGTGGGGAGGGGCAGAGCGAGCGAGTGAGCGAGCGAGAGACAGAAGCAGACTCCCCACTGAGCATGGAGCCCCACGCAGGGCTTGATCCCAGGACCCCTAGATCATGACCTGAGCAGACATCCAGAGTTGGATGCTTAACTGACTGAGCCACCCAGGTGCTCCAAAAAAATCTTTTTATATTTTATGTTCAGATAAATTTATTCTAGGTCATGCAATGGCTTAGAAGAAAAAATCTATTCCTTTTAAAACAATACTTCTAGGTACATTCAACCAATCTGTAGAGTAATTGAAACAGAAAACTCAAGAATGAGAATGTTTTGTAGAAATACCATATGATCCAGAATTCCACTACTGGACATTTACCCAAAGAAAATACAAATACTAATTCAGAAAGATGTATGCACACCCATGTTTATTGCAGCATTATTTACCATAGCCAAGATACAGAAGCAACCGAAGTGTCTATCAATAGATGAATGGGTAAGGAAGATGTGCACCCCCACAGGAATATTATGCAGCCATAAAAAAGGATGAGATCGTGTCATTTGAGACAACATGGATGAACCTAGAAGGTATTAACATAAGTGAAATAAGTCAGAATGAGAAGGACAAATACCCTATGATTTCACTCATAAGTGGAATAACTCTCATCCCCTCCCCCCCCAAAACCCCAAATGAATAAGAAAAAAAAAAAGGCAGGATCAGACCTGTAAATACAAAGAACAAACTGATGGTTGCCAGAGGAAAGGGGGTGGGGGGATGGGGAAAATTGGTGAAGGAAAGTGGGAGATACAGGTTTCTGGTTATGGAATGAATACATCATGGGAATAAAAGGCACAGCATAAGGAATATAGTTAGTGATATTGTAACAGTGTTATATGGTGACAGAGGGTAGCTACACATGTGGGGAGTGCAGTGTGTTAAAGTATGTTTTTAACTAACTTAAGTGTAATGCATCACATCATTAAATCCAATAAATGCTATGATAGATCCAACTTGAGTGGGGGACATACTTGAAAGAATATATCATTTTTTTAAATGAGAAAGTTAAGTATTACCAAGGTGTTCGTTATTCAAAAAATTATATATATAAGTTCACAATATGCCAATCAAAATCCTATTGGGACTTTAGGGATCTTGCAAAATCATTCTAACTTCCGCCTGAAAGAATTAATGGGTGAGATTATTTAAGGACATTTTGAAAACAGAAAAAGAAATGGTCCAGTGACATTTTGCAAACAGAAGTATTTGACCAAATCACAGAATATTTTATATGGCTATGATAACTGAAACCATAGGGTATGGGTACAAGAAACAATGGAATAAAAGAACTACTGAGCATATATATCATATAAGATTACAACAAAGAAAGGGTCATAAGCCAATGGGCAACAAGTAAATTCAAGAAGTCATGTTAGAAAAATTGGTTGTTCAAGGGAAATGAGACAAGTTAGAGCTTCACAATTATATTATGCTCCCAAATACATTCCAAATGAATTAAAGAGATAAATGTGAAAAAAACTTAAAAAAAAATAAAGGAAGAAAGAAAAAATGCAAATAGTTATCTCAGCTTGAGACAGGATTTTTGCAAGCATAGAATGCATGGAAGAAATCACAAGAAAAATACTAATAGATTCCATTTTGAAGATTGAGAATGTTGAGTAAGTTCTGGGGTCGAATGCATGGCATGATAAAATGAAAAAGCACCGTGAGCAAAAATAAAGGGCATGTGGCAATTGGTGGGGTGAGGATTTGCAAGAAATATGGTAAAGTCAAATAATGTTACAGTGCCAAATCTTTAAAAATCCAAAAGAAAGATTGGCAAGGGGCATGAAAAGTTGACTTCCAAAGTGAGACATACAAATGGTCTATACCCATATAAAGAAAATGTTCGTCTTTTATAGACATCCAGGAACTGGAAACTGGGGAGACAACAAGGCATCATTTTACCTATCAGATTGCCCAATTAAAACATTATAAGATGTTGTGCCGCTGGGGTGTGATGAGCAGACACTGTTTCGTGCTGCGGGTTGTTATAGAAATTGCCACAAATTGCCTCTAGGGTCTCCAGTTACTCTGATAAAATTGGGATGATCATACTTCTCCATGATGACAAGGGTCAGATGAGATAATAATGGTAAAATCCCTCCAACAGAGTAAACGATAATTGTTGACATGGACAGAAAGGCTGTGGAATGATGGAGAAAGATTTCAGAGGACCGAAGAGCAAGGTAGTAGTGTGTGAACTGGTCCAGAAATGCCCTTCCTGTTTGCCTCCCAGATTTATGGATTTGGAAACAGAAGCTGGGTTGCAAGTGCTCAAAGAGAAGGGATTTCATGGGCTTTGCCCCTGATGGATGGATGGACGGCTCACTCAGGCTGAACCCCAGGACGGCCATCGTGAATCAGGCTGCCATCAGACAGCTGACCTCTCCTGCTCCAAACCCAGAGACCTGTGCCTCCTTAACCTCTCTTCTCATCCTTCCCTTCCTCATCCGCTAACCTGGTTGATCCAGAAACCATCCCAGAATCACATCGCTGAAGGACAACATCATTTGCAAATCATACATGATTCCAAAGATCTGAGTTGAACCCACTAGCTGAGGACTTCGCTGACTCCAGATAAAAGGTCTGGTCTTTCTTTGCTTCTCCTGTAAGTGTTGGGTTCTGTACAGCGGTGCTCACATGTCATAAAGGAGCTGCTTTTGAGTGGGAACATCCAAAATAGGCCCCAACCAGCTGTGGTTGCCGATGTCTCGTCCAGAGAAGAAAGACTTTAAACGTTGTCCAGCACTGCACTGGGCTTCAGAATGATCTGGCATTCAGTGCCCAGTGGAAGTGAACTTTAGTGAAGCAAATGATTTCTGATCTCTGAAGGGGTCAGCGTCGTCCAGCTGCATTTGCCCATCCAGAAACTAGAAATCCCACACCCTCTGCGTGTAGACGAACTGTGCAAGCAGCATCTCACACTGACAATGTTTTCCAGATGTGGTAGAAACCATCCATGTGCAAAAGATGCTCCAGAAAACAACTGAGCTCACTTCGTGTTCTCATGAGCATATTTTCAGGTGAAGACTGGAGCTTAACTTTGAAATCTTGAAGGAAGTGCCAATTTGGGGGGGTGGTGATCAGTTTTTATTTTTTTAGGAGGAGTTCAAAATTTGCTTTATGGATAATCTTCATACTTCTTGCAGAAGGACCATTTTGGAAGGTCCCCACTATCAGTGTGGATGCCGGGCAAATACTCTCCCATAATCTTGGAGAATCTCTAGGTACAGCTAAGTAACCATAATACAGATGCTTCAGTTGGAGATGTTGAGTTTACTTTCAGCAGTATAAAATGCCTGTGGTGGCAGAGCAGGGCCATTTTCAAGTTAAAATTTTTTTTTTTTTCTAAATCTGAACATAGACTGCTTTCTGTCTGGAAATTGTCCCTGGGTCTCGGGCAGTGTGTGGATGTGCGTGATCTTGCTGGGGCCCCTGCTCATGGCCCAGGGTGGGCAGAGAATGATTGGGGCCATGAAGACCAGCCTGACATATTACTCTAGAGGGAGGATGGATGGAGTTTGACCCAGCACACCCATGAACGTTGTCTAAGTAGAATTTGGCTTATATACGTTTTAACACTTAACCAGTTAGCTAGATCAATAGCCTTCTTACTGGTCCTCTGCCTCTATTCTTATCACTCCCTCTCCAAGTCTGTTCTCCCTAGCAGCTAAAACTACCTTTAAAAATGTTCTGAAGATCCAATATTTATTTTTGCTTTTGTTTCTCTTGCCTCAGGAGACGTATCTAGAAAGATGTTGCTATGGCCGATGTCAGAGAAATTACTGCCTATGCTCTCTTCTAGGATTTTTATGGTTTCAGGTCTCATATTTAGGTCTTTAATCCATTTTGAGTTTATTTTTGTGTGTGGTGTAAGAAAGTGGTCCAGTTTCATTCTTTTGCATGTAGCTGTCCAGTTTTCTCAGTGTCATTTGTTGAAGAGCCTGTCCTTTTTCCATTAGATATTCTTTCCTGCTTTGTGGAAGAATTATTGACTGTATAATCGTAGGTTTATTTCTGGGCTCTATACGATGGAATATTACTCAGCCATAAAAAAGAATGAAATCTTGCCATTTGCAACAACGTGGCTGGATCTAGAGGCTATAATGCTGAGTGAAATAAGTCAATCAGAGAAAGACAAATACTGTATGATTTCACTCATATGTGGAATTTAAGAAACAAAGAAAAACAGAGAGACAAACAAAAACAAAAAATATAGACTCTGAACTATAGAGAACACCCTGATGGTTACCAGAAGGGAGATGATGGGGGCATGGGTGAAACGGGTGATGGGGATTAAGGAGCTCACTTGTCATGATGAGCACGGGGTGATGCATAGAATTGTTGACTCACTATATTGTACACCCAAAACTAATATATCACTGTAGGTTAATTATACTGGAATTAAAAAAAAACCTGAAAAAATGTTCTGAAGATCATGATACCCCCTCATTAAAATTCTCTCAAGGGTTTCATCACATTTGGGATGAAACCAAATATGACACCACAACCTACAAAGCTCCTGATGGATGAGGAGATCTTGTGTCCCATTTCCAAATTCATATTTTACTCTCCCCTAGCTCAGTGGGCTCTAACCATTCACCTTTTAGAGAAAACGTGAGGGAACTTTTACATTTTATTCGATATACTTGTATTCACATATTTTATAATTAGAAATCTGTACACATTACATGTATAATTAAAGTAAAAGGAGAAAGACAGCTGTTATTTGTCTTTTTTTGTATTTTCATGGTGATGGTTTTTGTAGTTTTGTAGTTTTTTTGCTGAAGTTTTGTAACTTCATGTTGCTGAGACTAGTGGGGGTGTATATGGGGTTCGTTGGTTTCATCCTAACCACCTGCGACAGAATTACGGGGGGTGGTGACTGAAGGTGTTGCTGGAAGTGTGCAGATTCTTGACCGTATATAAATCAGACTCTGGAGTAGGACCCTGGGAATTTGCAGGTCTATTAACTTTTTAGGATCAGTGCCCTCTATAGTCCTGAGATTACGTTTTGGGGAACTCTTAAGATAGGTTAAAACCCTATCTTAATGTCTGTCTATTCCTCTCTTTATCCTTGTTTGTAACTGGGTCCAAGCCTGGAGGTTGCTTGTGACTTGAAAGTATTCTTTTTTTTTTAAAGATTTTATTTATTTATTTGACAGAGAGAGCGAGAGAGCACAAGTAGGGGGAGCAGGAGAAGGAGAGGGAGAAGCAGGCTTCCCGCTGAGCAGGGATCCCGACGCGGGGCTCGATCCCAGGACCCTGGGATCATGACCCAAGCCGAAGGCAGACGCTTAACCATCTGAGCCACCCAGTGCCCCGACTTGAAAGTATTCTTACCCAAGTGCTATGCCAAAAATAAAACCAATAAAAGCCATGATGTAGATATACGTACCACCATTCAGAGTTGTTTTGCTTTGAAAGGGATGGGGTTCTATCTGAGTTCTTCTCGATTTCATTTGGATCATTAATATTTTGCCTCAAACATCATTTGAAGAAATGGGTGGTGATGGGTCAGGGAATGGGTGCATTCTAATATGGGCACCTGTATCATCACACATGCATATTAAATCCAGTTGTTGAGTTTAAGTCAGAAAACAGCAGAAATTGCAGTGGTATATCCTCTTGGGGATGTAGGTTTCGCTTCAAGGACTTCATGGTTACTCAGAGGTTATTCTTGTGTCCTAAGGGTTAGGCGAACCTTCTGCTTTGCCCTGAAAATCTACAGCAGAGTTCTGCAGACCACTCCCCTTGGAGTGGCCTAGGGGCATTTGGTAGAAAAGCAGATTCCTGGGTCCTGTCACTGATCTACTCAAGCAGAGTCTCCAAGAATGGGTCCCAGAAGTTTGTATTTTAAATAAGGTTTCCACTTTAATGCACACTGAATTTGATCCTCTGGTTGTGTGGTCTGCTACACCATCCACTGTGACAGTCACCAGCCCCATGTGGCTTTTGGGTGCTGGAAATATGGTTAGTGCCACATAGTGAGATGATAATATTCTGGATCTATTGGTTTAAATAAAATAGGATTTAAAAATGTGTATCACCTCTCTCTTTTTACTTGTTTAATGTACTTACTAGGAAATTTAAAATGATGCATGTGGCTCACATTACAGTTCTATTGGATAGAGAGTATCAGTGTCTTGTAAGCCCTCAGACTAATACATTGGAAGGAGCTTCTGGCAAGTTCTGAGAACAGGGCGGTGAATGAATCAGAAGAGTCACCTTCAGAACTCCGGTGGGGAAGTCAAGTTCCTAGACATAAGGTTCAAAATCAGCCAGAGGTCTCTACAGATATGACCTGGCTGGCATTCCAGAACTTGGGTTTTCCTTTTAACAGGTCTTGTGCAAATACCTCCCCACAGTGTGGCTTTGACCAAGATACCCTTCTTCTCTGATTCCTGTTCCACGTCAAAGCACGGGAGGGATAAAAGCCCACAGCAGGAGAAATGGCAGAGTGGAATCAGAGGAAGGAAGGGAGATAGAGAGCAAGGGGCTTCTGTTCCACGATTGATGGATGCTTAGGACTAAAGAGAACCCTCTGGGTCCTTGGCGTGTTTGCGATGGCCCGAGGCTCACACCTGGGTTTCTCGGTCTGTCCTCGGACCGAGGCGGAATTGTGCATGCATCGTCTTGCACAAAGAAACAAAACTGTTATACAAATAATGATCCCCGCTCTACCTACCTGGCAGGGCTGGTGATGAACCAAAATGAGATCCCGCGCGTGCCGGCGTTTGGTAGCATGCCCACGGAAGTAACTGCTGGTGATGTGTTGTTCCTGGCGAGGTCTGGGCAGCGCCCTGCAGTCAAGCAGCCTCACCCGGCGTGGCGGAGCGCCTCTGGTCGCAGCCGAGCCACGTCCCTCGTTAGTGTTCTATGGCGCTAACAGGGCTGCCCTTGTTCTTGCACTTGACCTGGGGGTCAGTCCTTTGTCACTGTGAGTACTGCCACCATGGGGAGATGGAAACCGACTTCTTGGTGAAGCTTTGGCTGAATTCCCCGAGTTGAACAGACCCTGCCTGGCCCCAGGATGGAGCCACTGGCCGGGGGTGAGGAGTGGGGCAGGGCTCCCGATGGCGGTCTACACTGCAACGATGAAGGAGACCTGAGGAGGCTGAATCACCTGGGTCAGGCTCTGTCTGAATACACTCTGGGAAACAGGTCTTTATTCCCACACTGGCGTTTCTCCTGTAGCTTTGACGTAAGATTCCAGTTCATCCCAAGTTAGTACATTTCGAGGGTTTTTTCAGTAGCAGCCATGTGAGGGAACGAGTTGACCTTTAATTTATAATCCTCGTGTCACGGAGTTTAGCAGAGCTTAACCTGTGTTGGTTGTGGTTCAGAGCCGCCTGTCTTGCTTTGGAAAAGGCAGGCCATGCTTTCCCTGTCAGTTTGCAAAAAAAAATAAATAAAAAAAAAGGGGGGGGGGGAACGAGCGGTGAAATCGGTCTCCATTGTAAAAGGCGGAAGAGGGCCAGACAGAGATGGGAGAAGCCTCCAGAAGACATAAGGCAAATCTGAGATGTGGATGAAGTCCTGAAAAATACACAAGACACCTATCGGGTAAATAAAAATGTTTGTGGCTCTTGGTAACTTGAGAGCAGCCAGGCCAAGCCCAAGTGGTATCAAGGGCCAGGAATAGCAGCGGCAAGGTTAATGAGAGAGGCTGAGAGGTCTCATCAGGAAGTGATTCAGTACAGCATTTTGTATGCAGTGCTCATAAAGATGCATTTATCTTTTCAGAGGTCTGTGCAGATGCTGTAATGTACCTTTCAGACGCCCTCCTCTGGGAGGAAGCCTTGTTCCCCTGGAGGCCGGGAGTGTTACTCAAGGTGACCCTCAGCTCTCAGCCCCTCATTGAGGATAGTCTCCGTTGAAAAAACCTGCCTCATTCTAGGTGACGCTCTCTCCCTCGGGGCGCCCTCATCCAGCGCCTGACCCATGCAAGGATATAAAGGCTGGTGGCCTCCCCTAGCCTGGGACAAACCTGACAGGCATCCCAGCTCCAGAGTGGAATTGCCCGAGGCCTTGGTCAGGCCTGCATCATAGCGTCTAGTTTCCCTCTGTCCAAAGTCTGCTTCCTTCCCCACTCCTGAGCACAGGTTGTTCCTGGGAGCACCCGCTGATAAATATCCTGCCTGTTAATCCCCGTCTCAGACTCTGCTACTCGGGACCCCACCTGTGACAGGTGCTGTTTGGTCCGTAGTCTGTCAATTCATTAACAAGTGATGATAGCCGAGAGGCTGAGCTTTTTGCAAATGCATCCCCTTTATGTTTTTATGGATGGAAATAGTAAGTGGTGTGGTAGGCTTAAGAATGTTCTTGTGAATATGGCACCTTACATGGCAAAGGTGAATAAGTTGGAGAGGAAATTAAGGTTTCGAATCAGATGACCATAAAATGGGGGAAATCATCCTGGATTACCTGGGTGGGCCCAATGTCAAAACAAGGGTCCTTAAAATTGAAAGAGAGAAGCAGAAGAGAAGGGTGTGAGAAAGATGAGAATGCAGGTCCAGCTGGCACTGAAGATGGAAGGAGGTGGTGGCCACTAGCCACAGAACGTGGGTGGCCTCTAGAAGCTGAAAAAAAACCCCACAAAAGTAGATTTTTCCCTTAGAACCTCTGGAAGGAATGCAGCCCTGCCAACACCTTGATTTAGGTCCCGTGAGACCCATGCTGGCTGTCTATAGAAATGTGAGATACTAAATTTGTGTCTTTAAGCCACTAAATTTGTGGTGCTTTGTTACAACAGCAATAGAAAATGACAAGTGGTATGCCACTCTTTTGGGAGGCTAAGGACATGTGCATCAAAAGCCATAGGATATTTCCAAGTTTTTACTCCTCAAGGAAGTCCCATCACTGAAGTTCATTACTATCCAGTAATCGCACTACTGGATATTTACCCCCCAAATACAAGAACACTCATTCAGGGGGAAACACGCACCCTGATGTTTACTGCAGAATTATCTACAAGAGCCAAGATATGGAAGCAACCCAAGTGTCCACTGACTGATGAATGGATAAAGAAGATGCGGTATAGATACACAATGGAATATGACTCAGCCATCAAAAAGAATGAAATCTTGCCATTTGCAACGACATGGATAGAGCTATGCTAAGAGAAATGTCAGTCAGAAAGAAAAATACCATATGATTTCACTCATATGTGGAATTTAAGAAACAAAACAAATGGGCAAAGGGGGAAAAAAGAGAGAGAGAGAGAAAACAAGAAACAGACTCTTCACTACAAAGAACAAACATGATTACTAAAGGGGAGCGGGTGGGGGAGACAGGTGACATAAGTGATGGGGATGAAGGAGCGCACCTGTCGTGATGAGCACAGGGTCATGTACGGAAGTGCTGAATCACTATATTGTACGCCTGAAACTAATATTACACTATATGTTAACTAATAGGAATTAAAATGGGAAAAAAAGTAAATTACTGAGGAAAAAGCCATCTACTTGATGTTAATTAAAGCACTATTTTGATGTTGCCTCTGGATAGACCATTCTGCTGCTGAATTTTGTCAGTCACGAACGCCCAGTTGAATCTGACCCCATCAAACATTCCAGAGCCAATCAGGGCAGGGAGCACTCTTGGGATTTCTCAGATTATACCATGAACACACCTACACGGCCCTAAAGATGGTCCTGGAGAACATCAAGTTGTTTGACAAGGACAGTTTTTCTTTTTCCTCTCAGGACTGTAACCACGCTGGCTCATTCTGAGGAGTTTCCTTCAACTTTCTATCTTGTGGTTTCCTTCGCTAGACCTGGAGTAGGTTCTTCTAGTTGAAAATACGGGATACCTCTTGGCCTTAGACCAACATGGATCACGGCTGAAGTGATGCATAATGGACGACTTTGCACATCAATCTCAAGCTACAATATTGATTGCTTAAATATTTCAGAACCAATGTTTGTATTTATATATAGGGATGTGTGTGTGTGTGTGTGTACACGTATATAGAACATAAATATGTATTTAAAACAAACACAAAGGTGTCCATCTTTTGAGAAGGCTTCCACATAGTGTAAAAGTTCTTTCAAAATTCACCCTCAAGACATAGGGTCTGGAGTATAATGAAGGCAGGGGAGAAATACGGGTAGATTACATGGGGGTTATGACGTGGGAGCAGAGGAATGTCTTCCTGCCTGCTTATGGTGCTGTAACCCAAGTGTCTGATGGGATACGAGTGTTCCCTCTTCTTTATTCCACCCAGCAAAGACCTACCTTGGGGCCTCCCCCTTCCTCACTCCCAGCAGCTTAACTGATGCAAAGTGAAATTTGGAAGCCACAGCCGTACTGTTCAAAATGATGGGTGCTCAGGTTGGAGCCACTTGCGATCGGACCCACCAGGCCTGAGGTTTGGGTGTAGGAATCTGAATTTTCATCAGGCCCTCTGGGAAATTCTGATTAAGGTACTTTGTGGACTACGCTTTAGGAAAGTCTGCTCTGCTGGAATCCCCAAACAATTTCAGGTGCAGGATTCCTTTGCGCAAGCGGCTGATGAATTGACCTCCACTGTTAAGTGGGGAGTCGGAAGCCTCCTTTTTGCTTCCCCTCCAGGGAGTTGTAGGAGTTAATCCAGTCCATAAATAAAATCTCCATTGCAAGTCAAATATTTATTTCCTATGTGGAGTAGGAGCGAGCCCCTTTTTTATCCAAGCCTCATCGTGACACGGGTTGGAATGGTGCCAATGAAAAGTGATTGCACTCGGGGAGATTTTTATTATGTGATTTCGACTAACAAAGGGAAGAGAAAATCCAATTAAATTCCAGGAAGGAATGACAGAGAGTGATCATGATGGAGCCATATTGTTCCAAGCAGGTGCCCCGGCCAGAGCTGCCAGAACGGAGACGGTGGGCAGAGCGAACCCATGGGCAAATTTTGGAGGAATGGAGGGAAAGCAGTTAGGAGACCAGCAAGCAGGGATCCTGGCCACTCAGAGGAGGGTGGCAAAGGGTCACCGCGTTTCAAAACATGCATGACATTGAGTAGCTTAAATGCAGAGAGTTATTTTAATAGAAGACAGACTGTAGAGATTCTGCATTTTCAGGCTGGAAAGGCAGGGGCTAAGAATGGCGCACACTGAACTGTCTGAATCCATTGAAGCAAGACCCTGTGTGGTCGCTGAGCACCGACAGAGGGATGTGTGGTGGGGGCAGAATTTCTGACTTATTAAGGAGTGTGATTGATAATGAGGATGGTGGTGGAGATGACGTGAAAGAGGAAGACGGTGATGATGACAGTTGACACCTGTGGTAGGTGCACTTGGCAGTGGATGGGGATTCATTTGAGGGCTCTGGGTGCTGTAGGACACAAGGGATCCAGGCTCAGGGCATGAGAAGGAGGAGGCTCTGGGGACCGTAGACTGTAGTAGACAGGCATTCGTGGGGAGCACCTGGCATTCACAGGGGCTGGAATGTCAGCACCAGTGGAGTCTGGGCGGGACCTGGGGTCTTGGAGCTTCTGGTGGGGAGTAGGGGTCAGAAGCTCCAGATCCTGCAGTGGGAGGTGCCTTTGGGACCTTGGAGAAGAGAGAACTTGCACATGCTCGCTTCCTAGAAACCGGGCCTGGGGACGTGCTGTGTGGTTGCTGATGGTTCTGATGCAGCCCTCGAAGATGAGGAGAAGCTCAGGCTTGGTGAGAGATGCACCTGCAGGTCCAGGCCTGGGGTCGGCCTGAGTCGTAGCCAGCATCTCCCCAGTCCTGAAGGCACACACAGGCTCTCACTCATGTGTTTGGCGTTTATAATCCAAAGCGAAGTTCTAATCAAAGTAGTAGATACACATTGCAAAACCCTCCAAATTAGCCACCGGGCTTGTAATGAAAAGCAGTCGTCCTTCTCCTAAGCCTTCCCACTTGCTGCGTCTTTATCTTCAGAGCCAACTGTTCTGGTGGCCGTTTGTCCTGGGTCTGGAGCATCACTGTGTTCAGAGATGCCGTTTATTGTATGGAAACACGGGCCCC
The DNA here is from genome assembly GCF_964656455.1 of Halichoerus grypus. NCBI lineage: Eukaryota > Metazoa > Chordata > Mammalia > Carnivora > Phocidae > Halichoerus > Halichoerus grypus. The sequence goes on from NC_135717.1 coordinate 33,948,718, forward strand.
AGCACAGGATCCATCAGACCCCGGAGGCTCTCCCTGATAGGGGCAGAAAGTATGGGTCTCGGCAAAAGCAAGAACTTCACGAATTTTTTCTTGACTGGATGGTAATGACATGCTCAGTAATAATAAGAGTCATAATAGTAAAAGGACAGTGTACATTGCATGAGCACTTAGGGAGATCCAGGAGAACCAGGCTCAGTAGTTTCCAGAGATGAACCTTTCTGGGCCTCTAAGAACTGCTGGAAACTGTCATCACATTTTTTTTTTTGTATGAGCGCGTTCAGAGGGATTCGATACATGCCCCTGAGCACTCCCGTGGTTCACCGAGGCAGGATCTGAGCCCCAGAATTCTGACTTCCGAGGCCAGGCTCTCCTCCATGTCTCACCTCTCCTCCTCTGACAAATGGAGAAACTAAGAGTCTGAGAAGTCGGGGGATGAACCCAGGGTCCCACAAGTGTGGGGTGAAGGGAGCTGGTTCTAGAACTGAGGTCTTCATATCCTGGGTCTTTCCCATGCGCTACTTCCCTCCTCATAGGCTAGCCTCTGAAACACTTCCTTTGACACAGGAGAACTTTAGAAGGATCCAAGGAGATGAAAGAATGAAGTCCAGGCTGCTGGCCCCTCCTGGTGTACTTAAGTAAGCCGCAGAGAAGGCCAGGCCATCTATTTTCAGGAACAGCCTAATGATCACCCGGCAAGTCTAGTTATGGATGTGGTTCATCAGGCCACCTGGATATACTGGTGCAAAAAGCTCACAGTCCGTCTCCGGCTGATGGATTGCCCGAGTTATTAATACGGAAAAGGAGGGAGATTTACTTTCGGTAGTGGAATTAAGGTGCTTCAGTGCACCCTGGACTAGTTGTTTTAAAATAACAGGGGACCGAATTTCTCTTGGAAAAGGACTTAATTTTTATTGAAAACCTACCACCTTCAAATGGCCGGGAAGTTGAAGAACTATAAAACTGTCAAACAGCCCCATTATTAAAAGCTTTATTTGACAAATCTCCCACTGCTGGGGTAACTCGTGCGTTTTTTCCTCCTCGCTCACAAGAAATAAAACCACTCACTTATGCAAACTGCTGACAAGAAATGGAAATAAATGGACTTCTAAACACGAGCAGAGATGCCCAGCCCCTTCCTGCCGTTTAATGGAAGTTAGAGCTGTTCGTAAATCTCGGGGCAGCTGGGCCGGGCCGTGGTTCCATGGCTTCTCATAGGGAGGTGTTCCTGTTGCTGGAAGGCTGTGTCAATGGCAGGGATGATGGGGCACAGGGAGGCGCTTTAGGAATCCAGTCTTCCTGCATCAGCTTTCTGTCGCTGCTGAGCAAATGACCTCGGAAGTGTAGAGGCTTAGAGCCCTCCCTGGGTTCCTCGTGGTTTCTGGAGATCAGGGGTGCAGGAACAATGTTGGCGGTCCTTGGCTATGGATCGCATGGGGCTACAGTGGGGATGTCAGTCGGGCTGAAGGCTCAGCTGGGAGAGGGGTCGTTTCCCCACGTGTGTGCTTGTGGGTAGTGTTCGGTTCCTTGGTACTGTAGCTTCAGGTCGTTTTTGTCTGTTGGTTTCTTGCTGTCCGGTGGCTACCCTCAGCTCCTAACCCAAGGTTAGGAAGCCAGAAAGAAGAGTCTCCAGTGGGTCGGTGAGCGAGATGGAGTCTGACACAGGGTCCTGCAGTTACGGATGGGGTGGCCCATCACCTTTGCCACATTCCTTTGTTTAGAAGCAAGCTGCAGTCTTGCCCATACTGAAGGCAAAGGGTTCTGTGAGGGTGTGAATGCCAGACGGGGGGCATCATGGGGGTCACCTTAGAATGTGTCCGCCATGCTCCCTAAGCTCTAGTTAGGTCTCCGAGCCAATCTGAGAAGAGTCACTGAGTTTCGGGGTGCTAACATACACCTGCAGAACACACTGATAATTATTATGATGTCTGCATCGTTTACATGGTTTGGAAAATGGTGTCCACCAATCCGTGTTTTTTGAATAATTGGTCTTCCCCTTACACGTAGACTTTCTTACCGGCCATCACTTCCCGCATGCCCTCTCTGCACAAGCTTGATCGGAAGCTCTGATGAGCACTTAGAACATTGTAGGTCCTAAGTATGTTCAGGGAATTAGCATGCGTGGATGTTTTTCTTTTTGGGTAAGTGAGCAGATGCACTCGGGAGCAGACAAGGAGGGAGGCAAAGGCGGGTATGGAGGGAGATGCACGCCAACGTTCTCCTTCACCGTTGTTGTGATGGGCTTCAGGGTTTCCCAACCTCAGCACTATTGACACTCTGGACCAGAGCATTCTTTGTTGAGGGGAGGGGTTAGAAGGTTTAGCAGCCTCTCTGGCCTCTACCCTCTCCAGACACTGTCTCCCTGGGGAGGAGAAGAAAATCTCCCTCATTGGAGAAGTGATGACATAATTCTAGCACCAAGTAAGTGACCTTGACTTTTTAGGTGGTATGACTTGTTTTACCTGGGCCAATATATAATTATATATGTTTGTTTACAAATGCTAGATCTATCTCACCGAATGCCCCCTCTTTGGGGAATCAGGGTGGCTGGCTAATGACATGCGCTCTGGAGTTCTGGCGGCAGACGTTCTAGGGTTTGAATCCTGCTTCTGCCACTTGCCTGCCGTGTCACTGGGGGGAAATTTTTACAATTGCTTCGATTCTGCTCTCCTTATCTGCAAAATGAGGATGGTGGCCCATCTAGCTGCTGCGAGTATAGAGATTATATGTAAAATGCTTAGTGCGAGAAAGATGCACAGCATGTTGGGTATTCTTTAGAAGATGCAGATGTCTGGGCTATCTGCTATCTCAGGTTGGCTTTCTTCTTCTTTTGCCTTTTTGGGACTCAGGATCTTGTTGGGATGGAACAGCAGGAACAGAGGAGTCTTACTGCTGCTCCCTTGCTCGGGTGCAGATGATTGGGAGGTGTTGGAGCATAGGACAGACCAGCTCTGAGGAGGAGAGGAGGCAAGTCTGAGGGGCAGTCACAGTGAAATGAGATGTCCTATATCATTGCAAGTATTTCTCTGTGATGATGTTTCTGAGATGTCCCTCCTTCCCTCCTGGGGGATCTTGCTTTCTGCAGGCTGCAGACTAATCCTTATGATTCCACTGATAGGAAGGATTGGCATGCATTAATTCATAATGCAGTCTCTAGGGACAAGCACAGTAAATAGACACCCTGCAAAATTTTCTATTTCCACCATTTTAAATTGTAGAGTTCTGTGGCACTAAGGACATTCACGTTGTCGCGTAACCATCACCACCATCTGTCTCCAGAACTCCTTTCATTGTCCCCAGCTGAAACCCTGTCCCTGTTAAATGTCTTTTAGACAGTGGGATCTCCCGCTTCCAAACCCCAGTGCCCAGAGGTGCACAGGGTGCCTGTTTCCTGCCGGCATGAGGTCATTCCCAATGCTCCAGGCCTTGAAAACTCCCTCGTACAGCTGTGCTCATTCATCTTGGTTATCAAGTGATATCCCGCCTACAAAGTCTGCTGAGGAAAGCGCGGCCAGCTGCCATCTCTTTAATATTTAGAAATCTGCCTTAATAAATCCTAGCTCTTCCTGCATGTTGCTATCTATATTCGTGGTCTCCAGTTTTCTGGGAATTCAGTGGGATGGTTTCTTATCTGTTAGCTTGTCAGAAACAGGCGTGAGGACAATCAAATGTTCATCTATTCACATCTGGTGTTCTGCGGGGAACAGCGTTTAGACCCCTACCGTGTTTAACTGTATAAATGGTTTCTATCTATCATCTAAATCAGAACTGCTTACGTGCAGGGCGAATTACATCAGATAGAGATCCACACAGGATCATTGCTGGGGACCACTGGGAGCTGGTAGATTTCTCACCATCATCCTTTGTTTCCTTTTTCGTCCTGCTTCCTGGTTGAAGTTGAGCTTTTAGTCATTGTACTGATGCATGTGTGCGCATGCTCACGCTCATGTGTGCATGCGTGCGTGTGCATGCATTCATGCATATGTGTACATGTGTGTAGCTCTGGGTCTCTGTGCATGTCTGCATCTTCTATTTCTCATGGTGTCTCTCTGTATTTATGTATATGTGTCCTGCATCATGTTCTGCATGTGCTTTTGCATGGTTTCTTGGTGTCTGTATGTCTGTCTGTGCTCATGGGTGACGTTGTTCTGCTGGTCTTGGGGGCTCTGTGCCGGCACAGGTCTGCTTATCTGTGTATGCCTGTGACCTGTGATGGGCTGTATCTGGGGTCTCTGTTGGTGTGTGGGTTTGGTGTGGGTGTTCCTGTCATGTGAACCCTTTCTTTTTCCACATTACCCCTCTTCTTCTGTGGACAGAGGCACACCATCTGTTTTCGAGCTTGAGGACCATGATTGGCTTGGACTGTGATGGCCACAGGCAGCCGTCCTGATGATGCGCACGAGGCTTGGTTGGAGGGGCCTCTCAGGGTCGCTCCCATCCTCGGCCCTGTGTGCTGAAGCCCTGTAACAGGGCAGTTACCTGTGTCGAAACCTTTCTGCTGCTAACGAGCCCTGCACACGGGTGCCTTCACAGCTACATCCACGGGGCCCCACCAAGGAAGGTACTTTGAGGGAACACGAACAATCCATTCTCTGGCCAGCTCCAGGTGGCTCCCTGCCCTGAAATTTCCCTGTTTCCAGGGTCCACGGCATTATTCGTCTCTCTGTGCTACCCTGGTGTTCCCCTGTGAGCTCCTGGAGAGGGCTCAATTGTCCCTTCATATTGTGCTGCTCAGGCTGAGAGGATGGTGGCACTGTTCCCTGTCACTGTCGCTGTCCCCACACTCATCAGTTGGCACTCGGGGTGGTGTGGCACTCGATGGAGCAGAGGGCCTGGGTCTTTGCACGCACTGCCTCCTTCCCCCACAACATCACACCTTTAGCACAGGGAAGATCACTTCGGTTTTCTCAGAAGGGGTTGATTTTGGCTGAGCGATCGCTCTGAGTCAGACATGATGCTCAGCCCTTTCCACGAGCTGAACTGTGTAACGTGGACCACAACCCTAGGAAGCAGATATGATTATTTCCTCCATTTAGCAGACAGGAAAATCAATACCAAGAGAGGTTAAGTAATCTGTCTGTGATCACACAGCTTGTAACTGGTAGGGCTGGGGAGACAACACAGACGTGTCCGTCCTAAGCCACCACGGAGGGGAGAGATTGTGATCGGCCAAGCTCCTGGGTTGTTCTAACATGTTACCGAAGCCTGCCAGCTCTAGAGAATATGCCCAGAGTCCAATCACCCGTCTCTGCCCACCACCACTGCCGGGCCACCCACCAGGGTTACCTCTCCCAGATATTGCAACAGCCTCCTGAAATGGCGGCCTTGGCTTTGCAGTCCCCCCAGCATCCCTCCTCCACACAGGACCCAGAGAGACCGTGAACGCGGAGGCATTAAGTCTGGTCACATCGCTTTTCTCCTCCAAGCCCTCCTTGGCTCCCGCCTCACCCAGAGCAAAAGCCAAACTCCATCCTGCAAGATCCACCTGTTCTGACCTGCCGTCACCCCTCCAGCCTCATTAGCCCTTGCTTCCCCCCTGCTCTCTCCGGCCGTGCTCACCTTCCGCTGGGCTGTCTCCCCTGGACCCGCCTGGGCAGCTCTCTCCTCACTTCCTTTCCTCCACCCTCCCCTGCCCTGCAATTTCAACGGCTCTCCCCCAGTTCCTAGCCCTCAACTTTTTATCTTTCTCCCCTTAGCGCTTATGACTGGCATCAATGACTATAGATTTTATTTATTTATCTTGTTCATTTTCCACCTCCCTGCTGGCAAGGGCATAGGGATTGCTGTCTGTGGATTGACACTGTGTACTCGGCACATAGTAGACACTTAGTTCATATTGGCTGAGTGACGTATATATGGTGACACACGCATGTAATCCGAAATGTAAAAGGTACGGGAGAGAACATTTTCTTTCCCACCACTGTCCTTTTGCATTTTCACTCCCAGGAAGCAAGGACTGTGGCTGATTATCCCGTATCCTTCCAGAGATGTTTTATGTAAACAGACATCTGTGTATATGTGTGTCTCCGTCTCTGGCTCTTCTCTGTCCCTATGTCTGTCCCTGTCGCTGACCCTCTCTCTCTCTAGATATGTGTCTATATCTGCAGCAACACCGCATACAGACTGAGAGTTAATGGAGAAGTTAATGGTTAGTAGGGCTGCTGTCTGCAACAAGAGACAGGGGAGAGAAAGAGGAGACTCAGAACGTCAGTCGTGCCGTAGTACTGTGTGAAGTTCTGGGCATTCTAGTTTCCCTTGCTGTAAAAGGGGGCTGATACGATCGACCTCTGTCAGGACTGTCCTGAGGATTTCATTAGCTCATGCATTCTTTTGTTAAGAAATATTTACTAAATGCCAACCGGGTGTGATGCTCCGGGGATGCAGACCTAAACAGAGTTCATAAAAATTCCTCCACTGCATGGGTATTATTAACATGTGGAGCGCTCTGCACTGTGCCTGGCGCACAGTAGGGCCTCCATCTATGGGCGCTTCTGCTACTCATCCTCATCGGAGGGGGACCTTTTCTACTTGGGAGAACTGCAGCAGAGGGAAGGTATTTGAGATCGCCTTGCAGGACGTGGGCATGGGTTTTCAGGAAGGAAAGGGGGTCGGGTGCTGAGACTTCCCTGGCAGAGGGGACAGCGTGGGGAAAGGTGCAGAGGGACAACACCAGGGTGTTTGCAAAACTGAGGCATCTGGTCCAAATGAAGCATGGGGGTGAGCCTCCTGCCCTGGTGGCGTCTAGGTTGTCCCTCACTGTAGTTAAGGACTGATTCCATGGCTCTCTGATTTCTTCTTTCTCAACGTGAAGTTCTTTCTTGCTCTGACCTCAGCCCGAGCAGTTCTGACCCTTGGCTCCCCACATCCTATGGAGCTTCATTCTATGCAACACCCCCTTATTTCCTCCATCCTTCCATACTCTGTGACTTGGTATTTCAGCAAAATAACCCATGATCGGCCAACTTTTGCTCATGTGTGTTCTTCGTCTGTTTCCTTATGGTTTTTAATCATTCTCTTTTGATTTGATAAATGAGTCTAAGCTTCTCACAATTTTCCTGAAGACCCAGGGTAAAAAAACATCCTTTTTGGTAGCTATTGCAGTTGTGAGGGAAAAAATGAGCCTTCTCTATAGTCAATAAATCACTTTGTCACCTTAATCTTTTATTGATCTCAATAAAAGTTGTATTTTGTTTCTTAACAAAAATCCACCAGGGAAGACATCCTGCACAGGTGGGGGCACAATGAAGTGGGGGTCAGGCCATCACCTCGCATCGTTATTTATGGGAGAGCAATGAGTTTGGTGGGGGGGCAAGAGACGAAGAAACCATTCTTGCAAGTGATGCATCATATTTTAAAAGACACACTTGACTCCAGGTAGCCTACTCACAGACAAGACTCTGAAGCTATATTTTATGCAGACTTTTATAAACAGCTCATAAACATCCCACTTCTCCAAGTCAGGATGGGAAGGCTCTTTCTTGCTTGCAAGCAATGCATCTATGCGGTCAGTTAAATCTAGAATATGGCAATCACTGTACTCAGACATGGCTTGATCTCTTCGGGAGGATTATCAAAACAGGTTACTCAGGGAGGAATGAGTAACATTTCATCAAGGCTTGGAATCAAGCTTTTTTTTTTTTTTTTTTTTTTAAGGCATGGAATAAATATATTTCCCCCTCGGTGCTGAGGTAAAGACATCCTAATAAAAAATGGTCTTCAGTGTTAATGTTTGTGGCTTGCTCATATCTCTCCAGGGTGTGGGTAAAGGCAGGATTTGGTGATTCAGGCTTTAAAAAGAAGGAGCAAAGGAGAGCAGGGCATACACATAATACTTTCCTCACTTGCCTGCTTTCTCTGTAAGACTCAACTCCGTTGTTGTCTCTATCACGGCTCCGTTGCTAGGATCTTGATTCTTATTCTCACCAGACAACCTGTGATTTTCTTCATCTTTACTGTATAAATCAGGCAAGGTCCCTGGCTTCATGGAGCTTACATTCTCTGTGAAAGGACACACAACCAAAGTCCAAAGCTTGATGCGTGGCAGGTGCTCGAAACACAGAATTCAAGTTTGTCTGTTTCCTTCATCTGGTTGATGGTTGCCACAACTTGTCTGGGCACACACAAAAATTTTTTTTAGTGTAGGGATTAAGGGTTTATATCTCTTAAAGGAAAGGCATGAACCAAAAGATCTCTAAAGAATAATTTTAGCTTTTGGTATAATCCTGGCTGACATTAATTTTGTGCTTTCACCGTGTCAAGCACCATGGGGTCTTATTAGTAACAGATGACATTTACTGTGTGCTTACTGTGTGCCAAGTGCAAGTACATGGTACTTCTCATGCATTTATCTTTTAATCTTTTTTTTTTTTAAAGATTGTATTTATTTATTTGAGAGAGAGAGAGAGCACAAGCAAGTGAGAGGGGCAGAGGGAGAGGGAGAAGCAGACTCCCCTCCGAGCAGGGAGCCTGATGCGGGGCTCGATCCCAGGACCCTGAGATCACGACCTGAGCCGAAGGCAGATGCTTAATTGACTGAGCCACCCCGGTGCCCTCTTTTAATCTTTATTACCATCCCAGGATGTAGGTACTGTTATCCCTGCTTTACTGAAGATAAAATCATGTGCACAGACATTAAGAAGCACATCCAAGGGCCCCCCACTGGAAATGGAAGTCACATGAGGCAGCCTGACTGCCTCAACAGTATAAGCTCCTCACCATTTCACTTTTCTCCAACCCTCTAGAATTTTATTATCCCAATTGTCCTAAAGGAAAAAATCTCATTAGTATTTGTTCAAGCACTCATTTTTTAAATTTTTATTAAAAAATTTTAATGTAAATTCAGTTTAATCTATAGGGTATTATTAGTTTCAGGGGTAGAAGTTAGTGATTCATCAGTTACATATAACACCCAGTGCTCATTACATCAAGCGCCCTCCTTCATGCCCATCACCCAGTTACCCCATCCCCCCCCACCTCCCCTCCAGCAATCCTGTTTGTTTCCTAGAGATACGAGTCTCTTATGATTTGCCTCCCTCTCTGTTTTTATTTTATTTTATTTTTCCTTCCTTTCCCCTATGTCCATCTGTTTTGTTTCTTAAATCCCACATATGAGTGAGATCATATGGTATTTGTCTTTCTCTGACCAACTTATTTCACTTAGCACAATACCCTCTAGTTCCATCCATGTCGTTGCAAAAGGCAAGATTTCATTCTTTTTGATGGCTGAGTAATATTCCATTGTAGATATATACCACATCTTCTTTATCCATTCATCTGTTGATGCACATTTGGGCTCTTTCCATAGTTTGTCTATTGTGGACATTGCTCCTATAAACATTGGGGTGCATGTGCCCTTTTGAATCACTATGTTTGTATCCTTTGGATAAATACCTAGTAGTGCAATAACTGGGTCAAAGGGTAGCTCTATTTTTAACTTCTTGAGGAACCTCCATACTGTTTTCCAGAGTGTTGCACCAGCTTGCATTCCCACCAACAACAGTATGAGAGGGTTCCCCTTTCTCAGCATCCTCGCCAACATCTGTTGTTTCCTGACTTGTTAATTTTAGCCATTCTGACTGGTGTGAGGTGGTATCTCATTGTGGTTTTGATTTGTATTTCCCTGATGCCGAGTGATGTGGAGCATTTTTTCGTGTGTCTGTTGGCCATTTGTATGTCTTCTGTGGCGAAATATCTGTTCATGTCTTCTGCCCATTTCGTGACAGGATTTTTTGGGGTTTTTTTTGGTATTGAGTTTGATAAGCTCTTTATAGATTTTGGATACTAGCCCTTTATCTGATATATCATTTGCGAAAATCTCCTCCCATTCCGTAGGTTGCCTTTTAGTTTTGTTGATTGTTTCCTTTGCTGAAGCACTTGTCATATCCAGACCAGAAATGGAGTATGTTCTGGTATCCATTTGGCCAACCTAGGACATTGGACAAGAGCATGTTTCCAACCTCAAGTTTGATCTCCATTCATCACATGGGCCTCAGAATCCACGAGCCTGATGCATCCTTAGGACCAGGCGTCAGTGCGGATGTTCTGTAAGCATGTTTAACTGTGAAAAGGAGAGATTCTCCAGGAAGACCCATCCAGACACCAGCTAAAGGAATGATTCAACAGGCCTCCAGATACAGTGCTCTCCCTGGACAGCATTACCTGCTTTCATCGCTTAGCTGGTCTCCTGGAAGGAGAATGGGATGTGTACACTAATTAGCAGGTTTAGCCTGGGATATGCCAGAGAACAGGGAAATGACTCTGTACGATTTTTGGTTTTCTTTTCTCTCCATCCATATGTAGCGATTTATCCACTTACAGGTTGTGGAAAGCCCACGCCTGTGCATGTTCAGAAAAATATAAAGCACTACATAAAACAAAGGGAATTGTTAGTAAAACAGATGCAGTGTTAATTGCACTGGTGAGAGCAGCATAAATAAAACCGTACACGTACTAGAAAATCCTCTTATGATGCTCAGGTTTTATAAAAGTGGCTTCTCTGCAAAGGTAAAGAAAAAAAATTAACAGTGGAATTACTAGGATTGCATCTTTTAAAAAAATTAGCGGGATTGATGCTAATGAGTTACTGAGTTCCATTTTTTTTCCAGTCAACAAATATTTGCTGAGGGTCTGCTATTCCAGGCTAGCCTGTGTGCTCAGTGCTTAGAATAATAAAGGAGGGATGTCTTGACTTTGTCCTCAAAGGGCTACAACTTTAAATGCACACGTGAATAGTTAGGGCGGTGGTTCTCAATGGTCAGGGGGAGGGCACTAGAGAAGTTGGCAATATCTGGAGACATTTCCGACTGTCATAAGGGAAAGTGTCCTGTTGGCATCTGGTAGGGAGAGGACTAGGGTGCAGCTAGACATTGTACAGTGCACACAACAACCCCCCACAACAAAGAATTGTTTGGCCCCCAAATCCAGTAGGAGCCAAGGCTGAGAAACCCTGCTTCGGAATATCCATGAGTTTTGTAGTAAGGGCACATTCAAGTTCTATAGGAACACAAAGAGAGCAACTAAGTCAGCCTCTGGCATTGGGAAAGTTTTATGAAGAATGTGACATTTGAATTCAGCCTCAGTAGATTCTTAAGAGCTTATTTGGTAGGGAAGAAGAGGAAGGGCATTCATGGCTGAAGGACCAGCATTTGCAAAGGCCTTGGAGGCACATAAGAACAAGGGGGATTCAGAGAATAATGGCAGCTCTAAGAAGATTGAAGCCTCCTCTGTGTGTGTGTGTGTGTGTGTGTGTGTGTCCAAGGTAGGGGGTTGCAGGGGACCAGACAAAGTCATCAGTGCGAAATTGTGAAGGGCTTTCAATGCCCGGCTCAGGGCTTGGGAGCCTTCAGTTAAATCAGGGGTCGGCACATTACAGTCAGAAGACCCAGTCCGACCCACTGGGTGTTTTTGAATGAGTCATTCATTAGCTGTGAATGGTTTTCCCATATTTAAGTGTTGAAGAAAATCTGAAGAGGAAGATTTCGTGACACATGAAAATGATAGGCAATTCGAATTTCCGTGTCCATAAATAAAGTTTGCTGGCACACGGCCAGACTCATTTGCTTACTTATTGTCTGTGGCAGCTTTCACACTACAGTAGTGCAGTTGAAGAGCTGTGGCAGAAACCGTATGGCTGGCAAAGCCTAAAATATTTACTATCTGGCCCTTTATAAAAAAAAAGTCTGCTGATGCTTAAGTTAGAGGAGAGAGCAAGATATGACCACACTACAGAAATCTCTCTCCCATCTTCCAGGTCTGGGAGATGACCTGCAAGTTTAGACATCTAGGTTTAAACTATCATTAATCCCAGCGAGATATTTATGAAGGTAACACATCAGTCAGCGTGCGCTAGGCTGTGCTACAGTAACAAGCAAGCCCTCAAGCCGCAGTAGCTTTCAAGCTAGTTTTTCATTCGTTTATTTGTTTTTAAGATTTTTTATTTATTTGACAGAGAGAGAGAGAGATCACAAGCAAGAGGGAGGGGGGCAGAGGGAGAGGGAGAAGCAAGCTCCCCACTGAGCAGGGAGTCTGATGCGGGGCTCCATCCCAGGACCCTGAGATCATGACCTGAGCCGAAGGCAGACGCTTAACCGACTGAGCCACCCAGGCGCCCCCTAGTTTTTCATTCAAAATACACATCTGTCATGGGCTCTCTGGGGTTCTCATCCGTTTTCACTCCAGGATCCAGGCTGAGAGAGGAGCCTTTACCTGGAACATTTCAGCTGTCGTAGCAGAGGGAAAAATAGACATAGCCAGTTACATAGTGGTTCGTAAAAGTTCTTCCCGTGAGAGACACACAATGCTCCTATTTGTAATCCATTAGCCAGAGTGGGTCTTGTTACTCCTGGGCTGGACACGGCAGGGATGGATAATCCTCCCACAGGGATGGGACCCAAAGGCAGCAGCAGAATTCATGGAGAGGAGGAGGCTGATCTGCTTGCCATCTCAGAGAAAGAATGTACTGGAAAGAGGAAGGAGAAGGCAGTCGGGGACATCCTGTTTTCTACCTTTGATATTTTGGGGGCATGGTGATAGCATTCCACTGAAGTGGACAGCCCAAGAGGGGAGGCTGGGAAATAAGATGGTGAATGATTTCGGGCAAGGTGAATTTGGGATCTCTGTTAAGCTGCTAGGGAAGGAGGTCTGAATCTCAGGACAGGTGTAAGAAACTGAAGAGTGCCCTCAATCCCCCGCCCCCACCCCAGGGGGTTGTAGAGAATGATTCTCTTCCTAAATTTGATGACAACACTAAGTAAAGTGTTTAGCACGGTGCCTGGCACAGAATAAGGTAAAGACTTATTATCATTACACACTGTAGCAATTAGCCTTTTTCTTACAAATCATTGTAACCATGGAAATAATGGGAATGCCCATTAACTCTTCACCTTGCCTAACTTTGGCTCTGTGGTCATTCCAGTAAAACCATTCAACAATACACACATTTTGTTTGTTTCCTTCTGAACGTACACACTTTGCTAACCTGCATATTCATGCTCAACCCACAGCCACTCCTGTGTTTGGGTGCAGCCACAATGCTATTAACCTAGAGCAGATTTCAGAATAATTTGAATTCTGTTAGGATTTGTATCAGTCCAGCAAAGTAAACAAAGGGTCAATGTTACCAGCACGTTGCCTGAGAACACCAAAGCTCGGTGAATCTGTCAGTGTTCAGGAACCAGACTGCAGAGATGGTCTCTACTTTGTATTCCCCAACAAGGTAGGGAGAGAAATACACAGCAGCCCAAATTTGAACACTGTTTGGTTATCCTGGGAAGGGAAGGGTTTCACTTCTGATGGATTTAGCGGGCTTAATAGAATTTAAGTTAAACTGAGCAAAGTTAAAATTGGAGATGTAGCTACATATTCACTCTCACATTAATATTGGTTTTGGGTTTTTAATGCTGGTCAACTGTGGGGACTACACCGTTCCTTCATTCATTCCTTCATCCAACAAATACTCTATATCCCAGGCCACAGTTCTAGGATTTGGAGAAAGAGTAGCTGATAAGACAAATTCACTGTCCTTACTTTCTGGAGGAGAAGGTAGGCATCAACACATAAGCAAATAAATATGTAATATAATGTTAGGTTATGATAACTTAAATGAGGAATAAAAGTCAAGGACGGCAAAGGGCCGTGTGATACGGGGAGCTGTGTGTTTGTGTATGGTGTCCACATATCTCTGTTTTACTTTGGACAGGATGGTCAGGAAGGCTCTTGCTGAGGAGGTGCCATATAAGCAGAAGTCGGGATAGAGAAGGATTGAACCATGTTGCTATTTGGGGAAGAATTGCTCCCATCAGAGGGAAGAAAACATGCAAAAGTCCTCGGGTAGGAAGTTACTTCGCATGTTCAGAGAGACCCAGGTAACTGGGACAGACTGAGCTGAAGGAGAGCTAGGAGGTCAGTTCACGAAGGATGCTGGGGAGCCAGTCAAGGCAAGGAGCCTTCTTTGATGTAAGCTGAGGGGAAGTGATTGGAGCATTAAGAACAGGGGAGTGGCATGATTGGATTTTCATTTCAGAAGGACCACTTGCTTTGGCTGTTCTCTGGGGAGGAGACTGTAGGATGGCAAAGGTGGACACAGGGAGGCCAGTGATGTGGTTATTGTGGTTGTCCAATGATGAAGGTCATTGTGGGGGGAGGTAAGAAGTATACTATTTGGGGACATATTTTGAAGTGAGAGTTAACAGTATTTGCTGAGGGATGGATTGCAAGTGGAGTGTGGGAAAAAAAGAGGCATCAGAAATGACTCCATGATTTTTAGCCACTGGGTGTTGTCACCTACCCAAGTGAGGAACGTTGAGGGAGGAGCAGGCTTTGCTGGGTCAAGAATTCCATAGCCCTCTCCATAACTAGGGCCATGCATCCAGGAATGGCTTATACCCTTATAGCGCTTGACATTTTGCAAAAACAATTTCATGTCAGCCTTATGAGCTAGGCAAGACTGATGCTATTTATTTCCATTTTGCGAACGAAAATAACCAAGGCTCACAAGGAGTAAGCCAGGGCAGTGTAATAGACAGGACTATTTTGAAACAGGAGACAAAACAACTCCAGCTAACATAAGCACAAAAGAAAATGTGCTGGCTTCTGCACATGATGCATCCCAGGGTGTAGGTTGCTTTAGTTTTGGCTTGGATGGATGGTGAGGTCTGTCCGTCGCTCTGTCTGCTCCTGTCTGTCCAAGATGTTACCTCTCCAGCTCAGATGCACGCTCTGAGCCCCTACAGAGAGAACTCAGAAGACTCTGTGCATCTATTCTTTCAGGATGACCTCCCTTTCCCTTGCTGAAAGACTCCTGCAATAATGTCACTGCTAGACCCATAAAGATGGAAGATTGAGTGTTCAGCTGCTTGGCTGACAGCCTTTAGTTTCATTCTGATCTGGGAGAGGGGGAATCCATCGAAATCCTGTCACCTCACTGCCAGAAGAGATTGCCTTCTTCCTGCTGGGGAAAGATAAAGAACTCTGCCTTCCAGAGAGGCATTTTCCTTGAAGCTGGTCACTGCCAGACCTTCTGGGAGACAAATTCCTCGGACTCAGCTCCAGCTGGAGGCAGGCTTACAGGGAAGGCACAACCTGGCTGTGACTGCAAGGATTCTCGGCCAAGTGTGTTGGTACTTGGAATTCTACCAGTTCAAAGTCATTCCTTGGGTCTTCAATGGTTGTGGTTCCCTCTGTCTGATCCTCTTGGAACACACACATGTCCTAAACTCCATGCTGTTTACAGTTATTTACGTCGTCCTGTAATTGACATGCTCACATCCCTTCTTCACACTTCCCCTTTTTGGGTCTCCATGACACGACGACCTGCTCATCTCTTTCCTACCTCATCGGTGTTCAGTTTTCAGGTTTCCTGGCTGATATTTTCCCTCCCCAACCTAAAAATTTTGACGATCTTCAGGCATCAGTCTTGGGTCTTCTCTCAACTGTAGGAGATGTCGGCCATTCCCTTTGGTTGAGACCACCAGCTTACCTACTGATAGTCATCCTCCCTTCCCTGTTGACAAAACTTGGTTCAAGTCTGGGAAGCATGTGCTCAGGGAAAGTGGGTAAATCTTCCATCCCTAGTGGATGATCCACATTGGGATCTAAGCCAGTCACCAGTAGTGACCTGATGGGCTTAGGGATGAACATGTGACCCAGTCCTGGCCAATGGGATCTTGAAGGAGGTGGGGATTCTGGGCGGGCTGGTCCATTTTAATAAACAGGGAGAGTTCCCCATGCTCACACTGGATAATTTCAGCTCTCCTGAACCCTTTCATGTCTCTGGACAGTTTAATCTGTTCCTCCAGTGCCTTGAATGCTGGCCTCCATGTTCTCCAGCTGATAGAGTTTTGACTCCTGCTTCAAGATCTTGCACAGATGACACTTCTTTTCTGTAGTTCCTTTTGTTTTCCCTCCCCCACATGCCTCTCTTTGCTTGCCCTATCCCACACTTACCTCTCAGGTTGCCTTGTGATTACATGTCTTTTCCCACTCAACTCTGAGCTTTTCCAGGATAGGGAATCTTATTTCCAGAGCTGCGTCAGTGACTGGTACTTTCCCTGACGTACAGAAAATGTCCAGTGAAAGGCTGATGAGTAAAGTGTGACCTGTCCCAGCAGCAAAACACTGGTGAACATGATGAGTGAAGAAGCAGCACCATCTGGGGGCATCGGGAGGTGACACGTGGCCTCACTTTCTTGTTGTTTGCCCAATGTCCGAACTCCTTATCATGACATTCAGGACCCTTCATGCTCTTGTCTGATGATCTCTCTGCCCACAATTTCTTGCCACAAGCCCACACTCATGCCAGAAGCCTGACGTTGTGTAGATACACAGAGGCTGTGTTCTTTGGGACAGCTGGGCCTCTTCCCTTCCTATCACCTTGCCTGGAATCTTGCTCCATCGCATTCACTTTGTCAAACTCCTATTCATCCTTCAAAACCCTGGTCCAATATCCTCTTCTAGGATGTCTTGATTACTCCCCATCCTGGGCTACCTCTGTACTTGGATCATAATCGCAAGCATGGCCATTGGGTCTGTGTGCTATTCCAACTATGTCTGTCTCCTCTGTAGGAGTGTAGATTCTTCCATGCGGGAGCCATGTTTTCTTCATATGTGTATCCCTGGTGCCTCCCTCAGAGCCCAGCACATTACGGGCTCCATAACTATTAGCCTGGTTAAATGGAATCCCTTGCTTCTTAATTCCACCAAGGCTGCTTCTGATGTATCAGTTCAGAGCCTGCCAGGCTCCATCCAGATTTAGTTGGCTTTCCAGTGAGTTGATATAATAATAGCAATAATTAGCATTTTGAGGACTTACTATGTGCCAGCATTGTTTCAAAGCCTGGCATGTTTGATCTCATTTTATCTGTGTGGCTACCCTGTAGGGTAGGTACTATAGGTATGTGTATTTTACAGGTAAGAAATCAGAGGCACAGAAGGGTTAAGTAACTTGCCCAAGGTCACAGAGCCAGTATTCAAAGTGAGACACTCTGGGACCCTGAGCCGGCTACGCTTTGGCAGTTCTCGGCTTGTGCCAACCTGTCGTCGGCACTTTTCTGCCGTATTTCCTGCGGCCCTGTCCCGTATCTTGGTAGCAGAGCTTTTAAATTCCGAAGGCTGCTGGAATGACTCCTCCTCCCTCCGGCTGCAGAGAGCACACCAAGGTACGTCGCTGAAAGCCTGTGGCACGGTTTTCAATCTTTTCCACACTCAGCCACTTCCAACCTTGACCTTAGAGCTGTGAAGACGATCCTTCTGGGGCTGTTACTCAGAGGAAAGTTGAAATGGTCCCTGTGGGGAGACTGCAGGATTTTGGTCCCAGCCCTCTAATTTCAGATCGGCCCAGAGAAACGAGTGGTGCTAGCAGCACGAGCCACAAAATTAGGTGAGCTCCATTCTTTGCCTCTCTTAAGAAATATGGGCGCTGCTCTAAAAATCTTTTTTTAATCTCCTCTCTGGTCCATGTAATAGGAAATTGGTCTCTGCCATAGGCCAATAAATCTCCAACCTTTTATTGAATATTAAAGAAAGACTTCAAGTCAGGTTCAAATCTTTTTGCTTGGAGTTGCTCACATAACACCGTAGCTCCAGTACCTGCAGTCACAAAAGCTTTAAAAAGAAGGAGAAAAATGGAAAAGCTCTCCAGGTCAGTGGCCCACAGGGATGATTTCTTCTTAGAAATAATAGCCTATTACTCTAAAAATCTTAAACAAGGCATTCCCTCTCTGGCTTGCACGTTACAATTGAGACAGGGGGATTAACAGCTGCAGGTCTCCGGATGCATCTCACACGAGCACGCGTCACTTCTCTTGGAAGGCGAGGTGGTCAGCCCTGGGCTCTGGAAGAAGGCAGGACCTGTGATAGCCAGCAGGTGGCACAGCCCAGCTACCCTTCAGGACCGAGGCTGTCCTTCTCCCTGCTGCTGAGAGTGTTGGTGGCTGGACCTGCTCAGCTAAGTTGCTTTCCTAGAAATGCCTTTGGCCTGGGAAAGTAGCATCACCCAAGGTCACCCAAAGGCAACAACTGGACAATGTAGGGAAGAAGGGTCTGGCCTTCTTGCCTCAATGTAGGGCAACTCGGAGGGCTGGGCCAGCTCCAGAACTCCCCAGAGATCTGCTGATGCCTTTGCTGCGGATGCTTTGCATCCCCCCGCCCCCCTGTCCTCCGTTCTGCTTCCCACTGCCCCCAGCTGCTGATTCTGCCAGCAGTTCCCAGTAAATTATTCTCCTGCATGCGCATCTCAGAGTCTGTTTCCCGGGGAACCCATCCTAAGACAGACCTTCAGGTGCCAGTATCTTGGAGAAGGATGCTTTAGAAGCATTTAGAAGGTTGGAGGGAACTTTAGAAGAAGACATACAGAACGATACCATTTCTAAAATACTTAAAAATGCAAGCAAGCACACACACACTTTTTGAAAATATTCAAATCGATGCACAGGAAATGTAACTACCAAATTCAGAAGAATATTTAGTTTTTAGTGGAAGACATAGTTGAGAGGAAGAGAAATGGGGTCCACAAAGGATCCACAGAGTATTCAGCTCTGTTGGTAAAATTTTATTCTGCAGTCTGGGTGGTAGGCGCATGGATATTTATTTTATTATTCATTATGTTTTTTTTGGCAGTGAAAAGATTTCATAATAAATGTAAAAAATGAGGCATTTCCAGAGATGCACATCTGAAATCTGACTCTCCCACTTAGGAGCTGTGTGGCTATAGGCAAGTGACTTAACCTGTTTGAGACTTTAGCTCTGTTTGTAAAGAATGGAAGCCCACTTAAATCAGCTTTAATGACCCTGTAAGAATTTGAAGATCACATTTAAAGACGTATGGAAAAGCAGCTCTCTCTCCCAGGGCTTCAGGATCTCTCCTATTTCTGTTCCTTTCCATGTGTCGGTCTTGCTCTTCTTGTCCTGAGGATGTGTCCTCTGTTTCCTCATTAGCTAGTGTATTTGATTGCTCACACTCTCCCCACCTTTCTACTTCAAGTTCCATCTTTGGGGGGGGGTCCTGATTCCATATTCCCAGGAGATGAGTCTGCTCGGCCTCAGCTGAGGATGCACTCTCTTTGTACTGCATGCTTACCCATAGTCCGGGGGCAGCTCTCATGGGGTGGTGGGGTCAGGGGTAGGTAGGCTCCCTGTCCATCCCCTAGCAGCTCTGCATACTGGTGTCTGTGGGGGTTCTTTTCACTCCCATCGATATCAACTTGACCATGTGACTTGCTTTGGCTAATAATCTGTGAGTGAAGTCACATGAGCATAGCAGTGTCTGGGACTGGGCTGCTCCTTCAGCAAGCAGAGCCATAGCTGGCCCTCCATCAACTTGTAACATGGTCAAGGAGTAAACCTTTGTTGTCAAAAGTCATTGAGATTCAGGGCTGTTTTGTTACTGCAGCATAACCTAGCCAAAGCTGACTAATACAAAGGCATCACATGAATATCAGAGGCTGTGATTGGGGGATAGATCCTTAGGCAGGAGAGCAAGGGTGGACAGGTACCCCCAAACAAACATATTTCAGTATAGAGGTTGACCATTTCCTTATAGAGTCTACGTAATTGAATTAAAATAATTAATATAATTTAAAATAAGACTTGGCATTAAGAGGCATTCTACAAATTTGAGTACCCCTCCTCACTGTGTAAATGGCATATCAGTATACATTACAGTCAAGATAATATAGACTAACAGTTAAAAAGGGTTAAGAGTCAAACTTCTAGGACTCAAATCCTGGCTTCCTCTGGGCTTCTCTGGTCAAGTCACTTAACCCCTTTTTGCTTACAGGGTTCTCATTTGTAAAACAAAGATCATAATGGTCTATCTTCAATAGGGTTGTTGGGAGGGGTGAATGAGATGCTTTATATCAGGTGCTTTGGGGTGCCTGGCACAAATAAAGCACCTACTGCCCAATCCGTGATGTTTACTCTTATCAGTAAACTTGGCAATGGGGGAAAACGTTCTTAGGTAAAGAACTCACAGGTCCATTAAATCTGGCCCCTGCAGTCATGGTTCTCCAGGCCAGCCAGGGACACGTTTACTGGAAATGCCTTGGGCAAGCTACGAACCTTCTGACACAGTCCTACTCTCATTTTAATTACTGTCTTCCATGTGCTAGATAGTGGGGTGGCTTGGCCCCCAGTGTCCGATGTACATGCTTCTCAAGAAACAGGTCCTGTCTACACGCCAGACGGAGTTACCTATCAGTCCCATCAGTTGGTAAAGAAAAGCCACAGAGACTGATTGGTAAAGGTAGAATATACAGAGTATCAATCTCTTAGAACAGTGCCTGGCACATAGTAATTGTTATGTAAATATGGTTATTGTTACTACAGTTGCTAGTGTTACCCTTACTATTGTTGTTATTCTTATTTGATTGTTACTATTACTTTGAACGACTACTACATTATTACTAATATTCTCTTCCATTGAGGTCTTAGGGTCTGCCTTTCTTCCCCCCTTTCTTTCTGCCTTTTAAGACATTTCACCTCTCACACACGTGTCCCTGGTTCCTTCCGCAGACCCTCTGGGTGAGTTCTCTGTCTCACTTGCATTTGAGCTCCTTCTCTAGGGTGTGTCCCTGGTCTCCTTGTCGCCCAATTTCTCGCTATCCCCATGCCCAGCCTGGAAGGATCATCGCTCCCCTCAGTCTCTTAAACGGAGCTCTGGAGGGGAAGGAGTTAGGGATGAGGACACACTCAGGTGGGAAGACCAGAAACCCATAAAGCTCTGTCCCGTTGGAGAAGACACTGTCTCAACACCATCTTTCCCCAAGGCAGGGGTACAAAGGGAAAAGTTAATTTCTGGGAAGCTGCCCGAAGACAATACTTCACCATCTTCTCTCTAGAAAGTAATCTGCAGAGAAGACATCGCTGCAGTAATACAGTGACCTATATTTGTGGCAGACTTGCCTACCCTCCCAGGAAAAAGCTGCTGAGCTGTAAGATTCCCCCTACAGATGGCTGTGTAGGATGCCCTCCCCTTCCACAAAAAGAAAAAAAAAAATCTCAGTGACTTGTTTGATACCACTCAGACAACAAAGTAATATGCAGCTTAGAATCCTTTCCCCTCCCCCCAAAGCGAGTTATTTGCCAGATCCCAAGTGGTCCGCAGTTGATGGATGGCGGGTGATTTCTCCATCAGCACACCTTGGAGCCCCAGAGCTAACCCTCTGACAGCGTTAGCATAAAAGATTTACATTTATGTTACGAGGGCCACACAAGAATAATAATTTTAAGATACATTGCCTTGGCTGCTGGTGCACCCTGGGAAATCTAGCAGTGGCAGGCACTCAGCCTCACTGTAATTACAAAATGGCAGAGCAGGAGAGGTTTTTTGGAGACAAGTAGCTAGAGACCAAAGCCATCTGCATGCCTTGGCGGATTGAAATTACAGTAATATATGAAGACATTACCTGAAAAACCCGGCACCATTTAAATGATTTACTCTTCAGCCCCAGCAAGCTTTAATTTAAGGATAAAGTCATTCAGGAAGCTAATCTGATAGGGGAGGCATTATTTCACACAGTTAAGTTAATTTACAGTAGCTGATTGTTGTGGTTGGTTTTGGTATTATTATCTTCCTACAAACAGCTGATCTGCCAGACAGAAGCAATATACTGCTTAACACAGTGTCTTAATTCAGCAGGCAAGCTATCTGTGATAAAGGTTTGTTTATAAGCAATAATGGGAAAGTCATTTTGAGGCCATGCTGATAACACTGATGAGAAATATTTTTTTTAAGGAAAACATGCACAATTCAATAAATAAATGGATCAGGGAGCCCTGCACCCATGGGTCTGTGTGTCCAGGATTGCTATCCTGAGTGGTCATTTGCCATTGGCATTGTCTCCTTCATGAGTCAAGGTCCTGTGCACCTTGACCCCAAGTTCCATGCCTGGAAACCACTTCTTCCCCGTTGCCAAATTGACTTCTCTGCCAAGTTCTTGAGAGCCCAGTGAATTCAGCGGCTCAGGTGGATACCTGCTTCCCAAGGAAAAAGTGAGCGTTGATATTTGCCTTTTAATGAGTTTTTTTAATGTTCGAGAGACCCAGAGTGTGCTCACTTACGGATGTTGAGGTAGAAAAACATGAGGACATGGGCATTCAAAAGGGAGCTAACCAATTAGGTGGTGGGTGAAGCTAGAGATTTGGAAAGGGTAGGTAAAAACCAACTCGCTTTTTTCCTTGGCAAAACTGGGAAAGGGTGGTCGTGTTTTATGTTGACTCAGGATGCCGAGATGATTCAAGAGCTCTATTAGCATGAGCAGAAACATTTGTCTAATGGCCTTCATCTGCTTAGGGATTTTTTTTTTTTAAAGATGAACATTCTCTTGTCACCTCATGAGTTTATCTCAATAGGAAAGGCGTAGCTTTTGGAGAGGGGCTGAGGACATGCTACCCAAGGGATCAGGAATTATTTGCCCGTGGCCCAAGACAGGAG
This sequence comes from Halichoerus grypus, assembly GCF_964656455.1. Lineage (NCBI taxonomy): Eukaryota > Metazoa > Chordata > Mammalia > Carnivora > Phocidae > Halichoerus > Halichoerus grypus. The sequence continues at coordinate 33,971,141 of NC_135717.1, forward strand.
TTCATAAGATAAGCATCTGTCAGGAAAGACCGAGAAAGTCACAGATTAATGAATCTGAAGGGGGCTTAGTCCAGCCCCCATCGTAAGTAGCAACTCCTTCTTAAATTCTTATTATGGAGATACTATGCTTGTTACGGAGCATAATAATATATCCTGTGCTGGATGGATATAATTCCAGTTCTTCTCCATTGTACAGATGAAGAATCAGATTCAAGAGTATACATAACTTTAGTCAAAATACGGGGCAGGATAAGTCCTATGTATCTATCACAGGTAGCTTTCAACGATGGCCTCAGTGATCCCCATCACCTGGTATTCACCCTTGATTGTGGGCTGTACCTGGTGACTTGCTTCTAGTGGGTACATTACAGAAAAAGTGATGGGCTGTCCTGTGATTAGGTCACAAAAGATCGTAACTTCCTTCTTACTGATGATTTCTCTTCTTGCCTTCTTTCTTTGCATGTGTTGTGGAAGTAAGCTGCCATGTTGGAGATACCCACCTGGCAGAGAACCGAGGGCGGCCTCCAGCCAATGCCAGTCAGGGGCTGAGTAGGAAGCCATACCTGGGTCCCTGACCCACAGAAACTTCCAGATAATACATGTTGTTGTTGAAGGCCACTAAATTTGGGGGTCATTTATTAGTCAGCCATGGACGACTAAAACAGTGCATTTTCAAGGAGACAGCGTAGCACAATATAAGGAATTGGACAGACCTGGATGAAAATCCAACCCCTACATTTTGACCAAACTGCGGGGATGGTGAACTCTACCTTGCAGGGTTGAGTAAGAATGGAATTATTCTGTCCACCTCTGTCTCCCTAGGAATGCCCAGCTCATTCAGTGTGGCCTCTAATAAGGGGTAAGTTATTGTTATGATTTCATATATGACTTGTGACCATTAATTAAAGTCTTGTTCCCTAGTCCTTCATCACAGTCAAGCTTGTCTGCTAATTGCTCGTGCTCCCAGATACTTTTCTGCCATGCCTTTCTTCTGTCTGGAATTTCTTCTCCACCTCTCAGAAATCCACCCATCCTTCAAGGCTTGGTTGACACTCCACCTCCACCTCTCTCAGGAACTTCTCTCCTATGGCCACCATACTTTGTGAGCCTTCTTTCCTCTGTCAGCTTCCACTATTGGGACCAATTCTTGGTCCTTGTTTCCTGCAAAGCAAGGCTGTGTGCACGCATGCATGCGTGTGTGGAGGGAACGAGGATGTGCTGCTAACACTATCCCAACTTGCAGAATGGGGCTGCTTCCAAAAATAGTTGTTCAATATTACAAACCATGCTGAGTGTGTACTTCAAAGTCAGGTGGGTCAGGATGCAATGTCAGCTCTGAACCCCACTCACTAGGTGATCTCTGCAGAGACGTTTAGCTTCTCTAAGTCTGGCAAATGCGGTCATGTTAGGATCCCATTCAAAACCTTCTTGTGACTTCCTGTGATGCTTGTGTAAACTCACAGTTTCTCCTGTGACTTGTGAGACTTGCCATGATCCGACGGCTCCAGTCTCCTCTTGGATCATTTCCTCTGTCATACACAGCATTGGTGAAACTGACTGTTTGATGCCTTGAGCTTGTCCAGCTTCCTCCTGTCCTGCCTCAGGGACTTTGCATATGCTGTTTCCTCTGCTAGGTACACCTTCAACGTCCTCTTTACCTGGCTAACTCCCACTCGGTACTGAGGTCTCAGACTAAATGTTGCTTATTCATGAAAACCTTTCAGGACTCCCCTAGGCTGGCTGGTCTGCCTCTCCAAAATGCGCCATGCTTTTCCTTCTTAGCGCTTATCACAAGAGTAGTGAATGAATTGAAGTGAATTAGTTCATGATTAACTGGTGTGATTATTTGATTCATTTTTTTTCTTGTGAAAAGGTGACTTTATTTACTTATTTAGTTAGTTCCGTTAGCCACTGTATAGTACATAATTAGTTTTTGATGTAGTGTTCGATTCATCAGTTAATAACACCCAGTGCTCATCACAACACATGCCCTCCTCAATACTCATCACCCTGTTACCCCCTTGCCCCATCCCCCTCCCCTCTGAAACCGTCAGATTGTTTCTTGGGGTCCATAGTCTCTCATGGTTCATCTCCCTCTCTGATTTGTCCCCCTTTGGATTTCCCTCCCACCCCCATGGTCCTCCATGCTATTTGATTCATTTTATCTCCTTCACTAGACAGTAAGTTAAATGAGGGCAAAAAAAAAAAAAAATTTAAAAAAACTTGGTTTGTTCACGGATGCAACCCCAGCACCCTAGAACATTCCCTAGTACGTGATAGTCACTAAGTAAAGATTTCCGGAATAAATGATCAAATGAATACATAAATTAATGGTTTCCTTCACTGTGAGATGAAAGGAAAATATCTATTTTACAGGATTTGTGGGAGGAGCTAGTGAATAAATGTTCACTAATTTAGTGGGGATGTTGATGAAGCCCTTGGGTTCTGTCTTCGGTGGCTCACCAACAGAATGGACTCCCCGGCTTCTCATTGCACTCCCCATGATGAATCTATTTGATGATGTGTTAGAGAGTAATGCTGCCTTTTCTGAATATTATCTATCTATGGGAGCCAGAGGGGGTGCTGACATTGTGCACATCAGAGCACACAACATCTGATATTTTCTCTTTATTCCAAGGCCCCTCGTCGGCGAGGTCATCAGGAGACTTCTTTCTTCTTCAGCCTTTCCCTGTGGACTGATCAGTTCTGCGTTCAGCTTTCCACCTGCTCCGGGAACATTAAATCTTTCCCCTACTATCAGACACAGTATCTTCTCGCCTCCTTATTAGACTTGGTGCCAGGACGTAGGTACTTGCATCTCACCTGTAGCAGGCTTCCCAAATAATGCCAACGAAGGCAACTCTCTTCCCAAGATGACTCTCCATTCCTTCTGCTAAAAAAGACAATGTCTTCATAATTATCCCAATCACCGAGCAAGGGTCTGGCTTATATTAAGTATGCATAGATATCAGTTCCCTTATCCCTTATACTAAGGCATACACTAGAAAGACAAAAATGATAAATAGATATTAGAGAAGGGGTCAGAAAGCAGTGAGGACCCCCTCCTTCTGTGATGGAGAAGAAAATTGCCTGCTGTTGACACGCATGATTGTCACTCACCCTGAGTGCTTTTGCTTGGTGGGGGCTACGGGCTTGACAATATTCAGTTTCATTTCTGGCGCCTCTCTCCAGCCCTCGGGGGTGTGTGGGGGTGAAGGATCTGGGGAAGAAAGGCTGATGGAAATCGCCCACGGGGGCAGAGACCTTGCCACATAACTTCTGAGACTGGTTAGTCCTCGAACTGCACACCCTTGGTGCAAGTCCACACTGTTTGGTTTGATCTCTGGCCCGATACCCAAGAAAGGGAAGACAGCATCTGACACAGCTCGGAGAGCTGAGGATGACCAAGCTCTTCCTGGAAAAGGTCTGGACACAGGAGCCTGACCCAGCCCAACATTCTTCCCCAAAGTGTTCTTCTTCCTGCCAGAAGCCAGCCAGCATATACTACTTTTTACATGGACCGTCTCTGTACTAGACTGTAATCTGTGTGAAGGCAGGCTCTCTGTCACCTACACTGTTGTTTCAGGGTCTGGCACCTCCCGGCATACAGTGACGAGTGCGTTCTCCCTACTCCCATGCCTTCTCTTGTAGTGACAGCTCAAAGTCTTCCAAGGATGCATTTGGCTGTCCCTGGCTCCCCCGTTAACCCCTATCGCCCCATCACACTCTTCTCAAAGTTCTGCATTCTGCTAGCCTCCTCAGCCTGAAAGGCTGTGATTGTCACCATCAGACGGGTTCTATTAAATATGGGACCCCAGTACATTCAGGAGCACCAGCTTCTGTTCTGCACACCATGTCCATTTGATAAGAGTGAAGTGGATTAATTAACGTGGTAGGTCTATCTTCCACCCAGCTGTCTTGTGTTGCAATGGAGAGCAAGAAAAATCCATTAGATTATACTGAGAGATAGCTGAAAGAAAGTTTAGATTAAGTTTATCTCTCGAGGCAATTTTATTAGATAGATTAAGTTTCTGTTCATCTCTCCAAAGACCGTAGTAATAACTAGTGTCATGACTTTCAAATCCTTCGGACTGCAGAGGGTAATCAAACATGGTTGTCTTTTTATCCCCGCTTTTATTTCTTAGCATTCTACAATCCTGCCTCGTCCATCTGTCAAAGGGATAGTGTTAAGGGGATCAGTATTGACAAGTGACAGTACAAATTATGTAATGCTGATGACATTTCACTGTCTCCTTCTGATCTGCTATTCCCGCTCTCAATCACTCCTTATTCTATAAAAAGCACGGAAGGGGAGAGGCAGCTGTGCAAGCCACTGGCTCAAGTTCCCGAGCCCCACGGGCGAAACGGGGTGAATGTGAAGTGTACAGAAGGCTTCTGAATGAGACATGGGGCCTGGGAAGATGGCCTGGCTGACAGAAGGGGAAATTGAGGTCATTTTCCGACAACGGACCTGTGGCAGCCGCCGCTTGGGACCGCACCGCAGCTTTTGGTCATGCTGTGGTCCTGCGAAGTTGACGTGTCAGGCCCACGATGGCAATAGGCTTCTATTCCAAGAATAAACCCTCTGACTTCTCCTCCATGGGGGATCCCACCCTTCCTTCTGGGGACGCGATGGAGGGTCATTTAAATGGAAGAACGAGCTGGTTTCGTAAGAGGAAAAGAACACGAGGGTGACAGGTGTGGGCACACCTGTAGGTGGGGGGAATGAAGTTTTGGGCCGGGTAACAAGGGACCACATAAGAGGACACAGGTTCAAAGTATGGCAGAGGGACCTTTTGGGGGAACAGGGAACATCTTCCTTCCTCACACAGTCTCCATTCCTTTGGAAGAATCTCTGTGAGGATAATACTCCCGGCCTCTCCACTGACTCTTGCTCCATCTCCCTAAACAGACCTAAAGCGGAATGGCCACTCATGGACACAGGCTCCAAATGGACACAGACGTGCCAGACATGCCACTTTTTAATTGTGACCTTGGATTAGCTGCTCAACCCTTATGAAGCATGCTTTCCTCCATTGCAAAATAAAAAGAGCACCAACCGTGCAGGGATGTTTCTGGTATGGTCCAGAGCCTTTTACCATCCTAGGTATTTGCTAGCTAGGAGAATTCATGAATCTTTACGAAAACCTCTCTTGTGCTGTCAGATTTTGGCTTGGGGCTTTACCTGAGTCTCACGATCTGACGCATGGCATGGGGCTGGTGAAATAGTTTAATGATTCTTTCAGCCAAATGGACTTTGCCTTCAGTCCTGGAGTCCTAGAGTAGTGGGTGAGTGGGATGAGGTTTGATAGTAGTCTCATTTATTCCACATTTATTAATCACATACTATGGATTGGGTGCTTCTCTAGGCATTGAGGGCCTATGGTCAACAGCACACATATGGAGTCTCACTTGTCAGCAGTTTTGTTGGTTCCTGTTTCACTCATGTTGGTATTTCCTTGATCTGCCATGGTATCTGGAACACAGTGGGTCCTCAGTTAATGTGTCCTGAAGAAATGAAGAGATGGATGCATACAAACCACTCATACCCTTCCTAACCACTAACCTTGAGTTGCTGAGAGGCGGACCCATTCCTGGAAAAGTTTCTCAAGATATGGGAAAACCCTATCGTTCAAGGCCAGCAGTCAAGGATAGGAGGCAGAAATAGGATTCAAGAGCACATTTCACCACGAAGTCTTCCTTAAAATGTAAAATAAAAACAAATAGAATTTTATTAATCTCTTTTCGCCTATAGCCTGGAAAAGCCCTTATGTCAAAAATCCCCGCCTCTAAATTATGCTTTGTCTTCCCATTATAAATTTTATTAACCACTCTTTTATTAGCAGTCTTATTACAGTTGATCTGCGCATGAATGGAAACAATTTACAAATGATCAGGGTTGGATTAGAGAAACCATAAACTCCATGCAATTGTTACAAATTATTTACTGGCTTAGCACAAATCTGCATTTAGATGGAGGAAGTCAATCAGAAAGGTACGTTCAGGTATTCTTCACAAGATATGATTGTGAAGATAGTTGCAGACTGGCACGCATCATGTGGAATAGAAATGAAAATAAGTAGATTCATTTGTCAAATACACTTAGGTGTGGGTCTCCTCATTTAATCAGAACTCTGGAGGACTGGATATCTGGGAAATTGAAAAGGGGTAGGAAGCCGGAGGGTGTTGCTTGAAAGTGGGCTTCCTCTAAATACAAGGTCAAGAGGGGCGCCTGGGTGGCCCACTCCTGCTCTTTTTCTCTCTCAAATAAATGAATAAATAAAAAAAAATTAAATACAAGGTCAAGAATCCGAGAGAGAGAAGGGGATTTTGGAAAAATCAAAAAAGCAGAAACATTGACCCAGCACATTAAAAGCTGACAGAATATTCCTCATGTTTCAACTCATTAATCTTCCAGTGATGCTGTGAAATAGGGAGGACCATTACTACCATTTGTCAGTTGAGGGAGCTGAAGTTTTGTAACTTGGCCAAGGTCACACAGCCATCAGGAGTTGGATCTTAAAACTCCATGCCCACATCTTAGATTCATCAATGGAAGCATTGCTTTTGTTTTGGGAGCTGCTTTTTTTTTTTTTTTTTTTGCATGGGGGTGGTGGCGGTTGGGGGTCCTTGGGAATAGCTCTGGAGTCTTAACTCTCTGCCAGCACTGCAAGACTTGAATTAATCTCGCCCGTGCCTTGACTTCTCCTGTCTGAGAAGGATGGCATGAGGGGGTGGCATGATTTCAAGGAAAGAACACAGGGTCAGGCATTGGGAAGGGTGGGCTCCTCTATCCAACTTGCTGTGTGACCTTGGATGGTTCTTTTACTCTTTCTGGGACTTGATTTACTCAGGGGGCTAGGATTTGGTTTCTTTGGATTTTCTGGAAGTTTGCTGAACTTAAGCTCGGGGCCAGAAGATGTGAATACGAGTGCATATTCTCTGCAGACCCACACCCTTCCTTGGCAAGGGGGAAACTGGACAAAAGTGGAGTTCCTATTCCTTATTCTGCCCTATTGTAGATGCATTAGTTATGTCCCCTCTTTAATATTTCAGTTTTCCTCTTTCAGTCGAAGCTGCTCTTAGGTTATTTTTCATTCATAGTAACTCAACTCTTTTCTCCCAGATCTTTGGCTTTTATGGAGATTAGTCTTCATCTAAGTGACAAAACCCTTAATGGTGATGTTTCAGATCTCTTCATTAGATGGGAAGAGCTTTTGAGGACTCAAGGACTTCTCAGGACACGGAAAATGCAGCTATGTATGTGTAGTTTATTCCTTTAGATCCCATGGCTGGCAAGTTGGAGCTGTAGGGGAGGGGGTCGGGGTGGGGTTGGAGGCCCTACCACTTCACCTCTTCCCTGGAGGAGATTTTATCTGCCCTCCTTGTGGCCATTTCACAGTGTCAATGATGAGCGTGAGTAGTCATGAAGGGGGAGACATTTCCCCCCTTTCCTTCCCAGCTGAGAGGCTGGGTTCATGAAGAATGAGCATAATCATATTCATGGTAACAAGAGCTACGTCTATTAGATGCTAACCCCAGGCCAGCATGAGCTCATTGCTCTGTGCACTTTATTTTACTGAATGCTCATGATAGCTCTATGATCTGGAATTGTATTTTCACCCCCTCTTACAGATAAGAAAGTGGAGATTTGGTTGGGGAAGGGGATGATTTATTTAATCTCATACAGCTGGGAAATGGAAAAGATGGGACTTTATCCCAGTTCTGTCTCCCTTCAAAGTCTACATCCTTAACCAATAAACTATACTAATCTTATGAGTTTAAAATTTATGGGACTAGATCAGATGTACTTCATAGATCTTTTCCATCTCAAAGATGTAACTAATAAATTCCTAGAATTGACAATTCTTTTCAGAGTTTCTGGCCCAACACCCTATGGTACAGGTAAGGAGGTGGGGGCAATTAGACAGGAATTTTTTACAAACATATAACAGGATAAGGACATTGGGAATGGCATTGGAAGCAACAAGGCAATGGGCAGGCAGAAAATCTTGACTTTTCTCCTTTTATCCAGATCCTCCACACCCAGTTAAGAATGTTGTGCACTGTACAACTCTGTTGGGTGCCATTTGCATGGACTGTGCAGTGATATGCTGTCCCTCTCTTTTTCAATTCCCCTCCGCTGTCATATATGACTAGGACATTTTCTTATCTTCCTATGATTTTATTTCACAGCCATTTCTAAGACAGAGGAGAGCTCGCATTCCTCTTTCTTTTCCTTTTTTCTTTTTCCTAAAAGAGAAGCCGGGAGCTTGCAGGGACTTGGGTGGCTGGCATCACTGACTTTGGAGGTTGCTGGCTAATCAATCAGGAGCTGCACTGTGAATGCTTGGCATGGATTTTCTTTTTTCTTTTCATCCTTTGTGCGGGTTGTGTGTGTGTGTGTGCATGCATGTGCACACCACTTTGGTGCCTTTCCACCAGCACAGGACTCATGAGCTGGATGTAATTAAACGGCAGCAATATACTGTATGAGGCTTGCTTTGTACACAGATCTTCTCCCTCGCTCCATTTACAAATGCCCCACTAGCTCTGTGCTCTGCATTCATTAAGCATCCCTGCGCCTGGATGTTTCAGAGTCTGCTGACTGGTCTCTCCAAGACTGGGATCTAGGGTCTGGGGCCCATGAGGGAATTGCACGCGGCTGTTAGCAAGCCTCTAGGCCGCTGGGAGTTTGCGCGGAGTGAACTGAGCCGAGTCAACAGGACCTCTGCAGGGACTTCTGGCGGTGACACCCGTGGCTGAGGCTTTGTGCCTCTTGGAATGCTCCGCCAGAGTCCCCAGGAGTTGAATTCGGATAAAATTGAAAGGTAAACTAATTATAGTGGGGCCATTTGTGCTTCTGTGGTTTAGCTTATGTCAGCATTTCCAGGTTAAACTGCCTTCTCTGGGGATTTCAAAATCTGCTTTAAATGTCTTTTTTCACTACTGTTCACCCTGGTTCCCAATCTAGTTCCATTACAGGTTCTGATATTTAGACAAATGGACTTTATCCCCACTCTTATGTGTGGCTCAGGTTCAAATGTGTTTTGCACGCACACAAAAAGAAAACAAATGCACATGGATGCTGTATTCATTCAAGATGGTTTGAGCTGTAAGTGACACAAACTCAAACTGGCCAAAAGGAAATGCATAGATTTGCATCCCTCTGATCCTGGGACTTTAAAAATCAAAGTCCTGTTCTTAGGACTTTGTCTGACCCTGCATTTCTCACACCGCATTGTCTCAGCCAGACGTTATTCTTCACAAGGGGAACCTCCCCATGGTAGGCAAGATGGCTGCCAGGAGCCATGCAGTAGAAAGTGCCTTTCGATCTACATTAATGTCAGGGGAGAATGATTGGTCCTGCCCGGGATCACGTGCCCAGCCCTGAGCCAATCATAACGGCTGTGGGAGGGATTGGGGAACTGGCTGGCCTGTGTCACACACCCCGGCACTGTGATTGACAGCGTAGGTCACGTGCCTGTTCCTGAGCCAATTACAATGACTGTGGGAGGGATTAGGGATTGGCAGTCGGTGTCACACACCCAGGGAGCGTGATTGACAGCCCTGCTAGGACCACATGAAGTGGAGAGATCGCGCTCTGTTGCTTCCTGGTGGTGTGACTGGGCAATGTCCTTAACCTCCCTGCTTTTTAGTTTCTCCAGCCGTGGAAGGAGTGGCATATCATTCATCTCACGGGGACTATTAAGGATGGAATGAAATAATAATACATATAATAACCAGTTATTAGGGAGCTACTAGTAGTAGATACTGGATACTTAATAGGCACTTTCTTATCGAGTTAGTTATCCCCAGAGCCTATGGCTTGGGATGTGGATAAAAGGCCCATTGCTCATATACATGTGCCACATAAGCAGGTTTCCTTACTAGAGGGCTACTCAGTGTCTTTGGCTTGAATATCCCAAACCAATTATCAAACCACTTTTAATTTGAATGCTTTCTGGTCATAGACCCTTTTAGGATAATAATGTCTCACATGACCCAGTTTTGGAAGATGCTTTCTATATTCTAAAGTCTAAATTCTAACTAAAGGCAGGCCAGGGAGCATTTGTACCTGGGTTGTCTTGTTTTGGCCCCTCCTAACCATTTGTACTGAATTTCCCTTTGACAAGTTTCTCTGCGAGATCACATGAAAACCAGAATTAAGACCAGTTACTGCATTATTGTGAGATGTGGTTGAGGTCCTAAAACAGTGTTCCCATCTGGACAAACTGCTCTCAGCCTTCAGCGTTGGGAAGCTCACCCAAGCATATCATTTTTGATTTTCTGGAGACCGTTTCCCTTGTTGCCTTGGCTGCCAGGAAGCTCAGAGTCAAATGTAAGCCCCCTTTCCAGCCCATGCACGGAACTTTAGTCCTGCATTTTGAGTGTGACTCTATCCCTGACTCTACCTTCCTTTTCCTACTCCTTATGTTACAGTCACCCTGATTAAAAAAAAATATTTACATTTATCTTGTTTTATTTGTATAAGGGATTCGGATCTTTGAGGGGTTGAGATGGGGCAAAATTAAATAGATAAATAAATAAATAATGCAGGTGGGATCTCAGGGGCCTTTTTCTGCAAAGATAATGTTGGCTGTGCTAATACCCGTTTCTCCTTCACCGCTAATGTCTTGGCTCTGCTCGGAGCCACTTGTTCAATTACAGCGCCAAGCTTCTGTTTTACAAGGCTTCCTTTGAGCACATCTAATCAGAAACAGCTCCTCACTGCAGTGTCTTTGTTCACTGACTGGAACCTTGAATGCCTCGCTTTGCCTAATGAATAACCCAGGGGCTCCAAATTGGTCTTAGCCTTTATTTAGAAAATGGAACCAGCAAAACTCTGAAACATATTCAAAGCCAAGGCCGTTGGAAGGTCAGGCATCACTCTGGCATTTCAGGAAGGTTGTATACTGCTCCGCTCCCCCACACATTTATTGGACTTTTTTTTTTTTTTTCCATTGAGCTCTCAGTGCTTGTTCCTATCTTGGCACGGACGACACTGGATACATCCCCTGGTGTAGGGATTGCCCAGCGACTCATTTCTATGCCTGGGTGTGGACTCCAGAGTTAATGCCAGTGATGTGCAGGACTGGGCTCCATCCAAGGAATCATCTGTGAAGTCTTGGTTACTTTCATCCTCCTGGGGGATGAACTTTGAACACTAGATGATAACAATCAAAGGCCTCTGGAAGAGTGAGCAGTATCCTCCACAAAGAGGCCACCATCTGAAACTGGCCCCTGGCTAGTTCCAGACCTGTGTTCAAATCCTAGCTTCATTGCTACCCACGGTGAGAGTTTGGATGAATTACCTTTTCTCCAAGTTTCAATTTCTTCCTCTCTAAAGTACCTCCTTCACTGTGTTGGGAAATTAACTGAGCTTGTGCCTGTTCCCCTTCACCTAGCTGGACTTGCTCTGCTCTCTCTTGAGATTGTGGTTTAGGAGATGTGACCTTGTGGGAAGGCTTCCCTGATCTTTCTGATGGGGGCATACCCCTTACTGTAAGTTTCCGTCATACTGAGTATCTTTCCTCTGGCGACCTGTCATGGTGGTATTGTTACATTTGCTCCTAGGATTCTTCCATTAGACTACAAGCTCTACCAGGACAGACACTGAGGTTGCTACTGTTTACCACTTCATCCCAGTGCTTGCCTCTGGGATGGGCATATAAGAAGGGCTCAATAAAGAATGAACAGTGAATGGGTGAATGAAGATGGTGGGTTGATAGTGTCCCTCAGAGTCCGCAGAGGGAAGGGAGGAGGGGGCTAATTTGGGCATCTCCCTGCGGCAACCCAGGCATGGCGCTGCAAGCTTTTCCTTGGCCAACCCATTTAAAATTCGACATGACCCCACAAGGCAGGGTCTGTGTTGTGGTCGTCTCAGATCCCTGGAACTCTGCTGAACACGAACGTGAGGCCCAACAAATGTTGTCTGAGTTCAAGCATTAAATAAATGAGCCAACACATCTCCATGACACATATGGAGCTGGAGGGTCACCTGCAAAAGAATTTCAACATTGCTAGATGGAGGCTTGATCCTCCTTACACCCCATTTCCTGGGGGTCCCAGGCTAAAAACGGATGGCTTCTTATTAGAAGCATTGCCACCCCCACCCCTTCCCCAACCCCAGCTCATGTGAGACCATATGCTCTTTATTTATTATACCAGTCTGCATATTGAGATAATTGGGTTGTATAATATGGCACACAGACTAATCTGAGAATGATTTCTGCTGAATAGAAATTACTTATTTTGATTCCTCAGGGGTTTGTTTTGTCAAAACTCATGTAGTATTTAGCAAAGTAATCATTGTTCAATTGCCGAGCACAGGAAGTGTAAAATTATCCTAATAAGAATGAAAAGAATGAAGGGAACGAGTGTCGCTGACCTCGTCAGCTTGATTCGTGATGGTGTTTCATTGTGTTCTCAAGGCCTAACCTCAAACGCCGCCCGTGAAGATCACCATGTACCTCTCTATCTCACCGGCCTTAATTAGATATGCAATTTGTCATATGGTTGTTCAACCAGATGGAAACAAACAAACAAAGACGGAAGAGGGAGCATGTTACTGAAATTTGTGAGAGAATTGTTCAATAGCGAATCAATACCAACCTGGAAAGGGAGTTTTTAAAGCGAGGAAACTGGATTTTCCAAATAGAGATACAGGCAGTGTGACCTTGAGGTAGTCACTTAAACGCTCCGAACCTAAATTCTTCATCTGTCAGGCGGAGTTCATAATGACGCATACCTTAGGTTAGCTCCTTAGAGCCAGCAACCTGTTGTGTTCGCCTGCCTCATTCCAGAGCGTTGTTGACCATTTGGCCCATTCTTGCTTTGTGGGCAACTTTTTAAAAATTATTTATTTATTTATTTATCTGAGGAGGAGCAGAGGGAGAGGGACAAGCAGACTCAGTGCTGAGCCATATTGTGCTCGGACCACATGGAGAGGTCAAGTGTCGTTGCGGTAGACGGCAACTAGCATCCAGCTCACCCAGGCCAAGTGTCCGATGTGAGTGAAGATACCAGCCTTGCGGGTCACCCTCCACCCAAAGCTGATCAAGTCTCCTCAGCTGAGTCCCCATCGTGAGGGAGCGGAGACAAACCATCCCTGCTCTGGAATCTGTGAGGATTCCACAATGGTGGTTGTATCACACCCTAAGTTTAAGGATGGTTTGTCATGCAGAAAAAGTAACTCGAACCCCGGTGAAACCTCAGTGTCCTCACCTGCATAACAGATAATAGGACTGCCTTTCTTACAGGCTGGGTTGAGAATCGGAAGTGAAAGAGCCCGATGTCAGAGCTGACGCATGGTGAGCGCTCGGTAGATGGTAATGGCCGTGTTACCGTTCATGCTAGCGTCACCACCATCTGTCCTGTGGGGACATAACTGTCAGGCCTTTGAGGATGGGAGTTAGGACACCAGGGTGGGGGGCACTGGGCTGAGACCGGGCTGCACCCAGTGGGCAAAGAAGCAAGGACAGTGGTCCCTCTCCATCCTGGGGCATCATGTGGCCTCCACACATGCCCAAGGCCAGCAAAACCAGAGTATTTGCTAGCACTCCACAAATTTTCCTAGGAGGCGGTCTGATTCATTTCCAAACCAGGCAATCCTGCATGGTAGCCAGCGTGGATAGAGGGAGGGAGTTTCTTGTCTCGGAGTTGCCAACTCCAGCCCGCAGGTCTGTTTATTCCTAGCGGTGGGAACCTCACGTGGGGAGATTCATGCCCCCGTGTCTTCCTTCTCCCTTCCTCCACGGACTTCCTTGGCCTCTTGATGGATTCTCCTGACACTTCTCAGCCTCAGCAGTGCGGTTCAGGGTTTTCTGCCCATATAGGCTAGCTGTCTGTTGGGGTGTCCAGCAGGTGCTGGGAGGCCTCATTATAGAGCCCAGAAGCTTCCAGGTGTGCATCAGGCTGTGTTTCTTGGCATCTCTTTATAGTAGAGGTTTTGGTCATTCCTGCAACTCAAGGCCTGTCACGAAGTTACATGACCTGCTTTGTCTTCGGACAGTAATTCTTTGATTATTGCCAGACTGTGGCTGGCCTGGTATATCTTCCCAAAACTGGATAAGACTCAGCATGAAATTCTTCGGGCTGAGCCCTGGGGACCGCCCCCCACCTTGTCAGCAGCTTTTTTTTTTTTTTTTAGATTTTATTTATTTATTGGACAGAGAGAGACATAATGAGAGCAGGAACACAAGCGGGGGGAGTGGTAGAGGGAGAAGCAGGCTTCCCGCAGAGCAGGGAGCCCGATGTGGGACTCGATCCCAGGACCCTGGGACCATGACCTGAGCTGAAGGCAGATGCTTAACAACTGAGCCACCCAGGTGCCCCTGTGAGCAGCTTTTAATCCAGCACTTTCTCCCATGATCTTGTGCTTGGAGAATTTGGGGTTACTGTTCTCAATTTTCTTCCTGTGGTGACAGCGTCTGAGATGTGATAAACGGTCAGAAAAGAGTCAGGCATCCTGTTTATCTGTTACAAGGGTAGCAAAGCACCTTTCCTCCAAGACATAGGACCAGCCAGCTTACAGGTTTTTTTTTTTTTTTTCAAGCTGACATTTCCTAAATGCTTGCTGTGTGTCAGATGCTGATCTAAGTGTGTTCTGTGGGTTCCCCCGTCAAATCCGTTTTTTTCCATACCCATTTTAAGGATAAGGAAGCTGAGGTCCAGAGAGGGAGGTTACATGCCAAAGCTAGGAAGTTGTGGGGTGAAGTCACACAGCTGTGAGATTTGCTTTCTACTTTGCATGCTGCCTTGAATGCAGACACTTAAACCTGCTCTCTCCTCACGTCCCCCAGGAAGGCAGCTTCCGGTCTGGTAATGGGTGTTCTCCATCTCTGCATTCCACGACCCTTGTTCAGGGCCAGGACCAGGGAAGGCATTGGATAAGTGTTTGTTGAATGAATAGGTGACCATACAGGGCCAACACAGTGACTCCCAGGTGAATACATGAGTGATTTGTTGGGTCCAGGGCTTTAGAGGAGTCATGTCAGGTGCTGGGAAGATCCCAGTGGAGCTGAAACAAGAAAATAGAAGGTGAGGGGCTAGGTGATTATGAGAAGCAGCAGAGCCTCTCATGGGGGCCCAGAGTACCACACCTGAGCAAAGAGTAGAATTCTCTTCTCTCTCATCTATGATATTCTCTGTGTATTGGATCCATTTTTCTCCCTCTGCAGGGGACAGGTTTTTTTTTTTTCTTCTTTTTCCACTCCATAGGCAAAGATGACCTCCAGAATTTTCCTGTCCTACTTCAAGTCTTAAGTCCAAATGCCCAGAAGAGAAATTCCATTTTCCCTGGATTGATGGAGATGTGTTGCCAGTCACCTCAGGGGGTGAGAGGTGCTGATGCCCACTACAAACGAGGTTGCCGGAAACCCTGCTCCCGGGGGGCTGAGCAAGAATCCGAGAGGTGGGAAACGTGCCTAAATATGAACACCCAAGTCTCCTGCTCCAATTTCAAAGTCGATCTGACTTAAGATATCTGACTTACAGGGTAGGAAAGTGGTTTGCTCAAATCAGCCTCTCCTTGCAATGGAAATATGCCAATGTGGCTTGGAAAATACCGAACCCAAGAGAGGAGGCCCTTCAGAACTTGCCAAGATCAGCTCAGAAGCTGGGAGTTTTGGGGGCCACCTTTGAAGTTAGTTTCTCACCCCGGCGATATGGGGGTGATGTGCGCGGTTTCCAACGGTTACTCTTGCGGAGCCCCCGGGAGGCGAAGTCTTCGGTGGCTGATGGCAGGGACAGTGTTCACCACCGTGGTCTCAGTTTGCTCCCCCCCCAGCCCCCGCCACCCCACCATCTCCCCCGTGTCTGGAGTAGAGCAGGTGTGTGTGCTAGATGCATAGGAATATGTTGGTGGAGCTCTGCTACATTTCAGGCTTTACGGCCAGCCATGTTTTAATGTAACCTTCATCAAAGGGCTTCATCAAAGGAGTGCTGGTTAGTATTTTCTTCCCACTTTACTGATGAGGATTTGCAAGTTCAGAACAGTTAAGCACCCGGACCAGATCAGAGTTAGTACTTGTGAGATTTAAACCTAAGTTTATCTGAGCGTGTACCCTGGCCTCTTTTCACTAGTCCATCAAATCTCTCTGATCCAAAATGAGTTTTTTGCAGGGGGAAAAAAAAAGAAAGAAAGAGAGGAAGGGAGGGAGGAAGGAATTCATCTTCCATGAGAGTTGCTGTAGGAAGTGAGGGGCCTCCAAGTAGCCGAACGCCAAACACAGGGGAGGAAATGTTGATAGATATCTGGTCTAGTTAAGCTGAGCTCTAATCAGTGGCACTTTGGTGCTTTGGCTCTGGGAATGGAGAGCCACGCATACCTAAGGACTCGGGACAAACAGGGTGGATGCCAGGGCTGGCCTGGCTGTCCGCAGGAAGTCTAAAAATGTGAGTTTGATTCCAGTGAAGACAAAATACCCAGAGGACAGAGAGAGTATTCTACGAAGCATCAGTTGTATGTCAGCGGACAGAAGAAGGGTAAGAAGGAGTGCCAGGGACTGGCCGGGAAGACTGTGCTCATATTCAACGTCTAGACTCCGGGGGAAGTTGCACTTTAGTGGACGGGATGAGAATGAAAACCAAGAGCCTGTGTGTCCAAAAGCATCTCCCAGGTGATGGCTCCCCGACTTTCCTGTTCTCAGAACTCTTCCCGTTTCTCAGTACCATCCTCGGAGATACAAGAGCGGATTTGCTGTGGGCCAGTTCCTGGAGAAGGACCCAATTCCGCAAAGGGCTTCAGAATGACTCTTTCAGAAGTGATTGTCAAACCTGTTCGCCACCCAGGGAAACATCTCTATGCAATTATTCTGGTTGGCTGAGTAATTGTTGCTAACATTACACAGGGTAGGAACGATCAGGGAAGTAATATTAGATGTGTCTCTTACAAAACTGATTGTGTCACTGCTATGTTTGGTACACTGAGGGTCCATGTGCTTGAATAAGGCAGAGTCTGGTTTTGGAGACTCAGACTCTGTATGGAAAATCATCACAGTCATCCTTGGCTCCAAGGATTGCCGCGGGGACTATATGAGGTAACGGGCAATACATGGTTCATGATGGTTTCCAAACTCACCCGATGCATTTGTTTTATTTAACACATATATAATGTTTACTAGGTGTTGCACGCATTATAGATATTCATGCACGCGACACTCATAGCAGCCCTTGGAAGTAGGTATAGTAACTGTCTTCATTTTGCAAACGAGGACAGTGAAGAGCAAAGTCGTTAAGTAACTGATGCATGGCTAGGAAGCAGCGGAGCTGAGATTTGAACGTGGCTCTTGAGTTCATGCCCTTTGCCACCTGGAAGGCACACCGATGCGTCAGGCTGCTGTGCTGCCCACTGTCCCTTGCAAAGTGCTGGGGAAGCATTTATTTCTTCTTGTGTTCCATGAACTTTCAGAAAAACACAACTTGCACTCAGATTGGTGTCTCAGGGGTCTGCTTCTGGGGGAACCCAAACAAAGACACGCTCTAATTCGGCCCGGACACTCTGTCTTTCTCTCCGAAGGGTTCCTGAGTAAGGAAAGTGCGGTATGTGCAGAAAGCAATGGCCAAATGGGAAAGAAAGTACTGCTTTTTTAATAGCTGGGTAAGCACCCAGTACTCCCCAGTGCACAGCAGTAAAACTCTAGCTGGGGGATGTGGATTATGCCTGGAAAAGGGTTCACTGAGGTCCCCTGCTTGCTTTATCCTGTCGAGATGTGCTGACAACATGGGGGCGGAAAGCCAGAAGGCGATCCGCTCAAGGATGCAGACCTCGAAGGCACAGTAACTCTATCCCGCAGTGAACCAGGCTCCATGGAGGTGAGGGCTGGGCACAGTCCTTTCTGGGGCAGATCTGGGGGTACGGTGGGCACAGCCCAGGGCCTGAGCAGAGGGTCTGGGATGCGGAGAGAAGGATGGACGTTCCCATCCCCCAAAGGGGCTGAGGACCTGGGGGGAGGATGCTCCCGCCTGCCTTGGTTTCTGCTTCCTACTCTCCGGTGTCATGATGGCTTTTGATTTGCTGCCTTCTAGGGAGACTCTGAGTTCATTTCCTCTGATAGCACTCCTTGGCCTTTCCTCGGGTGGGATCAGGAAGGAGGAAAAGAGCATTCTGAGGGTTTTTGCGGTTTGGTCCCCTGGCACATTGACCAGGTGTCTGGAGCATCTGTGCCGTTTGTCCTATGAACCTGTTGGATCTGTGCATCAGAAGTTGAGAAGAAGCCCCGGAAACAGCAGCGATGGTGATGATGATGGTGACAGTGGTGATCTAGAGGTCTTGCACCACGTGTCACTCGTCTGGCAGGACTGCTCCCAGCAAGCCTGTGAAAGAGGTCGTACTGTCTTTGTAGTACAGACGAGGAAGCTGATGTGGCAAGAGGCTTGATTCATTGTTTCAGCCACATTACGAGGTTCGTCGTCGAGGCTCCTGAAATGATCATTCTCTTTCTCGATAATGTGCTTGCTCGTGGCGTGTCCAGCACAGGGGCTGGGAGAGATGCTGTGCAGTGAGCGGCTGAGGGAAGGGCTGGGTGAACTTAGGTGAAAAGTTGTCTTTGTGATGTGGGTGGAGGGAATTCATCTCAATTCCTAAAGAAACGTCACCGCTCTGTGAGCCTCCTCGCCGTGAATTCCACGAATACAAGTGTGGTCGTTGCAGAATCGGCACGGAGGGGGGGGGGGCGGGGCGTGTCACTTAATTGAATGAGTGAATGAAAGTGTCATTATTCAAAATATATCTTAAACTCAGAGCTCCCTGAGGGCGAAGAAAACCTCTATGGGAATATGTCTGAAGGGCTAGCAGAGTTAGCCCTGCTGCAGGGGTAAAGAGGATGGGCGGGGTGAGGGATGTGTTTGACAGGACCCAGCACAACCCAGGGTCTTTTGGACCAGCCTCTGCAAAAGGCATCCCTGGCTCCGTTGAAATTGCCTCTCTTCTTGCTCTGAAGAGATCTGACCCTGGTTCTTTCTTCCTCTCTTTATTGTTTGTTTGGGTTTTAGGGGAAGAAGATCCTGGCATTTTCCCTTCAAAACATTTTCTGGGAAACACAAGGAGGAAAAGGAATGCCTAAGTGGTAGAACCTCAGGCTTGGTATAAGAAACCATTGTTGCTGGTTTCAGTGGCCAAGGTTAGCTCTTTGTGTCCCTTGCTGCCTTGGCAAAGCCCACTGTCCGGGGTCTTTCACCCCCCCCCCCCGCCCCCGTGCAGGCTGAGACCTAGAATATTGGAATTCGAAGAGGATTAGGGGCCAGTGACAATTAAAGCAAGCACCGGGCCCAGAGCAGAAATACCCCATCTATCAACGTCTTCACCAAAGAGCCCTTGTCTTCCCTGGTCACCCAGGCAGCTCCGCGAGTCATTACCGTCCGTACCACGATGGCCCGCTGTGCCCTGGGTGCTGATTAAAACCCTGGTGAGCAGTGGGGAACCGCACGCTCCTCTGTTTCCCAGCCAGGTCGCAGCAAGTTAATAACCTTCTTGAAAGCGAAAGCAAAAACATTTTATTGATAAGCACCAAAAGCTGTTGTCTGTGGCCCAGGTAAATTTATCGCCTGGTTTTGTTACTTGTTTCTGACTCACGCAACAGACAAGAGCATTTAAATCATTCAAAGCCTCCCACTGTTACGAGACAGGAGGATATGTTGGCACAGGGAAAATGGGGTGAGAGAGGGAGAGAGGGAGAGAGGATGAATTCCTGCGGTAGGACCAGGATTTCTCTGGGCACCTTCTTTACATTGACTTGTGTGATGCTCAGAGTCCTTCATGATGACATTGTTTTATTCCCATTTCACAGTTGAGGACACTGAGCTATAAAGGCGTGAAGGGCCTTGCCTCAAAGCGTATGGCAACGGTGGGGCCAGGAGTCAAAGCTTCATTGGGCTCTACGAGATGATCTGCACTCCCACTGGATCAGTCAGGTCCTAGGACAAAACAGATGACACATTCAAATTAGGAGGGTCCCAGGAGACTTCATGAAGGGGCTGTGTTCCTAAGTGAGAGTGAGGTTTTAGGGGCTGGGAACAGCAGAACTGTGACCACCCTAAAACCCAGGGGAAGGGAGCCGTTAAAGGAACCCTGGGAAGCATTATGTGAAGGAGGCTCTTTTAAAGGAACAGTGACTTTTGGTCAAAGGACAGAGAGCCAATCCAGTGTGATTCTGCATGGGGAACGTCAGGGAGGGAGCCCCGTTGGCTGACCCAACCTGGAGCCAGGGATCCCACGGGTGTGGTCCATTCCGGTCAGCCTCCCAGTGTGGAGGGCAGGGTGGACGAGGGTCTGGCAAGTTACCTTGCTCTTTTGTTCTGGCAGATCCCCCTCCCCCCGAATACTTTTTTTTTCCAGAAGGCAATAGCCATCAAGCTGTACCAGTAAAAAAAAAAATCACTCCTCTAAAGAAAGCTGAGAGCTATCAAAGCCTCTCTCCTCACATGCAATTGAAATAATCTCAGAACACATTACTTAGATTTTGGCCATGACCTAGAACCTGTAAAGACCCATCTCAAGTAACATGTTATATTCATAAAGACATCCACCCAGCAGAGGTTCGCAGCTGTGTGGGTCATTAAGACTCACCTCCTGCATTATTTAATGCATCTTCACAATACCCTGGGGTAGGCAGGGGGAGATTTTCTATAAACTGTGTCTATGTTACAAGTAAGTCTTCAGAGGAAGACAGCAAATGTGATTCTTCCTCTTCAAAGGAGAGTTGTCTTGCTGTCTTGGGGCAGTTGTATTGCTGATCGGGTGGCTTTAGGAAGCTCCTTACCATGAGTGCAGAGGATTTGGGAAGAACCCCCCTGACCCTGAATTTCCCTGCCATTCCCTCCCCCATAGCCTCCCCATTTTCTACCACCCTGTTATATCACACACCCCAGGATAACGGCCTGACTCTTTGTTGCACAATGATGAACCTAGAAATGAAAGCACCAGGGAGAGGAAGAGTGTCCTGTGCCAAAAATCAGCGCTTTGAGGATGTCCCGTGTGCCGGGCCACGTGCTAGGTTTTGCAGATGCAGAAATGAGTAAAACAGTGTGTATGTACTTACTGAAATTGGGGGCTGGTGAAATTACATAGACTTGTGTACAATACAGGTGAACATGGTTAAGGACGCTGAGAATGGGGTATGCAGAAGTGCTCCAGCAGCCCAGACGAGGGAGCCGTGGCATCTGCCCTGGGGGTCAGGGAAGTTACACTGTTCAGATGGCCTTAAGCATCGGGGGAGGAATTCTGGTGGAGAAGGGGTAGTGTAGACATGGGCTGGGGCAGAGAGATGGCAGGAATCCATCTGAGGGTATAACCGGTCAAAAAGTGTGTTTGGAGCAAGGACGTGTGGAGTACAGTTACCAACACGAAAAAGCTTATGAAGGTTGGATGGTGGGTGGCATCGGTCCTGTGCCCGTGGCTTTAGCCTTTGGGCAGCAGGGAATGATGCAAAGTTTTTATGCAGGGAAGTGATAGGGTTAGATCTGTGTGTTAGAGAGATCGTGCTGGCATTGTTGTTCAGGGCAGGTTGGAAAGGCAATGCCCATGTGGAGGTGAGTCTGGGAGGGGACTGTCACGGCAGAAATGAAGCTCGCTGAGTGTTGACTGCCAGCCGGCCTTGGATGCAGCTCAGGAATCTCAGATTCTGTTTCTTTGTAGGCGTGGCTTCCAAGCTGGGGCCACCTGGCTGATTTCAAGGGGGTCCACGATGTCATTGCCACCATGTTGGCGACTCGTTCAGATCTGCTTTATTGGGACAGTGGACCCACCCACCCTCTTGTGCTGTGACCTTTGAGCTAATGGTTCAAAGCTGCACCCAGTGCTGTGCTGCTCACTGATAACACCCATTTCTCCTAGGGAAGAAAAAAAAATCCCTCATTTGTAGCTTTGGCAGATTTCTCTGCCGTCAATACTCCCACCATGGCTGATTGCAAACTACTAAGGTGATACCACCAAATGCAGGGTTGGGATATTGGCTTCTGTGAGCTTGGGAGAGCTGGTTTTGGCGCACCACTGGATCCATCCTTCCGCGAAGAATTGCCCTTGGCCAGCCGTGGATGCCTCGCCTTAAATGTCCAGGACAAAGAGATGTCCCCCTTGGGGCAGCCCATAGCTAATGACTGAATAGAGGGGGGCTACACATTGCTTTATAGTGGGACCATTCTTTGGTCATAAACACATTCCAGAGTTCTTAGCGGGATCAGGCTGAGCTATACTTTAGATGAACCTGTTTCTTTGCTTAGGTTCCTTCTCTGCCCCAACCTCCTCCCTTCACTTCCTCACAAGTTTGTCCCAAGAGCTCTCCGTCCATAAATCACTTACGCAAGGATCCCCACCTCAGACTCGGCCTCGAGGGAGCCTAGCCACAGCCATAAACCCTGGGAATTGCATGGAAGAATCTCGCATGCCTCCTCACATGTGTGCATATGTCTGGGAGAAGGTCAATGGCTCTCATCAGATTTTCCAAGAAATTTATGACCCAGAGAAGGTTTGAAGCCTCTGCAGTAGGTGAAAATACGCATTTTGCTTCTAGCAAATGTGGTTGAAGCTCAGGGAGCCCGGCTTTCTGGGGGATTGAATGAAGAGGGTCCTCGTTTACAAGAACCACCCTGTAGAGGGCAGGCTTATTCACCTGGGATTCCAACCCTAATCCCATAAAAGGTGAGGACGCCAGGTGAGGGATGGGGAGGGATGATGCTTAAATTTACAGAGAAGCCTTTGGAAGGGAGGGGGAAACCACAGCTCCAGGCAAGACAGGAAGCCTTAAGCTGCACTTTAAAGTCCTAATCAAATGCAAGCAAAAGCATTTTCAAAAGCAGGAGTAATTGGTGGTCGAACAAAGCCTTCTTTTAAGCCACATGTGTATTCCACACCCGGGGACCAATAACGGGTTTTCCTTGTCGGGGTCTTCTCTGCCACAGCCATGTCAAGCTGCAGGCCCAATGCTTCGGTGGCATCCCGTCGAGGCAAAGAACATGACTGTGACCTTGGGGCAGGTGCGTGGTGCATCTCTGGTTGTTTTGGTGGTCGGTGGTGTCACAAGATTGGCCAAGGAGGCTGGGATGCTGGCTGCTTTGCAGAAGCTCCCCCCGGTCCCCCATCCTGTACAGTTGTAGACACTCGTCCTCTGCCTCACACCCATCTCCATCCTGAACATTATACCCTCCCCACACACCTACATCATTCACAGGCTAGCCAGGCCTCCTCACACACCTTCACCCTGACACACTCATCACACACTTAACATGGCTGTGTCTGCAGACTCACCCACACCTCCTTGTGCCCCGAGCCCTCCACAGGCACATATTCACCATCTGCTCAGCACACACCGCAAACCCTGACCTTGCCCACTCTCTTCTCTGAGATGTCTCCCCCTGCCTTTTGTTTCTCCTTCACTGTCTCTCCCTCCCCTCCACCCTCCCACTCCCTGTCTCTCACGTACCTGCAAACGCCTTCCACACCGTCCCCGCGCTCTCCCCACCTCCAACACACACAGTCCCAGAAGGAACGGTGCATGGAATCTTAACCTCAATAAGAAGTTCACAGTGAAAAAAATTGCTCCCCTGGCTCCCCTAAATTCTTTTCTTCTCTCCTGGACACTCTTTGTAACTCAGAGATATTTCTGATGACCGTTTTGGGTGCTTCTGCACCTGCTTTGTGGGGTATCTTGACCGTGCAGTAGAGCATGTCGGTGAAAGCACCAGGCTCAGGCGGCTGTGATCACGGCCCGTCAAAGCCCGCCTCACCTGGATGCAGAACCCGTCAGCATTCAGTTTGCCAATCTGTGAAATGGGGAGACCAAAGTGTCTGCGTCTGAGGACTGAAGATCAAATGAGTAGGATAACGTCAAGCTCTAAGTGTGTAAGAAAAGGTAGCCCCTGATATTATTAAGTGATGCCAGCACTTTAAACCAGGTTTCTGTGAAAACTCCAAGCTCTGTAACAAGTCTGGGTTTGTGGAACCAACGGAAGGCCCTGTGTTTTCCATTCGGGCGGTCTCTGTGCAGTGGGTCCCTGGGAGCCGAACCCGGAGGTGTCCCAGACGGTAGATCGAACTGAATCTCTGCCACAACAAATCATGGCTTGTAGGAATTTGTGGAACTCCCATTCTTAGAGCATGCGCAGGACACGGCCAAAGTTGGTGCCAGACCATTTGAACAAGAACGCTAGCCCTGCGGGGATTTTTGGCACATGCACCTAATATGCATTTGTACCCAAATGCCTTGAGTGAAGTTGAGTTTGGGATTCTGGGAAAAGTGGTTTGGAGAGGGCGTGGGGTCTGTGGAGTGGGGGTGGGGTGACAGAGACTGTGTCCTTGACCAAACTCTACTTGGGCTCCTCTGAGCTCGCTTCTCAACCTGCCCTGGCTTTGGGGCTTCTGTCCATCTCTGCATTGTCCAGGTTAACCAGAGTCCTCATGTCGATATCTGATCACTCTTGACACCTGACCAAAGCCCTCACCCTGTGCCACCCCCAGCTGGTGTCTGACGCCCTGGTCTGCCTTCGGCAAGAATCCTGTTAGGCTGGGTTAGCAGAATGCCCCCTGACCCCTGATGCTTCTTCTTAGTGATTTTCCATTTGTCGACCCCATACGTTCGCATGTATCCTTGTTGTACTGGGAGTCGGGCCCATCTCCCGTCCCACTGCGCAGCCAGTCGCGTCTGCCCCACAGCTCCCTCGATGGTCCCCCTGAATGAAGTCTGCAGGTAGTTCTTTACCAAGGGTCCCGAGTGAGTTTTTCTTTGATGGGGGTTCGCTGGTCCTGTGGGCGGTTGGTCTCAGCGTGTCTCTTTCTGAGACAAGGAATGCTCTGCTCATCCCATTACAAGGCAACCTGACTTTTGGGGTCTTTCATGATCAAACCTGCCTGCTGTTCTTCACACTCCCTCCATTTCTTGAATGCTGACTATATTGTAGGGATTGTGCTGAACTTACGTTCTGTGCGTCCTCGTGGCCACTCTGGGAGTCACACAAGGCTAATATTCCTGCTGTGGGGATATGAGTAAGTGGAGCCATGGTGCTGAGGGAGTCTGAGCTGAAGGGGCTGATGGACGGACAAAAGGCAGAAGGTCAATGGGCAGACACGTGCAGTGGTGACTTTGGTTGCTAGACTTGTGGTGTTGGTTCTCCCTCCCCTTACCCCTTTCCCTCCTCCCTGGGCTGCCTTCCCCTTTCACCCAAGGTGGGTTTCTGGCCCGTTTGATCTGTCACAGATCTCCTTACCACTCCGCCATTCTGCTCTTTGAGAATGACACAGACCAGCTCCATGTGTCACCAGCTCTGTCAGACCCAGCTCTCTTATCTATCCCATTGTACTTTCAGAACGCAGGAGGGACACCTTTCATAGCGGACCCTCTCAAAAACATCAGCTGGTAGACACGGGGGTGGGCCCCAGGAGCATGTGCAGCACGCACCTTCCCTTCCCGGCCTCTCAAATGCCTGTCCTGGCTCTCCTGTGTTTCTAGACCCAGCTTCCAGCCCCCTCTGCGTCTTTCACCACAAACATAGCTCAGTGGACAAGAACAGAGCTTTAGAGGTCTGGAAGACCAGGTTTTAAATCTCAGTTCTCATACCGGCCTGCAGTGACTTTGGACAAATCCCCTTTAACTCTCTTGATCCTTAGTATTTGGTCTGTAAAATGGAATAATAACAAACAATAAAATAATGATAGCAATATAGAGTAACAATGCCTACCTGCTATAGGGTTAAGCATGAAATGGTCTTCATATGCAAATAGCGTGTTTATCATCATTTCACCCAACTTTGGTGCGGAAATATCAACATCCTGGTCTTTCCCCCGAAAAGATGGCTGCTCTGGGGTCTCCCTTCTGACCTGAGGGCCTGGGAAGCTGCTAATGCCCAACAAGCCTGCATGATAGATTGGGCCACCCCACTTGGCAATGAGGACACCGAGGCCCATGCATTTAAGGGGGATTGCCTGAGACCTCCCACAAAATTGGTGGGAAAGCTGGGGCTCCAGATCCAAGACCCCTCCTCCCTCACTCATCATGCCAGGGGTGGGGATGGGGTTCAGGAGCAGGAAACAACTGGGCTGTGTGATGATGAAACCACAAACGACAACTGAAATTGCCCTGCCCCCTTTTTGAACAAACGTTTTCTACATGTCAGGCACTGTGTTAATAACATCTGCGTGCATGATCCCATTAAAGGTGCCGGCTCATGTTTACCACCATGCACGAATGAGGAAGGCAGGCCCAGCTCAGACAGGCTAAGACCTGGTCTAAGTGTACACGGCTAGCAAGTGATTGATTTGGGAGGCAAACCAGAGTCATTTGAGTTCTGAGTCCATCTTTTGGGAACCATGTGGGGCCACTTAGCTTCAGGGTATGGATGGACCTGACTTAACCAAAGGAGAAAATTCCACGGGTGTCAGCGGCTTTCTTTAATTTCCTCCCCGGTACACTGGTCTATCAGTGGCTTTGCTCCAGGTAATTCCAGCCAAGCAGCAGCTCCCTCTCCACTGAGCTGGCCCCTGTCCCCCCCCCGACCCCGAGCTGGCCCCCACTGCCGTTACAGCTGTGGACAGCTTGAGCCACAGACCCCCAGCCTCCACGAGGCTCTCTCCCACGTTCTTCTAACACTGCATTGACAATAGCTGCTCTCTATCTCAGTTCTTCCTTCTTGATCCCCATATTCAAGCCCCCAGTATTTACTCTTTTCATTGGCGGGGTAGGAGAGGGTGGTGAAGATCGAATATTTCCTGTTTCCTTGTCTCCCCAGCCATTCTCTGCTTCCCTGTCTTCACCTTCCCTTGTACGTCACGTGTGCACAATGAACCTGATCGTGCTTCTTGGTCTGTGACATACTGCTGAGGTCAGATGGTGCTCGGCTCCTATTTTATCTCATTTTTCAAAATTTTATTCTAGTGTTCTCCTCTTTATCTACCAGCTCCACCCTCCCTTCTCCTTCCTCCAATGCATGGGCATTCTCTGTACTGAGTTAACGTGGGACTTCCCACTCTACTGTCTGCACAGTTTTCTCAGATACGTGCGCACCATTGGACATTGCTTTGGGCGGGTGTATTTGAAATTTTGCATAAACGGTCTTGTGTTTGAATTCTCCATTTCTGTTCTCAGCCGGTGTTGCAATTTGAGCTCCAGCCTTGTGACCCTATGTAAATATCCTTCATCCTTCTGAATGGTTCGTGGCACTTTACAGGCTTTCATACCATGGGTACCTGTTGCCTTGGAGACGGACATCTAGGCTTTCCTGTTCTTTGGTTCCATTGCTAGGCTGGATGGTTTTCCTCACAGGTGTTTCCTGGTGGGCCTCTGTGGGAATTTCTCCAGAATGTGCATGCAGGAGTTGGTGTGCTGGGTCACACATATTAAACCCTATCTAATGACTCCAGTTTGGAAAACCATCAGAATTTATAAGGTCATTGGCAATGCAGCAAGACTTGCATTTTCCCCATAGAGGATATCCTCCCCAGGTAGAATCTTTGCCCCATGGCCTCTCATCATTGCTTTTGCTTTTATCTCTCCAAATACTGGAAATCGGAGCCTCCCATCATGTACTTTCTCGTCAGTCTGTTTTCTCCTTCTGCAAAACTGCAAATGTCTTCCTCCGGTCTGCCACGTGTCAGCGATATCCTTCACTGGAAATACTTTTTAAATTTGACATAAAGTAAAAAAAAATTATTCCTCCCTCAAAGTTTGTATTTTTGAACTTCCATCCAAGAAATCGCTCTATACCCTGAGGTCAACACAGCTATTTAGAATTTTCTTTTGTTTGAATATGAAAGGCATAGCTTTCATGTTTCTGGAGCTTGCTTTTGTTATCTGGCATATTGTGGTGGAGATTCAACCTTATCTGTAAGTAAGTGTATTATACATGTCGTAATTGCCAAATATCCTAAATATTTGTCCAATAAGCCATTATTTCTCCCACAGCTTTGCAATTCCATCTCTATCACACATCAAATTTCTCTGCTGCTGACTCTCCATCTCTTTTCTCTGTCTCATACGGGCTGTTCTCTTCCATTGGCCTATTTGCCTCGACACCAGTCCCATGCTGTGTTCGCACTGTGATTTTGTAAGGTGTCATAATAACGGGTTGGGTGAGGCACTTTCTCTCTCCCCTTGCCCCTCTCCTTTTGAACCTTCCCAATTTCCCTAGCTATTCTTGGAATTTTAATCTTATACAGACATTTTTAACCAGTTTGCCAAGTTTCTTAGGAAGTCCTGCTGTGAGAGAGTCTACCCCACAGGGTTGGCTGGGCAGATGAATGAGGTAAGGGATAAAGAGGGCTTTTGCAAACTGTTCACAAAAAAGTCTAGGAAAGGCAGTAGAGGATTGAGATAGGGCAGGGCTTTGGGGGTCAGCCAGACATGCATGTTGAAGTTCCTTGGAATTTGGATAAATCATCGGAATCCTCTGATCCTCAGCGTTTTTATCTATGTGATTGAAGTTGAAATTAACCAGCTCCCAGGCTTGGAGGTGGGGGGGCAGCGATTCCATGGGGGCACTGCATCCCGGTGCCCTGTAGGGCTGGGGGGCTGGGCTGGGGATGGGGGGAGTATCACCAGGGAACGTGGGGTGAGGAACCCTGAGCCAGGCCGCACACAAAGGATCGGCACTGCTGTTGATGGGATACAGGCTGCCCGGTTAATGAGATCATTCATCAACATTACGTTCAGGGCCATGATGGATTTACCCAGATCCCCCGCTTGAATCTTCTGGGGGAAAGGACATTAATGGTGACATCTGTGAGCATAGGGGTGTGTGTCAGGCTCCCGGAGAGGACTTGCAAACCTCTTCAACTCTTTCTGCTTCAACATGTTAAACTCGGCGATGTCTGGTGGGACCTGCTGCGTTATTACTTATCTGCCCTAGAATCATCCAGCTATGGGAGGAGTGTCTGCTATTCAACACTCAAACAGTGCTGGGAGGCAGAAAGGTAAAGTGGCAAGGGGCCCAGGTTTGGAAGCAAACGCACCTGGGCCTGGGCCCGAGCTCTTCCACATAGTGGCTGGCTGTGTGACCTTGGGCAAGTCATTGTGCCTCGTCATTAGACCTACCGTGTAGGATGGTGGAGAGGGTCACGGGATATAACGAATGCCAAGGAATATGGTAAATGGTAATACGTCACCGAGATGTAAGGCATTGCGATCGTTTCAAAAAATAATCACATGCTGCCTGTCAGGCAACTGTTTCTTTGTACTTTTACCCTCAGCCCTGCTACTCCCTGGGTGCTGGAATACCTCCCTGCCAAGTTCTGTGGACTCCAACAACTGGGCCGGATGCTATGGCTTCATGACGTCCACAAGTTGGCATGTGTACATGTGTAGGCATACGTGTAGTGTATGTTTATTGGAGAGGACAGTATTGTAGGGTCAGAGGTTATGAAGGATGAGAAAGATTATGGCCAAATCCAAGAGTTTAAGGGACAATGAATGCGATTTGGACTTTTTGTTTAAGGCGAAGTGCAACCGATGATGACGAATCCAGAGTGACCTTATGATTGATAAGCACGATGATTAGCAAAAACAACAGCAGGAACAATAGCTCGGTGTGTTCCTGATACTTCATTGATTAGTGTGTGCTCTTCCATTTATCTCTACAACAGTCAAATGGATCCTTGTCTTACAGACAAGGAAACTGAGATTTCCACAGTTGAAGGGGACACAGCTGGTAGGTTGTTGGAGCCGGGGATCAAATCCACACCTTGCCTGGGCTCAATACCCAGGCTCCTAATTCCTCGGAACGGCTGTCAGTTCCCCGGGGAGATTCATCTAGGGTTCGTTTCTCTGTCAAGGGCACCATGCTCCAACCATGTTACTTCTGAAAAACAGCAATTTCTGGAAGTGAAACTTCAATTTTTCGGATTGAGAGGCTGACACTTGAGCGGCGGAGGCATCATGCTAGAGCATGTGTTCCACCCCCCCCCCAACCCCATCACAGCTGTGGAGGTGCCCGTCGCAAAGAAAGCAGAGGGAGGCAGCCAGCTAGAAAATCAGAAACGAAAAAACGTGGCTTTACTTGGCAGACAATTTGTATTTTTTTTCGGTTCAGCAGGGCGCGAGCCCTTTCCTGGTGACTTCCCGCTCGACGCCCACTGGGAGAGAGAGCCTTTACTCGAGGCCATGGGACTTGGCCAAGACCCCTGCCCCTGACCCACCGGCTCAGACCACGGAACAGGACGGGCTGTTCTCACGTGTTCTCGAGCTTATTTGGCGATCATTAAAAAGGTTTTCATCATCACACCACCTGATAAGACCCGCTTGGGTTAAAAGAAAAGAGATCGAAAAAAAAAATCTATAAATCTTATGTGCCAGAAGGCATCTTGGCTTAGGACAGAGCCTAAGGACCAAGGAAGCAACCAGAGAGTCCACTCCACACTCTGCTGCTCCCCAGCTGGGTCATCGGAGGGCAGTTCCTTTCTCCCTTGGTGAAGAACCCATGTATTGCACAATAGCACGTGGCATCGCTCACCCCAAATTCCTGGGACTGCTTTCACATAGCACGATCTGTTCGTGGCTCCTGCCCGAGTGGTGTGGCATCATTTCCTCATCTCTGAACATCCTAGTCTTCATTTATAAAACGAGGGCGATAAAATAATATCCTCTTCGTAAGGGTTGTTGGCAGAATCAGGATGGGGTAATGACTGCAAGGAGGGGAGCGGGGGCTGGCTCTGGAGCAAGCACTCAGCAACCTTCACTCTCTTCCCACCTTATTTTCCAGAAATTGGAGGCAATGGAGATAAATAAGGTACAGCAAAATCTAGTGCTTGGGAAATCAAGCATAAAGATAAATGACGATAGCGAACTTTGTGGAACAATATAAAATGGGAGATTACAAAGTGATACTTGTCTAAATATTAGGTAAGTGACAGAGTGAAGAAGTATGACTTCCGAAGAGGGAAGGTATCTTCGGTGAGGGTCCCCAGAAGCGGACTCTGGGAGGCGCCTTCGTGTGGATGGAGGACAGCAGGGTGGGGCAGGGGAAAGAAGCCAGATGAGGGTGTGGGTTCAGAAAAGCCCCAGCCTCTGCCTACTCCTGCAGGAGTGCTCTGGAATGCACATCGCATCTCTGTGTTCGCTTCTGCTTACACCAAGGAGCTTTGTACTCCTGCTCATCAGGCCTTGGCAGGGCTGTGCTAGGAGGACTACACTCCTGGGCACTTCTGGGTCTATCTGCAGGTCTCCCAAGAGTCTCAAATATCAGTCATTGAAAAAAAAAAAAGCACACGGAAGTTGATTAGGGGGTGTATGTTCAAAGTCGGTATTTTCCCAAAGTAAAATTTCCCATCCCATAAGCTCTTTGAGGACTTTGCTACTCCCCCTTGGGAGGTATAAATAATCTGTTGACTTGAGGCCCTGGTGACCTCCCTGATAAACAGATTCCAGCAGAAGGAGTGCTTTGTAGCTCATGAGGCTGGACCATGAAAAGATATACAGTCTTTTCTTGAAATACTTGCCTTTAGAACCCAGCCACAAGGCTTTAAAGAAGCTCAGGCCACATGGAGACCCATGGAAGGAGGAATCAAGAACTCCAGCCCTCAGCCCTGGCTAAGCTCCTACTGACAGCCGGGCCTAGTTTACCAACCATGTGACTGAGCCTTCTTGGAAGTAGGTCTTCCATTGAGCCCCCCGGCCTGATGTTGCCAGGAATCAAGATGAGCCTCCCTCGCTGTGCCCTGCCCAGGGTGCGCAATCATGAGCAAAGTAAATGATCGTTCTTGTTTTAAACCACTAAGCTTTGCGAGTGACTTGTTTTTTGCAGCTGTAACTGAGGCAAGGTACCAGAAAATGGTTAAAAAAAAAAAAAGTTCAAGATCTGGGTACAGCACGACAGTGTAGTAGAGTTGTTGGGGTCATGTTTGGATCCTCTGTAGCATGCTGGTGTGCCCATCTCCCAGATCCATTAGTAGTGGTGGTGGTTTGCCATCTTTTGGAAATTGGCCCTGGGCCTAATGGGAGCCATCTCGACTGGGATGTACCCGTTCCTCTGGGAGGTCCACAGCCAATGACTGACCAACACGGGACACCAAAAGGCTGTCCTTTGTCTCAAGGTGGAACCAACTCCTTGGAGTACCTGGGCTTCTAAGCTCCCCCAAGGGTCACATAGAATCTGGCCTCCTCACCATTGCTTGGGTTCTTGGCCCCTACCTCACCTTCTTGTCTCATTCCTCTTCTCCTAGGGGTACTCTGAATAAATCACTTGTACAAGAATCCCCCAACTCAGGGGACTTGACCTAAGATAGACAGTAATTTCTGTAGAGTTATTTTAATCTGACTCACATGTCACAAAAACTATATATTTTGTATATAGATGCCTTGCTGCCATTGTCTGGGATGACTTAGCAGACATGTTATCGGTGTGTATTTAAAGTACCCTGAAGGGGTAGGGGTTGGGGATGTCTTCCTAGCTGAGAAAGGACAGTGGTCTTTGCGTCCTAAGCCTAGGCTGGGCAGTTGTGGATCCGAAGATTCTGGTTCATGACTGCAGACCACACCCCTCCCCAAGGCCCAGGGGCAATTGCATATGCAATTAGAGTGATTTCCAATTCAGCACCACAACCTGTGGAAAGCACATGCCTCAATTAAAGGGCAATAGTTTCTAGTAAGTCTTGGTTGTAAGGTCTTATGCTATTTTTCACAGATCAAGCCCCTGTCCCTTGACACCATCAGGATATTAGAAAAATCCCAGGGCCTGCCAGGGGATTACTCTGTTTATTAAATTTAGCTTCACAAACAGAGATGCTCTGCACTTTGTATCACCCTTGAGAACTTGAGCATTAAGGCATTCTATTGGCTTGAAACCCAGCCATTTCACAAGACAATAAAACAATGTATGTTCTTTTAAATTTTTTTTCCTGTATACTTTATTTGCTAGGGGAAGTAAAACGTAGTGCAATGATACACCATTATGTGATGTGGAAGCTCTCTCTGCTGAAATTAAATCTCACCATTACAGGGTGAATATCCAGATCTGTAGTGTTAGCATTTTTACTTGGTGCATGTCCGTGCCTGAGACCTGATGTGATATTTCATCCCCCTAGTGTTGGGCATCCTTTGTTCTAGTGTGGAACTTTGCAAATGATGTGAGGGTGCAGCTTAATGTTCAGAGAATCCCAGGATGCAGAATTAGAGGAGACCTCAAGAGAGGGTTCGGCTTAGATATTTCCTTTTTAAAAATGAGGAGACTGATGCCCTAAGAAAATATGCTTTCCCAATGGTCACAAGGCTGGTTAGTGAGTCAATAAGCCACGTATTATGACTCTGAGTTCCATGAGTGTTCTGCCTGTCATGCAGCTCACTGCCACTCTTGTCCTTTGTGGGGAAGGAGCTACACCATGAGGGTTGTTCGAATTCATTTGTTGTCTGCCTTCTACTGCAGTTGGGCAAACCATACCTTATTCCATGGAGGAGCAAACTGGTTGGCTCTGTAAGTCCTAAGGGAGGTGAGAGAATGCAACACTATGAAAATATTTCCCCCAGGTACTATAATACGCGCTTTCTTCCTTGCCGTCATAACGTTAGATGTGAATGCCGTGGAGAATTTGCTGAAGATGATATTCTAAGACATTGTAATAATACCATAGTAGCATGATAAGATATGAATCCCTCATCCTTGCAAGAGCAAAATTTCCTCCTAAATTGGGGTTTTTCAAAGTCTGTCTATCTTTAAAAGGCGGAGGCACGGCCAACGGACTATGGAGTTCAGTAGGTAAGATTCAGGGTGGACTTGTATTCTGGTCACAGTGAGATCAGTCTCTTCATTTCTGCTAAGGGGTGCACAATAACACAGTGGGTTAGCCCAGAGGCTTTGTAGTCTGATACCCGGTGTTGCTGAAGCTGGTATTCCACATGCTTTTTCCCGTAGGCATGTCATTTCACCTCTTCAAGCCTCGGCTTCTTATGTGTAGATGGAGGATAATTTTTTTTTTTAAAGATTTTATTTATTCACTTGAGACACAGAGATACAGAGAGAGAGAGCATGAGCAAGGGAAGAGGGAGAGAGAGAGGGAGAAGCAGACTCCCTGCAGGAGCCCGATGCGGGGCTCAATCCCAGGACCCCGGGACCATGACCTGAGCCGAAGGCAGACGCCCAACCATCTGAGCCATCCAGGCGCCCCGATGGGGGATAATTTTTTAGTGATGCCTGTGTCACGTGGTCATTTTGTGGATTAAATGAGGTCATTGATGTAAAGCCCTTTAGACAATGCATCACTTTTCAGCAGTGCTCAATAAATGTTGGCTCCTTTCATCAATAATAACAGCCATCGATTTGTGAATGTAAGTTGCCTTCAGGCAGAGTAATAGGCAATGTTCACGTGGTCTGGTGGCAACCCTGAGCTGAGGGTTATCTCCCTTGCCCTACAGGTGGATACACAATGGTACGGAGAGGTGGCAACCCTGAGCTGAGGGTTATCTCCCTTGCCCTACAGGTGGATACACAATGGTACGGAGATGTGAAACTATTCAATCAAGCTTACCAAGTTCATATCTGCAAGTTCCAGGTCTTGAATCCGAGTTTGTCAGAACCCAAAGCCTGTGCTCCTGTCACTACATTTCTGGAACAGAAAGGGATCTTGGAGGCCACCGAATCCAGTGTTGCCACAGAATAATGGGTTTATATGTATCACGTCAAAAATAAATATTACGTTGTCAAATGATTTTGAGAAAGGGGACTCACTGCAAGTCCTATTGAGGAGACACTGTTCGCATTAGTGTGCTTCTATCTTTATGAGGTTTCAGAGTGAATAAACCTTTGTAGGTATGTTAATGTCAGAATTTTGACTATCTCATAGGACTAGCATCCTACTGAACATTCTTTGAGAAACACCAGTCAGGGCTAGCATGCTCGCTTTGTAGATGTGGAAGAAGGTCAAGAGGGCTCAGTAGGAGCCATGAGGTGAGTCATGACTAGGCCCTATAGCTCCAGGTCTGTGGGCTCATAATCCATCCATTGCAGTGCTCTGCTATCTTTCCCGCCCCCGTGCCCCTCGTCACATTTATCAGCTAGACGGCTGGGACACTTCGTATTTCACTGTTAGGACCTCCTCCTCATCAGACAGAGGATTTCCCCTCCTCCTACACACTCTCCTTCTTCCGTTTTACGACAGCCCCATCTGTTGATGAATCCGTCACCAGAGTGACAGTGTTCTGATGATGTACTCACATAATACATTATCAAAGTGCCAGTCCTGATGGTCCTGTGATGTATGAGGCTGGCGTTTGTCAGTGCCCTGCCGTTCCAACAGAATCATTTATCACAACAGCGTCCTCTTCATGGGGGCAGCTCCACAGAGACACCATCCTGGGGAATTGAGGAGCTGTGGGGGACTGAGTGGCCAGGTGAATGGAGCATCAGGGGGGCCACCAGAGAGATGGGCAGAATGCACGAATGCATCTGTTAATCCCGGTGTGGAGAAGAGTATTCTACGGGCTCCCTTTGCTGAGCCTAGCATTCCTTCCAATGAATTCATTCAAATATATCAAGTCAGGCACTCTTCTAGGTGTCTAGGATTCAAATCATCATATGGGAAGCAGTCAATATTACTTGAGCTCTTCCTATACGTTAGACACTGTGGTAAATGCTTTATAGATGGTACCCCCCTGAAATACTGCTTATAGGAGAGCTCCATCTTTAGAAGAGACCATGGAGACACTCAGCAGCTAGACATGACTGATCCAGCATTTCAACCTTAGGCTTGGGTTCAGACCCAACTCCACCATGTATCAGCTGTGTGAGAGTGGAAAAGCTCATGAATTTCTCTGGGCCTTGCTTTCTCCACTGGTAAAATGGTGGTCAATACTAAATACTAAGGATTTGTGAGGATTAAAGGAGACCATGTATGCATTTATATAGAAAGATTAGTACCAGGCCTGGTGCCGGGTAGTGTGTTAGGCAGTAATTTTATCAGAAAAGAGAAATATATCAGGAATTGTTACTAGGAACAGATTTTATTAAAATGTAACTAATGCCCAGATCTTGGTTTTAACTACCATTCTCTAACTGAGGAACCAAGGTTCCTTAGAGAACTGCCTAAATCTAGGGCTGAAGCAGAAACAATAGGGATTGAACGTGGAGCATCTCGTAGTGCCAGAAAGTAAGGAAGGGTTAAAAAAAAAGAAGAAGAAGAAAATAAAAGGATGAGGGGGCAGGTCAAAGGAACCTAAGAACCGACCTGATAGAGCTCCTAGTCACTAAATTGGAAACATTTAAGCAACAAAATAAATAATGATGCTATTGGATTATAATCCAAAAAGTAAAATAAATATCCATGAGTCCATACTGAACTAGTTCAATAATGTCGATCAGCCTCACGGTGTCCCAGTAAGTCACTCTGGGCACTGGGGCACTGTGTCTGTGGGTGACACGCATGGCCTCTTTCTATTGAGAGCAAGGGCAGAGTTGACATGCTGCTGTTTATTTCACCTTTCACTAAAGTCCCTGAATCTTTTTGCCTTCAAACCGGTCATGGCTGAGGGGCATGTGCCACCTTTAGAGGGGGGATGGCCTTTAAGAAAGTCTCAGATGTCATGGGGCCACAGCTGGTGAGACGCCTCTCACCCAGGCAGGGTGCAATGATTTATACCTGATCTGTCAGAGGTCACCGAGCAGCCCAAAGCTAAACTGAAAGATTAAGAATTGATCCAGATGTAATAACACCCCGGAGTAGACACCCAGGCTTCCAGTACAAGCTTCCACTCGGTGCCCATGAGGCACAGCACAGGGACCTTGTTTGCCGGGGGCAAGTGGGGGGAACGCTCTGGCGCTGTCCTGGGGTGCACGCAGCATCTGGAGTGTGAGTCCTGGGCTCCTTGTGTGGGAAAGTGGTATATTTCGAGGTGAAGGAAGCTTTGAAGGGATTTATAGTCACTTTATTTATTTATTCAAGTATATCCTGAGAATCAACAAGCCTCACCTTGTGCCAGGCTCCCTGTGCAGTGCGGAATTTGGAAGCTGAAGTCTATGGCATCTGGGGTGGAGGGTGGTCAGCGACTCCCCTCCCCGCAAAACTAATGCAAAATAAGGCCTTTTCCTCTACCGACTTGGCCAGCAGGCTACCTCGCTTCTGATCTCAGTTTGGCCTCAAGTCCTTAATGTATAAAATGAGCTTAATGCTAATATCTGTCTCAGGACTTGAATAGATATTTCTCCGAAGAAGATATACAAATGGGCAAGAAGCACATGAACAATGTTTAATGTCATTGGTCATTACGAAAATGCAAACCAAAACCACACCGAGATACCACTTCAACTCACTAGGATGACTATATGTATATGTAAAACAGAAAATAACATCATCTGGCAAGGATGTGGAGAAGTAAGAACCCTTGTGCTATGTGCTACAACTTGGATGAAGCTTGATGGGGGAAATACTGGGAGGGTTTTAGCTGGAGAGTGATAGGACCACAGTCTGACGCACTGTCTGGGATGGGTGGGAGGTCCATAGGAGAGGAAGAAGGGACCCCATTGAGGAAACTGTCAAAATGATGCAGGTAACATCATCAGAGTCTGGACTGGGCCGGGGTTGGGGGAGAGAGTAGGCAACTAGTAGCAGTTCAAGGAAGGAAGAGACATCCCCTTTCGTAGACGGGGCAAACAAGGGCCGAGGGGAATTAGACAGCTCTCACACCATAGTTTCAAGGGGACTTGAACAAGGTCTCCTGCCTCTGAGTTTGGTTCACTAGTTCAGGCTGAATAAAGTGCTCAGTGGGGTCATTTCACATCTCAGAAATGACTGGAATATCACTGTTTGGGCATAGCAAGATTCCCACGATGTTCAGTAGCTGCCCCAAATTGGGCTGGGGCTGTGGTAGCATGCAGGTGAATGGAGCGAAGCGAGTTATGCAGCGTGGCTCTCCGTGCATGGGCAGCTTCCCGATGCACCCTGCACCTGCTTAGGGCAGGACCTGCATTTATCTCTAGTTACATGCAAACCATCGATAAAGGTGGGACAGTGGTTAATGATATGTATCCGTTGATGGTTGGAAGAAGGACCGAGACAAGGCTTGGGAGCAATTTGCTGCTTGCTGAG
The DNA here is from genome assembly GCF_964656455.1 of Halichoerus grypus. Classification (NCBI taxonomy): domain Eukaryota; kingdom Metazoa; phylum Chordata; class Mammalia; order Carnivora; family Phocidae; genus Halichoerus; species Halichoerus grypus. Next base: position 34,009,131 of record NC_135717.1, read on the forward strand.
GGTTGGTGGTTGAGTTGGCACTAGAACTGGCTTTTCTGTGCCCCAGACCACCTCCGCCATTGCTCTGCATGCCATGGGTTGGCATGGTCGGTATTGCCAGCCATTGTAATGTGTTCTTCCTTGCAATGCTTTGTCTCCATTCTGATCCAAGGGAAAGATGAACCTCGTCTTGTTCAGGTTTGCCAGGGTTTGTAATGGATGCTCTGAGCCCCTTTTAGAATTACTAAGCTGAATCATCAGGCTGGCAAACCTGCGCCATTTGGTCCTCTCCAAAATGGGGGCAGAGGACAGTGCTGAGGGACAATTTAAGAGCTTCCAGAAAAACAAAAAGAACAGTTCCCAGAAGAACGCGGGGGCTCTCGCTGTCACAATGGGGCTGCCCGAAAGACCCCACATTGCTATGGAAACGGCGCATTTCTTTTTTTATGGAGCAGGCACATAAAACTCCCAGAATGTGTCATGGAATAAGTTACTACTGTCCCGAGGCTGCCAAAGATGCATATCCTCATTAGGGGGAGCTGTGTGACAGTTTGGGGTTTATAATGAATGGTTTGCAGGCTCAGAGGCTGAGCCAGGCTTACCCTGTTGGGATCACACCCTCTTGGTTTGGGGGATCAACGGGGGCCCCTTCCTCAACGTGTCCACAGACCAAAGACCCATCAGCTTCTGCACTGAAGCACAACGGCCAGCTGATGTAATTACGGTGCCTGCACATCTCATTTACATGCAACCAGTGAGCAAATTGTGCCGTTTCCATCAAGACACTCCTGCTGAAATGGAGCATTTTATCACCTTCTTTTCACCTGGAGCCCTTAATTGGGTAACTCTGCTCCCCTCAAATTTTTATTTACCTGGTAATATGCAGATGTTAGTTGGCCAGCTTAGAAAGAGAGAAGAACTCCAGAGGAGAGGAAATAGACCAAACAGGTGCATCCTCCCCATCCACCTGGAGTGATGCAGCCCTGATTGTACACCTCACCTGGTACCCGGGAGGTCTTTTGCAAAATCTTACAGAATCTCTTGTGTTTCCTCTTGACTGACGGTGTCCCTGATAGTGCTATTGAGAAAGATGAGCTTGTTTGGGGAGGCAGACAATTAGATTGTGCAGCGAGGGAGGTGAAAAGGAAGGAGGCAAGACAATAAAGCTCAGGGAACACCTGGACTATTATCATTACATCCTGGATAACCATGAAGGATTTGTCATCGAGGAGGGGCTGACCACTGATGCTCAACATTGATGAAGACGGGGCCAGGGGCACAGCAAGGGAAGATGTCTGTGCCCATAAAGAAAGAGCTGCTTTAATAAAAATAACACCCAGCCACACAAAGGATGATAATGTAACATCTCCCTTGGGGACTTCTCACTAAGCAGAGGCAGTATAGCAACATGCTTATGAACTTGGCTCTGAACGCCTTGGTTCAGTTCTCTGCCTGGCTCCGTCAGTGTTTTTGAGTGCCTTCCATGTGATAGTCACCATCCTTGCTAGTGCCATGACCTCAAATAAGTTATTTAGCCTCTCGAAACCCCAGTTTCCTAATTTATCAAATGGGAATTGCAATCATACCTTCCTCAGTGTTACTGTGTTGGTTAAATGGATGAATGTTTGCAAAGTGCTTAGAGCACTGTAGATAGTAAATGTTCACCATTGCATTTAGAACTGCTCTTATCACAGTGTTGGGTTAGGGAAAGTAGTGGTGGCTCAATTATTCTCTTTTAAAAGAGAACAGTGGTTCAGCAGTGACAAAAGGACATCTTTCTTTTATGACCCCTCATATGACTGGGACCAGGTCAGAATATCCAATGAAGTCCCACAAAAGACTCTGCAATACCAAGACAGAAGTAAGTAGATAACAACAATATAACAACAGTAGTAACTCCAGCAAATCGAGCTTTTGGGATGTGGCTTAAACTCTGGTTACTTTTTACAAATTGTAAGCTCTTAGATGACCTCTAATGTGACACAAATGGTGATGATGGTGGGGGTGATGATGGTGATGATCATGATGATGATGGTGATCATGATGGTGAAGATGGGATGATGATGATGATGGTAGTGGTGACAGTGATGGTGATGATGATGGTGATGGGATGATATGATGGTGATGATGTGATGATGATGATGATGGTAGTGGTGACAGTGATGGTGATGATAATCATGATGGTGATGATGGGATGATGATGATGGTAGTGGTGACAGTGATGGTGATGATGATGGTGATGATGGGATGATGATGATGATGGTGATGATGATGATGTGATGATGATGGTAGTGGTGACAGTGATGGTGATGATGATGGTGATGATGTGATGATGGTAGTGGTGACAGTGATGATGATGATGGGATGATGGTGATGGTGATGTGATGATGATGGTAGTGGTGACGGTGATGATGATGGTGATGATGTGATGATGATGATGGTAGTGGTGACAGTGATGGTGATGATGTGATGATCATGATGATGATGATGATGGTGATGATGGGATGATGATATGATGGTAGTGGTGACAGTGATGGTGATGATGATGGTGATGGGATGATGATGATGATGATGGTGATGATGATGGTGATGATGTGATGATGATGATGGTAGTGGTGACAGTGATGGTGATGATGGTGATGATGATCATGATGGTAATGATGATGGTGTTGATGGGATGATGATGATGGTGATGATGGGATGATGATGATGGTAGTGACAGTGATGGTGATGATGATGATGGTGATGATGTGATGATGATGGTAGTGGTGACAGTGATGGTGATGATGATGGTGATGATGACGGGATGATGATGATGATGGTGATGATGATGGTGATGGTGGGATGATGATGGTAGTGGTGACAGTGATGGTGATGATGATGATGGGATGATGATGATGGTGATGATGATGATGGGATGATGATGATGATGATGGTAGTGGTGATGATGATGGTGATGATGTTGGTGATGATGACGGGATGATGATGATGGTGATGATGATGGTGATGATGGGATGATGATGATGGTAGTGGTGACAGTGATGGTGATGATGATGGTGATGATGTGATGATCATGATGATGATGGTGATGATGGGATGACGATGATATGATGGTAGTGGTGACAGTGATGGTGATGATGATGGTGATGATGGGATGATGATGATGATGGCTATTAGACAAGCTTGAAATACCTGGCAAATTGGTCATCCCATTGGATGGAGCACCAACTGAGGGTTACTGGCTGCCATGCTGTGGCTGTCAGCAGAGTTCAGTTATTCTAGTTCAAGGATAAGTACACTGCTACCAAGTGGCAGTCAAGAATCTATTGCATAGTCCAAAGAGGGAGTGGAAGGAAGGGATGGAGAGCAAGATAACTCATTTATTGAGAACTCACTAAATGAAGGAAGCACTTTCACCGCATGATCTTGTTGAGTTCACACCACGCCATGGTCTATGACGGGCACCATTATTTCCATTTTAGGTGAGACAGCTCAGGTTCAGAGAGTTCATGTGATTTGCTCAAGTTCACCTAGCCACTCGAGTGCCTGGGATAAGGTTTAAAGCTGACTATGTCTATGTCACCCTGGGCAGTTAGGGATAGTCATGAACACCAAATAATTTTGGTTCAAAGTAGAGTGCATTTCCTTGAATTAACTAAACTAAACCCATTATTAAGTATAATTGAGAGCTTTATCTTACTACTCTGTAGAACAGTGAACGCAGTGATACATAAACATTCTGGTATATTCAATTATTCAGGTTTTTTTTAAGCTCATGCTCAGTATTACTGAAAGAAAGAAATATTTTTCTTCTTAAACCACCTGGGGGCAATTTTGCACCCTCCCTTCCCTCCCCCCCCCCCCGACCCCGAGGGACATTTGACAATATCTGGTGACATTTTCAGTTGTCACAACTGGGGATGGGTGTTCTCCTGACACCGAGTGGGTGCATGTGGGAGATGCCTCCATAGAGTTATTCAGCCCTGAATGTCAATGATACAAAGAGTAAGAAACCCTGGTTTCCACACATCTAAGGTAGACTCAGTATTGAACATAGCATCTTAGTCCTGGTACAGGATTTTCTTTTAATGATAACGGAATCAGTTTTCTCACCATTAAAATGCCAAATGATAGTAACATTGTGACTTGGGCCTTGGAGTCTGAAAAAAAAAGCTCTTGTTCTGTCCTCACCAGCTGAGCCTTTTTGGACAAGTGGCTTAATCTCTCTGAACTTCACTTTTTCTTATCTGTACAATGGGGTATTTCGATACTTTTCTCCCTGGGCCTCTGTGAGCATTAATGAAAGGAGTACATAAATACTTCATGCAAGGCAACATATGCAGTAAGTGATTAATAATTTCTGTAACTTCCTCCCTCTTCCCTTTGAGACAGATACTATCACATCCTCATTTAATTAAAAAAGTAAAAAAAAAAAATACATGGTAGGCACCCACTAAGTATTAATATCAAATAAAACTGTAAGCTTTAGTTCCAACTCGGTTATGGACCATGGAGTTAAAAACTCATGGGGTGACATTACAGTGTGGTTGAGACTGGGCGGGCTCCAGCTCATCACACTGTGCCCAAAGTCTGTACTAGACTTCAGGGAGATAAGAGGAAGAAATAAGTCACGATTGTGGTCATCAGACATCAGTTCAGAAGGACAGTAAAAGCCGAAGGAGAGGACACAGGAGGACAAAGTTAAATTGATTCTTGGAATAAGCTAGAATCCAACCAGGGAGAAAAAAAACATCCATCCATTCAGAAACTAAACAGAATTATTTCACGGGGAAAAGTGATTCTATATAATTTATGAATCTCCCTTTTTATTCTTCCTGGTTAAAAAACAAAAACAGAAAATGCAGAAAGAGTTTTAAATCCCAGCTGGGCTGAGAATATGATCAAAAGTAGGGGAATTAAATAAGCTTATTGGTGAGATGTTTTCAATTCGGGCAAGGGGCTCAAACCTCTCCTTGCTGAGACCCCTCCAAGTGTGAAGGCCATTTTGAAGATTTTGATACACATTCTAGGAAATATGTATTTTTGTAACGTTTATGCCTGGATTGGAAGCATTTACCATTCAGTTAATTTTTATTTATTTATTTTAAAGATTTTACTTACTTATTTGAGAGAGAGAGAGCATACAAGTAGGGGGGGGAGGGCAGAGGGAGAGAGAGAATCTTAAGCAGACTCCCAGCTGGGCATGGGGCCCCGATGTGGGGCTCGATCCCATGACCCTGAGATCAGACCAGAGCTGAAAGCAAGAGTTGGACACTTAACTGACTGAGCCACCCAGGCTCCCCCCCCCATTCAGTTTATTTTTATTTTTTTTATGTTTAAATGCTTACATAGTTTGGGTTAATGTGCATTTTCCACTGATTCCCTCCTTTTTGCTCCAGTGCGTGACATTCTATTACAATGCAAGTTCCCTAATTTTCTTTCACCTATGTCCTCATTGAGAGGCCCTTGGATTATTTCCAGTCTGGGGTTATTATAGACAGCCAGTACTGAATATTCATGTATATATATCTCCATTATTTTATGATAGGCAAAACTCTAGATGACCCCCAATGATCCTTGCCTGCTGGTAGTCAAGGCTTTGGGTAATCCTCTCTCAAGTAACCTGCCCTGAACCAATGGAATATGGCAATGTTGAGGGGATGTTGCTTCTGTTAGTAGGTTACGAAAGATTCTGACTTCTGTCTTTCTAGAAGGCTCTTCCCAGTGCCGCCTCAGTTTGCATGCTTTGGCAAAGCATGGTGGCACTACAGAGCACCACGTGGAGGGGGACTGATCATAACCACGGAGTGAATTGGAACTGGATCTTTCCCCAGTCAAGCTTTCAGATGAGGCCCTCTCCCTGGCCAGCACATTGATTGCCACTTTATGAGCAACCATGTAGCACAGCACCCAGATTCTGGACCCACAGAAACTGCAGGATGCTAAATGTCGATTGTTGAAAGCCCATATGTTTAGGCATGACTTGTTATGCAGCAAGAGAACTAATACAAGGAACTAACAGTTCAATAGGGAGACTGAGAAATGTAAACAGATAAGTGTCCTACACGGCAGGAAGATATTAGGACCAACAGTTTTAGGGAAAGGACTATGGGATTCTTGGGATGGAAAAATACTTTTAGCTAAGGGTACTGAGAAATCTGAGCAGGCACACATCTGCTTATTCAGAAATGATTAAACTTTTCTTGTGTGCTGGGCACCATGCTGGGCTCGGGGACTCGCATGATGAAGATGCCAACGTTGTTGTTTTTTTTTTTTCCCCCTCTTGATGTTTGCCCTCTAGGGCAGAGATAGAAAGTGAAGAGTAAATAAACACCTGAAGAAGGTAATTTTTAGTAGACACAGGTAGTAGAAGGGAAAGAGATAAAGAGGGATCAGTAATGCTAGGTGGGCTGTTTGTTTCTGGTAGTCAAGGAGGACATATCACTGAGGAGGCCACGAATGCTGAAAGCCATCTGTGGTCTACACCCCAAACGAGTGAGATTTCTATAAACCCAGAGGGGCAGGGGCCCTGCCCTCCCACCCCCGTGTTGGCTGCTGCATGCCCCCTGGCTCCAGGCAGTGGGTGACAATGGGAGGTGGGCTCAGCTCAACAAAGGCAGTATATTGGTTCAGGCTTCTGCAGCTCCTAACGGCCAGATGATGGATGCTGCGGTGGAAAGGGGGGACCTGCTTTGATGTTCGCAGCCTGGTTTGATTAATGAGCGGCTCTGCCGGGAGGCTACGCTGGGAGTAAATTACTCTTTTCAGAAATGGCTAGATCGGCACTATTGTACTAATTATTTCACAAGCTTGGGGTCAGTTCCAAATTCCCTGACACACACAAGGGAACAAACACCCAGGCTAACTGAAGCCGACAGAGCTCTAATTAAAGCAGAAATTGTTTGTGACTCCCCTCTCCCCCTACCCTCCACCCCACCAGCCCTCTGTTCCCAGAGGAGGAAGCTGTCAGACATAGTTCCTTCCTGCCCCTGGCGTGGCCCAGCAGGAACCCCCAAGTTCCAGGAAGTGGTCCACAGTCTCCCCACGCATATACTGAACACTGGCAAAGAGGGGAGATCTCTATGTTGGGTCTAGTGTCTCAGTTGCTGGTTTCTTTCTCCTAATCACATGCACAGTTATTGTATTCATTCATTCATTCATTCATTCATTCATTCTTCTCTGTGTATTCACTTAGTCATTCCATACTTAGTTATTAAATGCATTTTGTAGGCCAGGCAGTATGCTGAGGATTAGCAGCGTTCCAGCCTTCAAGAGCATGCTGCCTGGTGGGGAAGACACATTCATCAGATAATCACACAGATGCATGTCAAATTACAACAGTGAGGAGACTATAATAAGAGGATTGTGGCTTTGAGGATGTGTAATGGGGGATTTGTCTTGGTTGGGGGCTCAGATCCTTGAGGAGGGTGCCAGAGCTGAAAAAGTTTAAGCAAAGGGTGTGGGTATATGAGGAGGAATGTTCAGCCTCAGTGGTGGAGGCAGCACGTGCAAAGGCCCTGAGGTAGGAATAAAAGTGGTGTTCGCAAGAGACAGAAAGAAGGCAGTATGGCCGGAGCTCCACATGGAAGCAGATTGATTCGGATTTAGGCTTTTGCTTTGTGTGTGGCCATGGGAGTCCTTCATATATCTGCACCTCATCCTCACCCGAAGAATCAGGATAAACTGTGTTAAGTCTTGCATAAGCATTACAGTGGTCTTCCTGGCAAGTTACCGTAAGTACTAGTCTTGATCTTCCTAGGCGGTCTTTCTCCTACCAATCCTGCTCACTGCTCCTGCTGCACTCCATTGCATACTTTTCCCCATTGGGTTCCTTGCACTTTCTAATCTCTGTGCCATCCTGGCTACTCCTCACTAACCTCGGAAAGGCTGGCTTTCTTAACCCAGTGGCCGGCAAACATGGGGGCAAAATCTTGGTTGTGTGTGTATGGGTTTGCTCTGCTACTCCATGATGCTTACCAAGTCACATGCTGTATACTGTTGAATGTTTATACCACTAATTGGGGGGGTCTCCTTTGTAAAATAATGGAAATATCCACCTTCATGCAAACTCTGAACCTCCTATGTTGCCACCACTGATGGCTCCCAGTGGGTGTGTCTTAGCCATGGACCTTCGCATATGGCATTTTACTTAATTTTTCTGACAACCCTTCCCAGCAGGTGCCACGCCTATCATTACGCACATGAGTGATCCTAAGTTCCAACAATGTCGAGTAACTTGCACAAAGGCTCATATCTAGCATGTAGGTGTCAGAGCTGGGGTTGGACCTTTTTTCAAAGTCTATTTTTATCCACAAGGTCAGGTATTACCAATATTCATTTTAGAAATAATAACAGCTGACATATATGGAAATACTTATCACAGGGTAGGCATTGTGCCAGACACTTTCCGGGCATTAACTCACACCCACCCATTTTATAGATGAGAAAACAGAGGCACAGAGGGATTCAGTGATTGAATGTCCCAAGATTATACAGCTAGTCACTAGTGCAGACTGGACTTAGGCCCAGGCATGACATGCCAGAACTATGATCTTATGAGACCGTCACCGTCTTGTCAGATTCGATGCTCGGGTAAGAAAGCAGCTTTCCTTTGATGTTCCACAAAACCACCTTTTGAAGGTGGTTGGCGTGTCTGGTTAAGGTAGGCCCAGAAAGGATATAATAGGGCAGTGTTCCCTTAGGTTCCTTTACTCTGGGAGTTGGGGATTTTTCAGCTTAAGCTCATGTGCACCATCTAAAAAGAATCAGCTAAATGGGAAAATCAATAATGCACACAGATGGTCCCGGTGATGTTTACACTATTTAAGAGAACAAATTATTCTGAAGCACCTGGGATTCATTCTTTCCCCTACAAAAGGAGAAAAGCAAGGGGATTACAGGTTGTCCTTTTCTGTTCATTGAAGCAGACTCCCTAAGAGGCAATTATTCTGTGTTTATATTAGTTTGCATTGGCTATGTTCTACCAACCACCCCCACCAATGCCAATTAAGAAAGTTTCACTTTACTGCAATTTCCAGTATAGATAATATGTATGAAAGAATAGAATTCACCCAACAAACGTTTATTGAGTGACTACTATATGCCAGATACTAGGCCAGGAGCTGAGACTAAGGAGAAACAATGCACCAGCAACCATGGCAAACACTCATAAAGCACTAACTTTGTGCCGAGTTCTCGTCTAAGAAATCAGGGACTCTTTACACAGGCCTACGAGATAGGTGTTGACATTATTGCCTTTTTATGGAAAAGGACACTGGGGACCAAGGTCATGCATTTAGATATGAAACAGACAGGATGGAAGCCCAGGCAATTAGATGGAGGAGTCAAATACAGTCCCTGCTCTGGGATGGCTGAATTATTGAGCGGGAGAGGGCAGACAACAAACACACATACGTACCAAAAAGGCAGGCAAATAAAAAAATACACACACCTACACAAACACACACACAAAAAAACACTGTAAAATTGTAGGGTCTGGCATATAAACAAAGACGCTTGGCCATAATGAGGACAGGGAGAGTAGGTGGGGATTTTTCATATAAAGCGGTCCAGGAAGACCACTCAGAGAGGCTACGTTGAAGCCAAAGAGGTGAGGAAGAGCTAGTGGTGAGGTATTGGTGAAGATTTTAGTGGTGGTGTGATGGAAAATTCCAGAAAGAGGGAACTGGGGGGATAAGGAGTCTGAGGTGCCACTAAGCTTGGAGTATCCAGGGGTCTGAAAGGAAAAGACCCACGTGGCTAGGATTTAGTGACTTGGTTGAGGGGTGCAATGGAAGTGAGATGGTGACCCAGACCCAGATCATGTAGGGTCTTCGACTCCATATTTTGAGAGGATAAAATGAGATAATCTATGTAATTGCATATTACAGTGCCTGGAACTTAATGAGCATTCAATTAATGTTCATTTTTGTCATCGTTATGGTAATTCCATATCTTGTTCCAATGACTTTGACTTTTTTTAGATTATCTAAAGGAAAAAAAATTAAGCTCTCTCTTTTAAGTTGCTTTCCTCTCTCCAAAGAGTTTATGTTTGTTTATAGGCTTCTGGAAGAATTCTAGCCAGGAAGACCTCAGGTCTGTCCCAGGAGGAGGAGGGGGCAGAAAAGATGCTGAGATGTGTGTGTGTGTGTGTGTGTGTGTGTGGGAACAACCTCAGTGTCCACTGACAGATGAATGGATGAGGAGAATGTGGTATGTGCATACAACAGAATACTATTGAGCCTGGAAAAAGAGGGAAACTGCAACATGAAACAAAGTGGAAGAGCTTTGAGGATGTTACCTTATGCAAAGTAAGCCAGTCAGAGCAGGACCAGCACTGCATGATTCCTCTTGTACGAGGGCTCTCAACAGTCAAGCTCCCAGACGCAAGGAGTAGAAGGCCGGTTGTTGGGGGGGGGGGCGGCGCCTGGGGGAAGCAGAGAAAGGGACTTGCTAGTCAACAGGTATAAAGTTTCAGCTGAGCAAGAGGAACAGTGAGCTCTTGATTGCTGGACAGCTTTGTGCCTGTAGTCAGCAGTCCTGTCCTGGGCACCTAACAGTGAGTGAAGAGGGTGGATCTCATGGGAAGTATTCTATCCATAGTAAAATAAAATAAAATAAAATAAAATAAAATAAAAGTGAAATAAAGTAAAATTAAAATAAAATAAACTAAAATAAAGTATAAAATAAAAATAAAACAAGAAAGGGAAAGACCACATCACATCTGCAGGGGAGATCAGAGGGCAAGAGTCACAGAGTCGGGCCAGGGGCTGCCTCTCGCACTGACGTGTGTCCTTACCCTGCCCCGCTAAGCCTTGCGGCAGAGATGACAGCAAGCCTGTGCCGGGAAAAACCCCAGGGCTTTATTTTAAGACCTTCTGTCAGGAAAGGACTCTGGAGCAAATGCAGTCGAGTGGCCACTCGACTACATTCCTGAAGGTCAAACAGTAGTAGCTACATGACCTGCTGGATTTGAGGAAACATTTAAAAAGGAAGGAGAAGAAGGGAGAAAAAAAATCACACCCTTCCTGAGACATCATTTCTGTTTCTCCCGAGAGACTGGGAAGGGCGTGAGAAAGTTCTGGTAGGAGGGGATAAGAGGGAGATGAAAACCTGCCTCTTCAGCGACTGTTGAAATTCTGCTCTTAAATCAGGCAGCGGTTTCCCGACAGGGCCACGTAATGGATTATAAATGTTGGAATTTATTCCAATAAAGCCCTGTCATTCCTGAGCAGCTGTTTCACTTTGCAGCAAACCAACAAACAGACGGAGGTGTTGGATGCAGCCTGTCTTTTGTCTCTACCTCTGACGAGCCTGAATTGTTTTTTGGAGAGATGCTTCTGGCTGAGGCTTGTGGGAGGAGAGGCCCCCGTTTTCCTGACTGTGGGCAGAAGGAATGGGGAGGGGAGACGAGCAGCCTGCCTTCTCAGGGGCCCGGGGACACCGTGACTGGGAGCCAGGAGGACGTGATGGTATCGGTTTCCCACATTTATCAGCCCAAGGAAGCCGTCCATGAGTTGGAAGGGGAGGCCCATCTTTTATTCTCATAAAAGCAGTGAGAGACAGTAGGGAGGCTGCTGGGTTGAAGGTTTAGTGTAGACTCTGCTTCTCACGCACTGGGTTAGGGTTCTCTCTAGGACGGCGCTGCCGATACCTGCATCCAGATCTGTTGGAAAGATTAAATTCATTGACCTGGAGATGAAAGCTTCAGTGAGGCAAACAGTAGGCGATCATTAAATGTCCAGCTGAATCTCCGTCTTCTAAAAGCCACCGCAATCCACTCTGGCTCACTTTGATCTCTCCCTCTCTTAAGCTTATATTGCCCTCCCTCTCACACTCTGGATGCTTAGCTTGGGGTGCTAAAGAGGTTGAGCCCCAGTCTCGATTCGGACACCTGACTTTGGATTGGTGCAGATCACCCCCTGTCCTTCTCTAACTGCAAAATGGTGAAGTGATCACTTCCCCGCCTCCCAGCATGGTTGTTGGGTTTAGATGAGTTAATAGACGGGTGTCTCTAAAAACGTGTCACACGTGGAAGGGGTTATATTATATGCCACCTTCTGCTGCTCCCATTTCCTCCTCTTTATTAAAAACCTGGCTAACCTGGCTTTCCATCTAGGTTGTAGGATTATTTAAAGCTGGAACCACCCCTTTGAGCTTTTTTTGTGCTCTTGATCCAGCTTCCTGATTTGGTCCTTTGGTGAATAACGTTAAGGGGAGCTTTTGAAGGGGTTGGGGAGTTATCAGTAGTAAGGAGCTCATACTCAAGGATTTTCTATTGTCTCTTTGTCCACCAAATCTCAGAATGTGTATTTCCTTGCGCAGCTCTCCCCATTTTTCTCCCTGCTCTAGCCGTGCTTTCAGTGTTGGGAACATCCCTTGTTACATCTTGCCTCAGGACCTTTGAACATGCCCATCTCCCTTCAGGGATACTCTTCATCAGGGTTTTGCATGGATGGTTCTTTTGGTCCTTAGATCTCATAAAAAAGGTCCTTCCCAATCTAATGTTACTCCCCTTCCCCCAACCTGCTGCTCTCAGATGGTACACCAGCCTATTTGATTTTCTTATTACTAGGTGAAATGATCTCATTCCATTACTGTGTACATTTCTCTCTCTCCCACCAGAATGTAAGCTCCGTGAGATCAGGGACTTTGGTTTTTGTTACTAAAGCAGTTTCTGGTATGTAGTAAGTACACAGTAAATGACTGCTTAACTAATCAGTTACCTTTTTTAACACAATTTCAGGTTTCCTTCCTCTAGGAAGCCTTCCAGGATTGTCCTGGTACTTGTCAAGTTTCCCCACTTCAAGATTTTCTCCTTTTAGAGTTGACAGTGCTTTACAGCTTGATATAACTTTCTGTCTCATTCCCTCAAATGCAATGGTCTGAGATGATCTTACCTTCCATTCCTTTGTTTTTGAGGTGGACTTGAAGGAAGTTTCCAGAAAATGTCTAAGAGAAATCTCTTTGCTTGGCTTGGATGGAGAATAAGAAGCAGAGAGCCTGGAGTGTCCAGAAGACAGAGGAGGAAGGGGGTGGCGGAGAGCGAGTTTTCTGTGTTCATGCCCTGGGCTTTCTGTTTCTGGGCAAATTGCGAATTAAGAGGAAAGGATGGTCTTGCATTTTCCAGGGCAATAAAATCTGGAATGAGTCAGAGGTGGCACAGAGTCCAAGCTCCCTCATTTTTCACATGAGAAAGGAAAAGACAGAGGGGAATAAAACAGAGGAGAAGCGTAAACATTCGTAAATACCTGTGTTCAGGGTTATTTTCTTACACCTCATCCCACTAAATCCTTGCAACTGTCAACGAGGTTGGTGTTCTTCCCATTTCACTGATGAGATAATGAGGCTCGGGGAAGCTAAGAAACTGACACCTAGCTAGCAAATAGCTAGGACTTGAACCCGCTTCTTCCCTACCTCATTTAGGGGTTTAGAATAAATCTCCCACCTTTCCCCCATGGGGCTCTACCTCTCAAGACTCCGTCTTTAATAACCTGCTAGAATTCACGGGGGGTGGGTTGGGGTGGGGAGAGGGGAGAGGCAATATCTCTTTACCTTTTCCAGGCTGGGTACTGAGATCCAGGAGAGGTAGCTCCAGGTCCCACAGAGCTCTGTTGTCAAATCTGCCATTATGAGCTTAATTAAATTAATATTCTTGTGTGAAGGGCTGCTGGGTGCAGGGCTCCGCAAGGCTCATCGACTTTCACATAGAGGGGAAAGTTTTCTGCGCTCCCTCTCCCAAGGCTGCATGAAAAATGCATGACAGAAGTCAGATTGTGAGTGCTTGCGGCAATGGCAGCCTCGTGCAATTAAACCTTCTTAAAAGTTTCTCCTCTCTCCCTCTTCCCTAGCTGCATGCAGGAAACAACGTGAAGGCGAGAGTTTTTAAAGTGAGATGGGCCGAGTTTTAACCCACCCCAGCCTGGCCTGCAGAGCGTTCTGGAGATCGGACACCCACCACGGAAGCAGTGTCTGAGAAGCTTTCAAGGTGAGTACATTCAAGGAGGAACAATGCTTGGGTGGAAGAATAGTCGGTCAAGGACAAGAGGAGGAAGCAGGGTGAGAAGAAACCTCTCCTGGGATGCTGTTTGCAAGATGGGGAGCACGGCATCCCTGTCCATGAGCTGATCGTGGGGATCCATGAGAGAACGTGCGCAGAACGCCCAGTGCTGGCTGATGGTAAATGCTGGTAAATGCTCAGTGAATGCTTTTATTAACCATACCTAGTGCTCTTCATTGCTTACAATATGCCAGACACTGTGCTAAGCCCGATTAACCAGTCAAATCCTTGTGGCAGCCCTCTGAGATATATATGTGGATCTGTATCTCTCTATATAATTATTAAAGTGCACGGGATGGTTAGCTCCCCTAAGATATAGCCTACTCAGTATCTATGGATGTGACTTTATTTGGAAAGAGTCTTTGCAGATATAATGAAGTTCAGGATCTCCAGATGAGATCGTCCTGGATTCTTTGGATAGGTCCTACATCCAATGACAGGTGTCCTTCAAGAGGAGGTAGCGACAGACAGACGGAGACAGAGGCTGGAAGGACGCAGCCCCAAGCCACGGAACACCAGAGCCCACAAGCTGCTGCAAGAGGCAGTTAGGATTCTCCCTTAGAGCCTCCGGAGGGAGCACCAAAAACACACTGATTTCAGATTTCTGGCCTGTGGAACCGGGAGAGAATGCATTTCTGTTGTTGTGAGCCATTCAGTTTGTGAAACTTTGTTACGACGGCCCTAGGAAAATGAATACGTGTATCCTCATCCCACGTTTACTGATGAACGGATTCAGGTACAGAGAAGTTAAGTAACGCCACAGTCACACACCTGGAAAGCAAGAGATCCGGCGGCGGAAACCAGGCAGTCTGGTTCAAAAGGAGACAGAGGATCCAGGGAAGCTGAAGGTGTAGACATGCGGGGCACGATTGTCCAGGTCACTTAACTTCTCTGGGATCAGATCCTATCCTCTATAAATTGTGACTGATTGATTGATTGATTGATTACCTACTGGCTGAGGGACACCAAAGAAGGGTTGATAAAGTATGGCCTGGGGGCCAAGAACGGTTTTTGCATTTTAAATGGTTTAGTTAATAGCTTTTATTTTACTTCTTGGTCTGTAAGCTTACATTGTTTCCTATAGGACTTTTTTCAAAAGTTTGCCAACCCTTGGGGTGCCTGGGTGGCTCAGTCCATTAAGCATCTGCCTTCGGCTCAGGTCATGATCTCAGGGTTCTGGGATTGAGCCCCGAGTCGAGCTCCCTGCTTGGCAGGGAGTCTGTTTCTCCCTCTCCCTCTGCTCCTCCCCCACCCTTGTGCTCTCTCTCAAATAAATAAATAAAAATTTTTTTAAAGAATTTTTTATTTATTCATTTGAGACAGAGAGATACAGAGAAAGAGAGAGAGTAGGAGCAGTGGGGAATGGCAGAGGAAGAGGGAGAAGCAAACTCCCCGCTGAGCAGGGAGCCCGATGCGGGGCTCGATCCCAGGACCTGGAGATCATGACCTGAGCTGAGGGCAGACACTTAACCATCTGAGCCCCCAGGCGCCCCTAAATAAAATCTTAAAAAAAAAGCTTGCCAACTCTTGTTCTAAAGAATGAGGGATAATAGTACCTGCCATGCAAATAGTGGTTGTTGAATTACTTTTACTCAACTTAGCAAACATTTATTGGGCACCTAGTGACTGTCAGGAACTTGGGAAGGAGCTTGGAAAGCGAATTGACAGCCCAATGTGGGGGCCAGTGTGTAAGCCAGTCTACGAGAGTGTGCCAACATTATTACTGACGTGGGCGCAGAGTGTCATGAGGCCAGGAATGGGGGACCCCAGAGTGGGGCCTTCAAGGGAGGGGCTTGCATTTTTGGCATCACTAGGGCCCTCATCCCGAGACAGCATGGGTCTCTTCTCAGGACAGAAGCTCTACAAACTTATGTTGAATAAGCAGAGTGAACCTTGCCTGCTAGACTCAGAGAAGTCTTCCCCTCAAGAGTTGAGTTCCGAACCCATCTTAAAGGATCAATGAGACAGAAAACAAGGGTGATGGGTGCTCCTGGTCCAGGGAACATTCTTGTCAAAGGCTTGACTGCAAAAGAGAGCATGAAGCATTTGAAGACCTGTGTGTAGCTTGCTTTGTCTCCAGGGGATGATGCCGCAGGACCAGATGCAAGACGAGATGGTCTGGAACCAGATCCCAAAGGGCCCTCACAGCCGGGCCAGAGCTGTGTGGATGACTGCTCCCACTGCCTCCTCCTTCAGACTCTCCTGTGCCACCCACCACCATCCCTCGCTCCTGTCCAGCCTCACATGGGCTTCTGTGAATGGTCACACTCCTTCCAGCCCTCGAAACTGTTCATATGCTTTTCTCTACCTGAAAATTTCTCTCCACCCACATACATCTATTATATATCCAAATAGATACATTTTTTTTTTTTTTTTTTTTTTTTTTTTAGTTGACCACATTCTCCTTTAGATCCTGACTTGAAGGTTGCTTGGTCAGGGAGGCCATCGCTGACCTCACCCCAGACCAGAGCAGTTCTCCCTGATCTACCTGCTTATGTTTTTATCTGTAGCCACATCTGTATCCACATGTATATCCACATCACTCCTGTGTCTACATCTGTATCCGTATCTGTATCCGTGGTCTATGTACGTCCACATCTCACTCTGTATCCTCATGTCCGTTATCGTCATCGCCATCTGCCTCTGTGTCCACATTCACGCCTACACCTCACCGCACACCGTCCCCCATGATGCTTACCACTCTTGTCCTTCCTTACGCATGCAAGTGTACAGTCATCTGGCTAATTATCGTCTCCCCCACTAACCCGTAGTCTCCATGGATGGTGTTCGTCCACCGGCGCTGCCGTTAGCGGGCTACCACAGGCTGTGTGGCTTAAAGAATGGGAATGTATTTTCCCACAGTCCTGGAGGCTGGGAGACTGAGGTCAAGGACTCCTCCTGAGCCTCCCTCCCTGGCCTGCAGGTGTGACTTCACATCGTCTTATGGGTCCGTGTTCTGATCTCCGCTTCTCATGAGGACCCTGGTCACAGTGGATGTGGTCCCTGTCTCCGGACACAGTCTCATTCTGAAACAGTGGAGGCTAGGACTTCAACATAGGAATTTGGGGGACAGGAACACCATTCGGCTCATACCAGATGGTCTCTCAAGAGGTGGCCATGGAATGTATGGGGCAGTGGCCATGGGAACCAGGCAAGACTGGGGTTCAGGAGAGACTCTAGGGGCAGGTGAACTGACCCCATGACTGGGTGCTGGGGCTGGGGGTCATGGGGACATGGGACTGGTTCGGTGTCCCTGTTACCAAGTGGAACCACCTCAAGGGGGCTCACGGCACCTGTGCTGATGGTGGAGGCATGTCACCTGCCCCCTGGGTCCCAGTTCACAGGAATACCCCGCTTGTAGCTTCGACCGTTCCAGCAAGGCCGATACCCCTCCTCACCGCCCCCTCCCCTCCTTTTTCCTTCTCTTTCTTAAAATGAGAGATGATTACCTGCCGGTAGTTCATCGCAAGCCACTAAGGGTGAAGCTTTGGGCTCCGGAGCATTTTATTCCAGGAGAACAGGAGAATAAAGGATAAATGCCAGGGAACACGAGTTTATGGGATTTAAGTAAGAGGTATCTAGACCCTAAAATTTAGACCTCAGAGCAGAGGCAGGGAATCTGAACTCGGAGGCTGTCACAGCTGACCTAAGACTTTCAGTCATCTCTTGTTAGGCCTAATCTTACTTTCCCTGATCACATTGGAGTCTACACGAGCTGACTCAGAAATGTGGGCACTGCAAGGAGGAGATTAGGAGCGGCGCTGAATGGCATATTCACCTTTCACAAGCTTTGCTGCTCCAGACGCTTATAAAATAATTTTCGCCTTTATCTAAAGGCAGAAGGGCTTTTCTCCCCCCAGCTAGTGTTCTGGCTTCTCTCTCTCTCTCTTTTTTTAAAAAACTCTCTCCACCTAATAAAATCCTCAGCGTGGCACTTGCCTGTGTAATCAGAGCTGTGTAGGCTGCTGTCGAGCTCGCTTCCCAGGCTGCACCACAGCATCACGGCGGCAGACGGGATAAAACTTTGGGAAGTAATGATGTCTCACACACCAGCTGGCTCCCGGAGGTCACACCCTGACTGAGCAACTCCTGCCCTCCGTGCACCCCCAGGAAAGAAGTCTGGCTTATTTACCATTTTAGAAAGTTAGACCTTTTCAAAGAGGTGCCCCGGGCAAAACATCCTTCCTTCCCCATCTCTCTGAAACTAATGATTCTCCTTGGAAAGTTTTGACAGTCAGGGTTGTTCCGACAGCTGAGGCGGGTGGCTGGGGGCCACGTTGGCACGGAACCCGCAGAAGTAGCTGGGCTGTGCGCGGCTGGCTTGGAGAGTGCCTGCCTCTCCAAAGCAACAGGTTTGACTTGCTGGAGTGGAAATGGGGCCGTAGGAAAGAGGTCCTGAGCTGGGAAAATCTCGGGACTGGTGTCCTGCTCTAGAAGTCAGATGAGGGGTGGGGGTTGGTGTGTCGGCTTCTGACCTATTTGGATTCGTAGGACACTGAGAGTAGTGATGACGAAGTCTGAGGTTTAAAAGAAGGCAAAATGACCTTCCCGGTACACACACAGCATCCCACGGATCCCGGCGATGATGACAATGGGTAAACCGTTTCATGCAACTGGTCCATGGCTAGGTGGTTGGAACCAACTCAACACACCTCCATCCAGTTCCAAATAAGGACGGTGGGGAGTGGGGAGGGAGGAGGAAGACGTGTCAAGGGGTGTGACATTCTTTCTCACTAAGGATGTTGCAAATCCTCATCCTAAGCTCCACTGGAGAGCCCCACGTGTCTCCTGAAGTCAAGCCTGCCTTTCTCTGTGCACCTACTGTGGTACTGGTCCCTGAGATGTGCTCAGTCATTCTCTGTATGCTTGAGTCAGTAAAAATTTTTTCCTCCATTAACACAGGCTGTGATTATTGACAAGTTAAATTCAAGCCTCTGATTCTTCCAAGAGATGAATGACTCCAATGACAGCCAGATGACAGGTCACAACTAGGAACATGACTATTATTATTATAGTAAAGAGTTCTTGCCCTATAGATAGAGTTCCCCTGCACCTTGTCTGCAGGTCCAGTGGCCAAGACTGTGATTGCTTTCAAGAGCACCCAGTCAGAAGTTGTCTCTCCACTTAAATATGAATCTGCACATCTAGAGATCTATTTTTGTGTGTACAGAGCTTTCTTTATATGTACAGTCAGAAGCATACTGCTTGTATTTGTTTGCGTTGCTTTTTCCCTTGACGGTATGTCTCAGACATCTTTTTATGTCAGTGCATCCAGACCTATCACATTCTGTTATTGGAGAGACTGACTATTTAACCAACTTCTCCTGATGGACATTTAGATTGTTCCCAATTTTTAGAATTGATCTACTTTGTACTTTTTTTTTTTTTTTTCGCACTTATGTGAGTTTCCCTCTAAGGTGAAATATAGAAGCTAATTTGCTGGGTCATAGATATAGGCATACTAAAGTTTTTATATCTATAGAATCTGAGATTTCTTACCCAAGGGAGTGACTAATTTCTACCTTCCTCCTTCCAGTACTGTTCAAGAATACTTATTTCTGATAACTCACCAATACTTGGAATTGTCAAACTTTTAAGTTCTGAGGATCTGTAGTTTTAAGGGATGTGACTGAGGGTTTTCCAAAGGCTGCCCTGGGTAAAAGCCTTCCACTTCTTTCTACAGAATGTCCTGGAATGGGGAATGTGTTGAGAACATCTCCCCACCGTGTCCATGCTGGATTCCATACCTCCTTCTGGTGAGTCATTGATAATCATCTTTGCCCGGGATGGGCTCTCTTCACAGATCTCCTGAGAAGAGACCCATGGGCCTTGATACAGAGGATCAAGGAGGGAGGGAAGGCCTCTGTGTATCCCGCCTTTGCAAGAATATCTGTGTTGTTGCCTATGCCGTGTTTCCCAAAACTGGCTGGTCTTTGGAATCACCCAAGAAGCTTAAAACAAACAAACAAAAAAGAACAAGCAAATAACAACAACAACAAAAAAACCCCTTCCTATTCCCAGGCATTGATTGGGAAAAACAGAATCAGTTTTAGAGATGAGTCAAAGGGATCTGTACTTTTAAAAGCTTCCCATGTGATTCTGGTGCAGCTGGTTGGTGAATTGCCACATTGAGAATTATCGTTATAAGTGATAGTGTAGGGCGCCTGGGTGGCTCAGTTGGTTAAGCGACTGCCTTCGGCTCAGGTCATGATCCTGGAGTCCCGGGATCGAGTCCCGCATCGGGCTCCCTGCTCGGCAGGGAGTCTGCTTCTCCCTCTCCCACTCCCCCCTCTTGTGCTCTCTCTCTCTCTCAAATAAATAAATAAATAAATAAATAAATAAATAAATAAGTGATAGTGTAATGTTTATGACAGTGTATTATATAACATGCACGAAGCAGGGGAGCTTTGCAGCCAGGAATACCTGAGTTCAATTCCCTGGTCAGCCTGTGCCCAGGCCGGTGGCCTTGGGCGAGTCCCTCACCCCTCTAAATGTCTAGTGGTGGTCCCAGGTAGTTGTGGTTGATGTCAGGTGTGAAGCGCTGATTTATAGCCAGCCATCCAAATGAAAATGGGGTCAAAACAGAACAAATCATGCAGTTCTAGCCTGTTTCCATGGTATCCCTACTCCAAACTGAGGCTCTGGTAAATTATCTCCCCTGTCATCCCACCATCTGTGGAATCTGAACCAGGATGAAAAAGCGTCCAGATCTCCAAGTAACAGATGTAGATTCAGGTCTGCTAAGTTGAGAGGTGAGCAGCCATGGCAGGCGGGGGGAGCACGTGGAGGTGAGGACCTGGCACAGAGTATACCGCCTGGTGATGAATCGACAGGACGTGGAGTCTGAGAGGCCAAGGTTCTACGCTCTTATCAACAACTTTGGGACTTGATACCACAGTGTCCCCATCTGCAAGATGGGTTGATAGTGACGACACGGGAGTGTGGTTGCCAGGATTAAAGTCGATAATTCATTTCAACACAGTATCTGGTATAAAATGTGTTATGATTATTATGATGACAACATGGGGGTCGACCTTTGGCAACTCTCTGGAAGTAAATTGAAAGAGAAAAAGAAACCCATGTAGGATGGACTGGATGCATTTTGGGGAAAATGGGGAAAACTCGCTTGGGGTGAGTTTATGAGCAGGACTGTACTGGTCTCCTAGGGCAGCTGTAACAACGGACCACACACTTACTAGCTTGAAACAACACACATTTATTATCTTTCAGGGTGCTGTGCATGGACACACCACAAGAACAGGGACTGTTTACTTAGCGATGGGTTGGGGTTTGGCAAAACCTTTCCGGTGAAGATAAAACGTCGTCTGAGCCACAAAGGATGACAAGGAAGTAATCTGGTCAAGAAGACCAAAAGAACAACAGGATACCCTCCCTGGCTCCCACTAAACCATCAAGTCTGCTTACCCACCTGCCCAGCGGTCGAAGTAAAATCAGGACTCTTCCTGTCTCAGAAACCTGGTCTCCTGCCATCGCACCGGATCTAAGAAATATTTGTTGGACCCTAGCCTTGGAGAGCTACCTCAAAAGTGTGCATTGCAGATGGAAAAAGAAATATAACAGCAAAGGCTTGCAAATCTTCCTGCCTTCTAGATGGAGAGTGGCTCAGGGGCAGAGGCTGTGTGTTATTCCTCCAGAAGCCCCGCTGAGAGATGCTTTAGTTTTTACCATGGTGTGTGCTCACGGGCTCTAGAACCAGACTGTGCTTAAATCCCCGCTCTGCCACTTACTGGCTGTGTTGTTGTGGGCACCTGGCTTGGGCCACTCTGGGCTTCACTTTCCTTGCCTATAAAATAAGGCTCATGGCAGGAAGCTCACCACCAGTTGTCGATGAGGATTTGATAAGTTCAAATGGACAGATCACTTAGAATTGTATGCCCGAAATGTAAAAAAAACTCAGTGTTTATTGGCGGCTGCTGATACCCACCCTTTCTGCCACAAAATAGATGGTCAGCAAATGAGAAATGAGTGAGGTTTGTGTGCGGGCTTTGCTCATCAACATAATGAGATAACAAGACCGTGAGATAACATCCTTATTTTTCAGATATGGAAATAGGCTCAAAGAGGTCAAGTGGCTTGTTTCAGGTCACAGAAGGAATTAATACGGTTCATCCCTATGCTGGAATTTACATGTCTGGACTTTTAGGCCAAAATGATCTGGCAGAGAAGAGAGGAGAAGAAATTGGGGGTGTTGTTGAGGGCTTGGGAGATGGGATTGTGGGGTATACACGGCCCCCCACCCACCTCCACGCAACACCCCAGCAGGCACCAGGAACCACCCTCTACCCCTCGACTAATGAGGCCACAGGAACCTAGAATCCTAAAATTCCCATGACCCTGAGAGTCAGGCAAGGTGCTTCCCCCAGGGCACTCATGCTTTGCCTTAAGGAAAAACACCCGAAACTGAGCGAGGCTCCTTTTCAGAGTCCCAGAGGACTCGAAGGGAAAAAAAAAGGAAAATTTATAGCAGTCACAAGCAGCCCTTGGAATTCGACCACGGGGCAGGGAAGAGCACAAGTGCCTGTTCTTTTTTTTTCACAAGTGCCTGTTCTTCTCTTGGCAAAGGGAGAGAAGGAAAGCCACGGTCTGCTCACGGTAGGACACAGGGCAAGGTGACCGACCAGCCCTTCCCCAACTTTGACAGTGTCATTGGATTCAAGACTCTGCCTCCGCGTTTCCAGGGTGTAGAGAAGAGCTGGTTCCCCCCACCATTTCCAAGTGATCTCAGCAGCAATCTCCAGAAGGTGGTACTTTCCAAGGTCAGAGAGCCAGCCCTGGATGCCCCTGGGAAAAGGTCTTCGGAAAAGTCAAAATGGAAAGTATAATTTGGGCATGTTGTGTTTTCAGAGCTCAGGAAAGCCCAGAGCTGCCCGATTCTCCTGCCCTCTTAAGACCATATTATTCAACCGTGATTTCTTGAGCTGCCAGAGATTTGAAATATTTTATCATCCACCGAGGACTGACCACACTCCTTACCTGTGGTGTGGTGGTTCTGCAACCATCTGCGCAGCACCGAGTGTATGAGCTGGAACCGGCCCATCCGACCGGCCCCTCCGAGAGCCACCGTGGGCGATCCTATGAGAGGGTGCATCACCCAAGCAGAGTCAGAAGGACCCTGGCCTGGGCGACATGTATGGACTTTGAAAAATAGTTGTTTTTTGTTTGTTTGTTTTTTCCTTTTTTTTTTTTTTCCTGCTGGGACTGATAAAACAGGATTATGGAGTCACCTCCCCAGCGCTTGGCCGCAGCTCTTCCAAAGAACATGGATAAGCGAAGAGGAAGGATGGCCGGGGAGGAAATGCCCTGCAGACTGCGAGCCAGCATTCCAGGCTTTGAGGCCCTGCTCCCTGTTTCTTCTAGTTTGGCAGCTACCCTAGTACCTTGTCAAGCTAGGTAAACAAATGTCTCCTCCTTTTGGGATGAACCTCGTTTGAGCTTCGTTTTTGTCATTTGCCACTAAAGCGCATCGGCCTGGCCAGTCGTCGTGGCTGACAAGTCTGGGCACGATTAGATTTCCGCCAGTCTCTGTGTTCTCATATCCTCCCCTCTCCAGTGCCCTGAACTTTCTCAGGCCTCTCCTTGGTCTGGCAAAGTCTAGCTCGGCTCTCAGTGACCACTTTGCTCTTAGGTCCCCGAGACGTTTCCTCGGGATGGGGTCCTGCCCGCCTTGCACAGCACACTGTGCTCCTGTCTCTCGACAATGGCACCTTCTCTGTCTCCTTTGCTTTCTCTTGCACTAAAGCACAAGATCCTCGATGGTGGCGAGCACATCCGGTTTGTGATTGCACCGCCAGCGCTTAGTGCGATGCTGATGTCTGATGCGGGCACAGAGAGGGGATCGGGCGCTGAGTGCCCCCCGTGTGCAGGGCGGAGGGAGGGCGTGAGCAACATGGCAGAGAACGACCTCTGGTCCAGCCTCCGCTCTACGCCTGGAGGAATAGTAGATACTCAGCAATGGTTGGTTTCTCTTCTTTCTCTCATTTGTGTCTGTCTTCATTCACTTTGTTCAACACAACAACATTACGTAGTAGGGACTGTTGCCTCTGTTTTATAGAGAAGAGCGGGAGACTCAAAGAAATTAAGTCTCCTGTCTGGGTTGCAGAGCTGGTGTGTGGAAGATCCAGAATTTGAATTCGTGTCTGTGAGTCTTCACAGTCTGTTTTGTTTTGCTTCCTTTAAAACATGATTCAATGGAACAATAGATGAGGAAGACCTGGCCTCTGTCCTCGGGGAGCGCAGAATTTGCTAGAAGACACAAGCATGATGAAATGAACCAGGTAGCATAATAGGGGACCACACAGGGGACCCAAGTCCATGAGGTTGGTACAGAGTGCTACAGAGATACCCAGTCAGGATGCATTCCATCCCAGTTTTAGATTTGGTCCATTGCCCCAGTGAGAACTACATATCAGGTGATTATGAAGAATTGCCAGACAGAAAGATGCCCCTAAAGCTGGAATGGACACATGGAAATGGGAAGAGGCCCCTGCAAGAATAGACTGCACCCCACATTTGCAGGGGGTGGGTCTTAGAAAGAGTTGAAGCGCTCTTCCACTCCAAAGATTGATGATCAACGAACTGCAGCTCATTTGAGGCACTCCTTGGACTCTGGGCAGTGAGGCTCAGGTCGAGGGCAGAGGTGCACGGACTTCTCTGTGGTCAGTCCAGGGAGCCCAGCCAGCCAGAGTCTGCATCCTGGAGGGGAAGGTGGCGCCAGCGGGGGGAGGGGAGTATGGTCTTGAGCTGGCTGCTGGGGGTGGGCTTGTGGAGGAAGGTGGGGATGCTCAGGTAGAAGGCCTCGGGGAGACATGCGGGCACTTGGGGGTTGTGGCTGCTTTTTAATACACTCTGCAGCTCTGTGCATGGAGCATTCATTTGCTGCTAATGGCATGGTGCTTAAGCTCCTCTTAACTCTCCTGGAGCTAATCTAGCATGTCTGGCTGTCTATTAGGGGTGCGTGTGTGTGTGTGTGTGTGTGTATGTGTGTGTGTAGGAGCATGGTTGGCAGAGACCAGGAGAAATGGAGTGCCAACAGAACCTCATGTGAGGAGAAGAGAGGGTACTTACTTATAGGAAATGAAGCCCATCTGCTGGGTGAGGAACTGCTTTTCAGAAATTCTGTAGCTCCCGGGAGTAGTCTAGCCCGGCGCAATATGCCTTCTGTGTCTTCTCCTGTTCAATCTCCCGTCGCCCTTAGTGGGCATCATCTTTATTTTACAGGTGAGGAAACTGCCGTTTGGGCTGAGGAACGGACTCCAGGGGAGTAGTGAGAGATGAGACAAGTGAGATTATGTGAGAACTTTAGGGCCAATGAACGTTTTTGGATTTTCTGCTCAGTGTGGCGGGAAGTGCTGAGGAGTGTAAAAGACGAGAATTAAAATGAGACATTCTGTGGTTCTATGGAAAGGAGTGGGGAAGAGCAGAAGCTGGGAGAACAAAGAACTACTCAGTATTCCCCATGAAGCAAGAGAGTGGCTTGGACCAGCTTGGTTGCAGGGAAGGAGTTTTTGATACATTGTGAAGATAGACAGTTTATGGAAGGTCCTTCCCGACTGAAGACCACTCTGGCGTTATTCTGGGTGATATGGGCGCTGAGGTTGGGTCAGCCTTTGGTGGCCGGACAGCCAGGCATGGAGGGTCCCTGAGTCTTGTGCAAATGACACGTGGCCTTCAGTATCCCAGGAGATGCTTCTCTGCCAGGGATCCTCCCAGCTTACAAAGGACCTGACCTTTCAAGGATGGAAATTGGCCACACGTGAATATCATATCTCTTCTCCAGTGTCCTGCAGACCCCTAACCCTGTCTAGAGCAGGAAGAGCAAGCTCAGAAGATGCCATGATGGTTTGGGAGACCAGTGGGGGAAAAGTCAGCTCCCACTACAGTCTGCATTGGGTCTAGACAATCCTTGCACTCCTGATGAGACTTCGGCAAGCTTAGCCGGGTTTTGTGGCTCAGGAAGCCAAAGCTCAGTGATTCTAAGATCATATGGAAGGTACATGGCAGAGCTAAGATCTGAATCTGAGTCTGGGTTCAAAGCACGAGCCCTTATTTCGATGTGCTGTGATAAGTGTTCTGAAGTCGTGGGGTGGGTGGGTGCCACAGCGGGGAGCCTGGGGGATCATGAGAGACATTGCAGCCCCTCCCAGGCCCCTGTTTTCCCCCAGCATGTGGCCCAGGTTTAGGTGACACTTACTGACTGAGACCTGGTGTGGTCAGAGCTCATCAATACTAATGTGCATTCATGTGGACAGGGTGGTCTTGGAGGCCTGTATTGTTGGGGGGGGGTGGTGATGCCTAATGGAGGAAAGAAGGAAGGATCTTACCAAGAGCTTGCATGGTTTCAGAATCTCTTTGCAGCAGCCCTTGGTGGGCCTTGAGATCCCCCCTGGGACAAGGGCAATGTGGGCTTTCAGTGGCCTCAGAAGGGGTGAGAGAGGATGCTCAGAGCAGGTGGTCACGGGAGGAGGGAATCGGACAGCCTGGGGGCAGAGCTCTGGAACATCTCCAGTCAGACATGTGCCCTGCGCGGCTTGCAGTCCCTCTCTCTGGAATTACAGGTAATAAGGTAGAGCTGATGTTAATGGTTTATGACACGAATTCATTTTTAGAACTATATGCTTCACCCATTGCTTTTATTTTTCAATTTGGATCTGTTGGGTATTAATAGCTTTGGGGCTGTGTTTTCCATTTTAATCTTGCTTTTTCTCATTTCCAAGTAGATTCCTTCTTTCAATTTACACAAACATTAAACCTCCATTTCCTGCAGCCCCACACTCCCTCTCTCTCATTCTCTCTGCTGACCTTGGGATAAAACTTTTCTTGAATGCGTGAACTTTCCTCATTCCAGGCCTACCTTCCCATCCACACTGGCCACTGCTGCCTTATGCTTTAGCCCCACTTTGCTGCTGGTAGCTTCTCATAGACATGACAATCCTTTGCGCCAGAAGAAAGAGAATTCAAACCAACCGAGGCTTAAGAGACACAGATCTTTAATATCTTACATAGTAAAATAGTCCAGAGGCGGACAGTCCTTGGGCTGGTTGATTTGGTGGCTCTATGATCTCAATAAAACTACAAGTTCTTTTAATCCTTTGTTCTGCCCTTCTTTAGAGTATAGGCCTTTTCCCTTCCGGCCTGTCTCCTCATTTTTGTTAGAAGCCCAGAGAGTTTGAGGTACCCTGTCGTTCACAGCTGCATCCTCAAGAAGGAGGGGGACATTTTCCCTGTTCATTTCTTATTATGGGCGAAATCTCTTCCCCAGAAGCTCCCCCATCGGTTACCCCTGGATCACATGCCTAAGCCCATCGCTGACATGACCTCGATGGGTCCACACAACTCCTGACTCATGTCTGAGGGCTGGGACTGGCTTCTTGGAGCACCTGGTGGGCTGATGTCTGAACAAGAGCTGAGGGATGGTTGGCTGTTGTACCAGCAGAGGATGCGGCACCCAGCGGCTCCTCCTTCTCCGGGCACCTTTGCTCGTGCCTGTGCTCTTCCTGCCGCATCTTCTGCTGCCCGTTCCTCTTGACCTTGAACGCAGACAACACCTGGTTTATTCCTGGTCTGACTGTAAGATGCAGCACAGCACCACATTCTCTGAAGGTCCCTGGTTTCACTGTTTGTCACCAGCACTCTGTAGTGCCCCAGGCGTATGTCAGGCACCGTATTTATAATGCAGCCCCTTAAAATCATCTGCTTGTGCCTCTGAACTGGGAGCTCTTTGTGGGTAGCTGCTGAGTCTTGTTTACCTCTGTGTCACCTCAGGACCTGGCACCCAGGGAGTGCTCAGTAAAATTGAGAAGGGACAAATGGCCTTGAGGAAGGGGACAATGAGAGATGTCCTGTCTATTCCTGCCTCAAGAGACATCCGCCCTAGAGCATTAGGCATCAGGAACAGAGAGATACTTGGGTTATCCAAACAAGCCAAGCTCTTTCGTGCCCTTGTGTCTTAGCCCTGGTCCGTATCTGCCACCTGCATGGCCTCTCCTGGGATTCCACTCCCACGTGCAGCCATTTTTTTTTTTTTGGCAAACCACTTCCCTTTTAAGAAGAATCATCTCCTATATGACTAGGTAGGTCTGTTCTGGAAATCTTTCCCAAATTTGGACACTCTTTTATGGTCCTATTGCACTTTGCATGTACTTCCATTAACTGAGGAACATTTTAAAAGCCTTCCCATGCATTAGGTGATAAAAGAAATGATAAATCACTTGTCCATGGTTTGGGGCAGTAAGTGGGTTCATGTAACACTGAGAAGAGTGCAACACAAAACCGAGCCCGCGACGTCTGTCTTCGGGGGTGGTGGCCGAAGAGTGTGCACGTCTGGTCACTGTTCCTTCTTCCCTGGTGCTCTCTGAGAACCTGCAAATAAAGACCGTATCTCACCCATCCCCAGTACCCCAGCTCCCATCATGAGCTGGGCACACAGTCGATGCTCAGACAGTTGGCTGGGGACTCAGTGAGTGGACACGAAAGCTTTCCTCTTGGAAGAAGGCAGAAGTCACTCTCCACTCTGTCTCTGGACAAAGTGATACCAAGGAAGAGGCAGAAGCGTAGTGGAAGGGGTGCAAAATGGGCAGGAGGGAGAGACTCAAGGGCCTTCCATGCTCTTCCCCCAAAGCATAAAACCCAGCGCCCACAAATAGACATCTTGTAAAGATCATCTCTCTTTGTGTTTGGGGTGGATTAAAAATCAGGGGCTCCAGGGTCTAATCCTGCTTTTGCCGTAGACTCTGAGTGGCCTTGTTGGGTGAGCTCCTGAAACAAGGCTCTGGCTTCTCAGACCATAAAATGCAATAGGATGAGATGAGCAACAGCTTAGGTTCTTAGCTTCTCAGACATTCTGAAAACAAATAAAGACGAGAATTAAAATGAGACATTCTGTGGTTCTAGGGACTTCATGCACTTCCTTGGGACCAATCCATGTGGGACGACAGTCAGAAAAGGTTGTAATTAATGCCAGGAGGGCAGGCCTGACCCCGGGATGGGGTGCGCCTAGACCTGAGAGAAGTGGGGAGCACAGGGACCTGGATCCAGGGGGGCTGGGTGTCTAGATCTTACTCTGTCACTTGAGAGCCACGAGCCCTTCAGTAAGCTATTGAGGCTCTCCAAGCCTCAATGTTCTCATCTGTGAAATGGGGAGATAGAACCTACCCTATGGGGTAGTTATGAGAGAGATGCATGGACCTGGTTCATGGCAGCTCCATCCCCATTGGGAATCTTATCGGGGAAGAGTCCCTGTTGAGTACAGTTACCAGGAGGTGGGATTTGAGATGAAACCTGAAAAGTGGATACTGACACACTAGGCACAGAGAGGTGAGGAAAGAGCCGTGTCCAAGGCTAGGGAGTGATGACGATGATTGATAATGGCCATGTGGCTTACCGTGCATCACATGATCTCTTTGATTCTCAAAACACCCCTTTAAAGCAAGTGCTATGATTTGTCCCCTTTTACACATTAGAGACCAAGGCTCAGAGAAGTCAGGTAACTTGCCCGAGGTCACACAGCTAGTATGTGGCTGAGCTGAGATTGGAATGCACATAGATGTGTTCCAGAGCTCGGATGTTCTCCTATCTTTGGGAGAGTCTGGGAAGGAACTGGAACATCAGGCCAGCATCTTTGAACACTTAGCTGGCGTAACGTGGTGGCCTTGGAAGGATAGTTAGGGGTTGTCCAGGATGAGAGCTGGGCTCCAGATCCCCTTGTCTGAGTGGGGGAAGGGCAGCCCAGCCCTCCCAGCTCCCTCTTTCCTCCGAGAAGCCTCACAATGTCTAGGTTGCCTGATGGCTGAGCCGCAGCACTCATGATCCTGGCTGGCAAATTGGAGACACCCTTAATTGGATGCTGAAAAACTCTGCCTGCCGTACAATGGCTCCAGCGGAAGAGTTATAGCTGTTTACTGTAACACACAGACAGTCCCATTAACAAGAATGATGGGAGGCTGCTCTGTGGCATTACTCTTAGCAAAAGACTTGACAAATATGCTTTGTAAATGAAGGCGCTCCAACAGAGAAAACATAACACTCTCTCTCCCCACCCCCACCCGCCCCTCCCCTTCCTAGGGACACTTTGCATGTTGAATCCTTTATACATTATTCAAGGCTCCGTATTCTGACGATGTTCATCAATAGTGGTGCCTATGGCAGGGAGAAGCTTGTATCAACTGACAAATGTAGACAAAGCAGGCTGCTTAACCCAAGAACAGTGGGTCAGGGAACAAACAAGGAAATTGATTGTGGCCGCCATATTTCTGCAGGAACAGTGGAGTAAATGAACACCATACGTCACAGCTTATCACATACGGTAGGAGGCGATCGTGAATGGAGCAGCATGGCGTACTTAAGGAACGCTGATGGATCACTTGCAGACAGCTTTTGTTCCAGGCTGGGGTTTGTCTTGTGTACAGAGGGTCTGAAGCATCCGTAGGGGGAGAGCCATGGGAAACGTGCCTTCCCGAGTCACAGGCCTTGGAGGCGGCCCCTGCTCGCGGGTGGAGACGCCCTGTCACCGTGGCTGCTGGACACAGGGATGAGTGTACCGGGGGGGCCCACTGGACTCTCATGGGTCCCCCTAGGCATACAGGTCTTGTCATTCCTCAGAGGCGAGAGCGTGCTGTGGTTATGCACCTGGGCTTTGTCATTTGTCATATCAGTTCTTGGTCTGTCATTTATCAGCGTGTGGACTGGTCAGTGAATGGAGCCTCCAATATCTTGCCTGGGCCATGAGGCACCAACAGTACCTGCCTCCCAGGAGAGGGATCCGGATTGGCTGAGTGCCAGGAGCCCTTGGAACAGAGTGTGGTGTCCAGTTCACGCTCAGGAAGTGCTAACTCTTAAGTGTCTTGAGAGGTAGTAAGCTTGCCATCACTGGAGGTTTTGGGCAGAGGACAGATCACCTGCCGTTCTGGGGGTGATTCTGGGATGATCCTGCAAGATCGGAATGGAGGGTGGGAAATGCTCGTGGGGCCTTGTTAAGTCTCATGATGTCTGAGATGTACTTGTCCCTTCTGTCAAATGGAGAGATAATGTCTACAAAGCACAGGATAGAGTGTCCTGCACCTAAATGACAACTGGCGACTGGAAGTCATTGATGTTTTCTGAATGAGGTAGAGGGCTGGGGGCAAAGCCCGCCAAGCTGTCTTCAGCCCCGAGAGCCCACGGAGCTGTGGAGAATTACACTGATTCTCTTGGGACAGTGGCAGAGCCATCAGATGGGCCTCCCCTGCCTCCCAAGTCACAGGAAATGAAGAAGAGAGTGATAAAATAGAAGTAGAATGTGTTGAGTACCTGCTATGCATTAAAGCATCTTCAATCATGTCTGTCAAAACTCCCAACAACTCGCTCAGTGGTTCTTACCCCCATTTTGCCGTGTGCCACAAATAGCAGGAGCCCTCAGGCAGAATGAGGTGGGGAGAGACCCAGAGGGTCAGTTCTGAGTCCACAGCAGAAGTGACCACGGAAAGCCTCTGTCCCCTGTCCCCACCTCTGCCCCTGCTGGAGAGGTATCCTGAAGTCCTTCCATGGAATGGTCCTTTTTTCCTTATTTCCCTGCTTCAGAAAAGCCGATTTCAAGTGAGGCTGGACAAACTCATTGAGCTCCCAGCCAGACATCGATACGATCGTAAAATCTCCCAACTTTCTGGGAGGAAAATTGGCTTTTGTCTTTTTCAGTGAGCTCACGCCTAGAAAGAACCACAGCAGTGGATAAAGGTGGTGCTGGCTTTGGGGGCAAGGCTCCAGGGAGGAGGCACAGGTCTGTTCCTGGCAGGAGCCTATGCTGGGGTCTTGGGACAGACAGATGGAGGCTAAGGTGGGTTGACAGCCAAGAAAGATGAGTAGATTATTTCAGGCACGCTCTCCTGAAATCTACAGAAGGGAGCGGGGGCCTCCATGGCCACACAGACCACCAACACACCCACTCTATTTCGTTACCTCGTGGCAGGCAGTTGAGAAGGAATCCTTAATATAAATTCGTTATCTCCCGCATTCCTTCCAGTGCCCATGGGAGGGAAGTGTGATTAACACCCTTTTCACCACCAAGGATGCTCCCAACCTCCCAAGTTCATGTGGCCAACAAGTGGCAGATCAAGGACAAGGGCACTTCCTGTTGCTCCTAACACTTCAAGCCTGTGTACCTGTTTTTCTTCTTGTCTGGAGCAGAGCCGTCCACTGGAAATACAACGTGGCCCACAAATGTGTGCCACGTAGGAAATTTTTGAATTTTGTAGTAGCCGTGTTTAAAATTAAAAGGAAATGGGAAACTAATTTCTTTAACCGTAGTTACCCAAAAATATTATCTCAATATTTAAAAGATTATTAATTAGATATTTTATGTCCTTCCATTTGCACTAGGTCTTAAAAATCTGGTGTGGACTCTATGCTGGTGGCAAGGTCGCTTCGGACTGGCCGTGTCTCAAGTGCTGGGGGGCTACACGTGGCCAGACTGCGCAGGTCTGGAGGGTGAGCTGTGAGCTCACATGTCACCCCCCATGAATCACTTCCCTGAACGCCCTAACCAGGATGGCATCCATCCCTATCCTGTGACTTCTATCCCGTCATCCCGGCTACTTGCCTCCATGGTGCATATCATCCCCTGCTGGTCTCGCTAGTGCTGTATGTTTATTTTTATTCCTGTTTTTCTCGTCTGTTTCCCCCAGCAGAATATAAGTCCCCAGAGGCATTTACTGCTGCGCCCCAGCCATCGAGAACAGTGCATGGGACACAGGAGGTGTTCAGAAAGCATAACTATGTGTCGAACAGTTGAATGAATGGACATCTGAATAAAGGTATGTCTTGAGTCCAAGGCTAATAATAGGGTGATGTCGGGACCCACCACACCTCCAGCCCAGGGAGTATCTGCCCTTTACAGTAGTTTGTAGGCTGGAGCTTCCCTCTTTCAGCGCCCTTCCTCCGTATTCCAGTGTTTTCCAGAAGTGGATGGCCTGCTGCCTATTCTAAGTGCTCCCCATGCAGGGACTTAAAGAAAAAGAAAGATCCAGGGTCTGTGTGTATCTATTCCTCCCCTATGCTCCTTTGCCCATGCTTATGTAATTTATAAGGTGGCAGAGCCCTGACATACTGTCACAGTCTGGGAACCAGGGCTGTTTATCAGCTGCTGCCTGCCCTAGCCATTGAATAATTTTGGGGCCGCCTGTAAACAGCAGTCTACCAGATTCATTAAATCTGATACATACAGCCATTTGCCATACAGATGAACTCGGTCCAGCATCCTGGGATGTGGGATCCTGTATTTTGGGATTCCTGGAATCACTCTTTGCCCCTCAAGTCCATGATGAAAGCAAGGATGCACTTCCTCAGGGGCATGACAACCTGTGCTACTCAAAGCTTGAGTTAGAAACCTGTCCTATTGTGATTGCAAGGAGCCCCGTGTGGTGACATATTATATAATGTGACCATCTCCTAGCCTAGGAACCTGTACCAGACATGCCTGTCCCCTGCGTTGGACCCTGAGCTCTTTGTGGGATGGAAACCTATCCTGATCATCTTTGTAACCCCAGCTCGTAGCCGCCGACCTGGCACATAGTCTGTGTATTGAAAGAATACATGAACCAGGTGAGTCTGCAAACCATTCATTTGTTCGTTCATTTGTTCGTTCGTTCGTTCAGTTGTTCATTCAGTGCTCTTGACTGAGCATCTGCTCTGTGTTGAATCCTGTTCTAGCTGTCTGAGACAAGTCCCTGGCCCTCTTGGAGCTTACCTGCTAGCAGAGAGTTGAATGGATTTTGTGATTTTTTTTCTCTTTTCTCAAAGAATATCACAAGTTTATTTTGTCCCTGGGATTACTAACACTGCCATAACTATCTGTTTAGCATAATGGCAAGAACATGGACTCAGGAGTCTGAGAGTGCTGCAGTCAGATCCTTGCTCTGTCGCTTCTCCATCTGTAAAGGAGGATAGTGACAGTCCTCACATCAAAATGTGGCTGGGGGCATTGAACGGAGTGCTTGTAAACTGCAGAGCGTGGTTCGTGGCCTGAGCATCATAAACATGTTTTTGACACTAGGTGGGGCGGTGTTTGGTGGGAAAGAAGGCCAAAGAGTGAGTTTGGGGCTGGGCCAAAGGAACCACAGATGGGCCCGGGTGGGAGATTTCTGGAGGACAGAAATGCTGTGTGTGTCTTGGATGATGGTGGGAAGGGGCCAAGGAGGTGCCATGGCAACAGCTGCCCAATTTCTGGTGTTAAGCAATTAACACTTGGACACTACAAAGAAGCAAAGTTGCCAAGAAATAGGACAGCAGACCTCTGTGACCAAAAGGAGCCACAAGAAGAGCCCCTGTCTCCACAGTCCCAGAGGCAGTCCCTCTGTCCTTGGCTTCTGATGGAGGAAGAAGGAGGAATGGGACACCCCCAGCCACGGCTCAGCCATCTCTCCAGAGCATGTGGATTTCTGGAGCCCTGCTAGGGCTAAGAGGGCTGCCCCAGGATGACAGGGAGGGCAGCGGTCTCTGAGGGACAATGCAATGTGGCACCAAATGTTCTGGAGCTTTCTGGAATCTTCAGAGCTTGCACTCTGGAGTCAGAATACCCAAGTCGAATTCCTGGCTCTGTTGCCTATGGCTGGATGACTTTGGCAAGTCATTTACCCTCAATTGGCCTCAGTTTTCCCATCTGTAGAATGGAGATACTAGGAACACCCATCTCATGGTGGTTTTGGGGGGGCTAAAATGGGAGAATTTGTGTAAAGCATTCAGAACGGTGCATGGTACGTAGCAATCGCCCTGTACGTCCTCTGCAGAGGTCTCTATCCCCCAAATTCTCAGCTCCTTCCTCTTGCGTCCTACCCTCCTGGGTCCTCTCTTTATCCCGAGGCCCTCCTTTGGATTTAGGCCAATGTGTCTCATTGCTATGATCCCCAGAGTGTCTTCAGAGATGTGTGAACACAAGGTGGACAAATCTGTATCTTATTAATATGATAACTGCTTACAGCATAGCCTGGCCATGCTTCTGGGCTGTACACGCCCCCCCCCAATCTCCTCAGGTGGGTGGGGGCGGTGCTCTTGAAGGAGACGAAAGAAAAATCAGGAGAAATTGGGTCCTGTAAAACAAATAATTGCAATTCTCTATTTTTATATACTATTTATTATTTAGTGTCACACAGTGGTTAACGGCTTTAGCCAAATTAGAATCACAAGTGATGTGTGTGTGGGGTATTTTTTTTAATCAGCTTATTTTGAAACATCCCACAATCATATTGTAGGAAAGAAAAAAGAATATGTATTAGTGCAAGGTTCTCAGGAAGAAAATTCAAGTGAAAGGAATAAACTGATTTTTTTTTTTTTAATTAAGAGAAAACAGAAAGGAAATTAAAAAAAAAAAAGTGAGCCTGGCACCTTAAAATAAAATGGGATGATAAACTCTTTGCTGGCAGAGTTGCAATTTCTCTGTTGGATTTTGGATCTGGCTTTTATTATTAAAGCTGGTGCTGAAAGCTGGCATTTTGACAGGAACATGGAGCGTTTGTCACTATCTGGGAAAGAGATAGATGTTGAATGACATTTCGGAAGAAATGTATACATTTTGAGTCTAAGTGCTCTCTCTCCTTACCAGGAAAATTCCACTAGCAAATAACTGATTGGTTATCTTGAGTTCCCAATTCCCATGGCTATTTAAATGAAAACAGAATTAAAAGGGTTTTTCTCTCTCTCTCTTTAACCTTTGGGGAAAATGGAAAGATTTCTCCATGGGCAGCACCCTTTCCAGATAAGGGCATCATTCCTGGTTAGAAAAAGTGGAACGTTCTTCGTCTCCAGAGGTGAAGTAATTGGGGAAACATAGAATACATCCCTCGAGGAGTAGCTGAAGTCCACGATTAGGGAGAAGATCGTTTCTGTCTCCAAGCCCCACTTATTAATGCAAATAACTCAGGGGAGGAACATGGTAAAGATGCGAAAGGATGTCAGGAATGTCACCCAGGAGACCTGGGTTTCTCCAGCTCTGCTGCTTACCAGCTGTGTGACACTGGGCGAGTCGCTTTCTATTCCTGGCTTCTTCATTAAAAATAGAGTGGAAGAGACACTCCCTCCCTCGCTGTGAGGATCAAGTGTGATGAAATGTGGGGAAAACTCCAGACTGCTCTCCAGAACATGCTGCTGGATTAGGAAGCTGAGTTTGTGGTCTTGAATGGGTGGGAGAAAGAGCCTGCAGTTACAAGGAGAGACAAACAACAGGATGATGAAGAACAGCCTTGAACAGCAGGTGGACGGCACCTCCTTCCCAGCAAGTGGAAGACATGGCTATATGTCTATTATACTAAGCTGGGTTCAGCTTTAGTTCCTTCCCTTGCATTTTCCCCTACTGATAGCTGAGACACTCCTTGCAAAGACTGCTGGGTAGTTGTAAGAAGTTACGGACCTGCCGTAAAGAAGAAGTCATGGTTTCTCTTAGGGAGG
The DNA here is from genome assembly GCF_964656455.1 of Halichoerus grypus. NCBI lineage: Eukaryota > Metazoa > Chordata > Mammalia > Carnivora > Phocidae > Halichoerus > Halichoerus grypus. Next base: position 34,045,597 of record NC_135717.1, read on the forward strand.
TCAGAGTCCAAGCTCCTGGCAGCGTGATTTCAGTGGGTGTTCTGCATGGTGGCCACTCTTGACTTTCTGCGCATGGTTTCTCTCTTACTGCATTGGGTTTCTTTCCCCTTAGCCATGGTCTTCTGTAGCTCTGAGGTCAACCAGTAGGAGCCAAAGCCAAAACTATTGAAACTTGGGGCGGTCCTCCTCACAAAGACAGGAGTCTCCGGGAAAATATCCAGTGATGACTCCAGGTCCTCTCAAAGAAGAGAGCTTTGGCTTGGGTGTGCATGAATCACAGGAACTCCCTCTCTTCAATGTACAACAGTGCTTTTGGAAGTGTAGATGTTAATATTTTCTGGATTGAATATTTGTGGCAAAAGTCCCCTCAAGGTTTTTTTGTAATCACTTCCAACTTGCTGGTGCTAATTCCTGTATTGTGTTTGTGAAGACCCTGATGGTGTTGAACTTTTCCTGAGCCCAGGACTCCCCAGAAAACAGTGATGCTTAGGAAACACCCTTATTTAGCCTTTTGTTTTCCAGCGAAATGGCTAATCTCACTCTTGCATATTCCAAGAGAAGACCCACCCCCACTTCCTCAGTGACCCAGATAATGAGGGTCTCCATACTTTTTCAGGATTCCCACAAGACTTGTGAATGACTTCCATGCCTCCCTGACTCTATAAAAACGCCAGCTCCCCTTCCTTTCCACTGAGACATCCTCTTAATGAATGGTCTCCCTATTGCAGTAGCCTGCATAAAATCATCTCATTAATTCAGGTTCCCATCAAGGCCATAAGAAGCTAGAAGCAAGAAGGTGATGGGGAATCAGCAGGAAAATCCCTAAAAAAATTGAGGTGGAGGTAGACTAAGGAAGGAACACAAGGAGAATTTGTATGCAGATGATGGGCATTTAAATCTTCCTGCTTGCAGGCAAAAACCACAGCCTTGGCAAAAGGAAGAGAAAGAATATGGGGAGGGGGTAGTGAAAGATGCCCTTGTTGGCCCATAAGTTTTCTTTTATTTTAATATAATCCTAAATCCTATGATCGATGTCATTCTGGGGGCCCTGGACACCAACATGAACACATGCAAAGGCTGGGACAGAGCATCAGACTGGGAATTGTGGAATAGCTCCAAAATGTTTGACTTTTGGAACAATGCCCTTGGATGCTGGCGTTTCTCAAGATTTCATTCTGGAAGCGGGAAATGTCTGGGAGTTTTGCCTCTCACCCCAACGGCAGCTGCCAGTGACTGGTGGGAAAGTACCAAAGCCTAGTGGCTTTGCCTCAAGGCTTGGGGATAATTTTCGGTCCAGAGACGGCCATGGGTTGAGGCTGAATTTAGAACTTCACCTGTAACTGCCCCTTGGTTACCTTCTTTCTCTTCCCTTTGTTAATGTCCCCACTTCCTTCCTGGTTGCTCCTGGACTCCTTCCTTACAGAATCACTTGTATTTGAATCCTTGGTTCAGGCTCAGCCTCTGAGTAACCAGATGTGTAAGAGATTCTATTGACCCACCCTGATGAAGGAAGGAAAGAAGAAGAGGGAGGGAGGGAAGGAGGAAAGAGGGAGGCCAGCTCCGCTATTACCAGCTGATTAATCTTGCATGTGACTTCTCTGCTTGAATCTCAATTTCCTCTCGGGAAAGACTATCACTGACTCAAGGTTGGCACAGTAGTTAAGTAAGGCAGTCCTTTTGAGTGGACCAGATATGGCCAGATCAGCTCATTCAAGCACACCCTGGCTTTTCAAGAGGAGTTCATAAGAAAACCTGTCTTCTCTAGTGCAAATTGATCCCAGAATTCCCCCCTTTGTTCCAAAGAGAAGTGTTTACCTACATCTTCTTCCTTCTGCAACTATTAACTGAAGTATAAACTGAAGTAGACAGAAATTGTATCATCTTAGTTCAGTAGATTTTAAATTCTCAGGGGCACAAAAATCACTTGGGGTCTTGGTTGAAAAGATAGATTTCCAGATTCCCCCAAGAGATTCCAGTTCAGTGGGTATGGAATGGTTCCAGAAGTCTACATTTATAAAAGCTCTGTGAGCCGAAAGCCGGCGATCAACAGACCTTGTTTTCAGAGACGTTGCCCCAGTTCATAGATGAACTCTTCACCAGCGCGGTGCTTATGGTCTTTGATGCTCTACGACCTGTTTGCTGGTGTGCGTACTGTTTGCCACCCAGGCTGGACCCTCAGTGCCGTTCCCTAGACCCCAGCTGCTTACTTGAGCTCTCGAATGCCTCTCGGTCCACCTTGCCCCATTGGGTTGACACTTTGCTCTGCACATTGATGAATTAATTCATGGGATGTCAAAGAGCGCTCGTCCATTTAGTGCAGAATGAATAGGACATGGTTGCTGGGATACCCTGACGTGGCCCTGGGTGATCAATCACAGCGAGCTGTGGGGCCAACCCAGCCCTGGAAGGTGACAGATCCATTACGGCCGATTCAGACCAAGAACAACAAGAAGCCAGAGCCCTTCCTCATCCGTAGTCCCTGTGGCGATGCCAGAGCTCAGCCTCTGACTTTGGCCATGAATGCCGTCCTCCTCTGGTCATCACGTTTGTATTTCCAGTCACTTGTGACTCATTCAGTGCATTGGCTCATTATGTTCGGTGCTAACTGCAGCTTGGTCAGCAGTGCTTTCTGGGCCTATCCGAGAGCTCCCCTCAGCCCCCCACACCTCAAGTTCCCGAAGTTTCCAAAGCATAGCTCCATTCCCATCTTAACCATCTTGTTGGACGTAGGATGGGTATGGGAGGAAAATGCATTTATTGCTCACAAAACTTTCCTGTCTTCATGCTGCCTCTTGCGAAACACTGGAATCTAGTTCAGCCATTAGCAGACTTTTCTGTAAAGCGCCAGATTGTACATATTTTTGGCTTCAGGGACCAACCAGAGGATGTTGGGGCAGTTACTCATCTCTGCCTTTGCAACATGAAAGCAGCCACAGACAACAAGCAAACACAAGTGGGTGGGGCTGTGTGCTAATAAAACTTTATTTGTAAAAATAGTGGTAGAGTGGGTTTGGTCCATGGGCAGTGGTTTATAATACCTGTTCTAGCCCGTGCTTATCCATTTTTATTCATTTTACAGATATTTGTTGGGCAGCCACAGGTGCCAGGCATAGTCCTGGGCACTGAGGATACAGCAGTGGGGCAAGACAGATACCATTCCCGCTTTCCCAGGGCCTACAGCTTAACAGTGGGGAGCAGACGATAAATAACTAATAATACAATTAAATGCTTACCGGCTATTGTTACAGGTCCTCTGAAGGAGAAATGCATGGGAGTGAGTGGGAGTCAGTAACAGGAGACATGGGATTTAGGGAGGTGAAGGTGGAGAGGTGAGGCATCAAGCAAGGAGTAATAGGGATGGTCTAAAGGCAAAAGGAACGTGGACATTGGGAGACTCAGGGTAACTGTCACCCAGAGGAGGACAGAGAGAAGTGTCACACCCAGAATTTGGTGCTTCTTGCCATGTATTTCATACGTCCCGCAGAAGCCATGGGACATCTCCGAAGTCTGTTTAAAAAGCAGAGGAGTGACAGGAGTAGATTTAGGTTTCACGACAATTTACCTGGCCAGTTTGTAGAACAGAAACGGGGACAGTAATAAATCCAAGATGAACTGGATAGAAAGTTCCTGCACTACTTTATCAATTCTGGTATAACACAAACTCTCACTTCCCCTCTTTTTTGCCAACCTCGCCCACAAAGCCAGGGGTTTGATAAAATGTCTATGCCCAGGGTGCCTGGGTGGCTCAGTCATTGAGCGTCTGCCTTTGGCTCAGGTCATGATCCCAGGGTCCTGGGATCAAGCCCTGTGTCGGGCTCCCTCCTCAATAGGGAGTCTGCTTCTCCCTCTCTGTTTCCCTGTGCCCTTCCCCTTGACTTGTGCACTGTCTCAAATAAATAAAATCTTAAAAAAAGAAATGTCCATGCTTGAGGTCACTCGCCGTGAAGACACCACACTGGTGACAATTCTGTTCTTGGGAAAACAGTGTTTCATTTGTGCTGGGCACAGGGGTCCGCTGGGGAGGCCTGGGTGCTGAGGCTGGGGGGGAGCTGGGCTGCGGCCAGAAAGTGCAGAGCCTGTTAATAACAAGCGATGCAGACTTCTAGAAGCCAGACTTCCATAGCCCTTCCCTCTTGCCACCATGAGGCTCTGCATTTCAAGGCCACCTGCACCTTCTGAAGCTTTGCTTATAGCCCATTCAAGTAATGGTCATTCTGCTGATCATTTTGAAGGTGCCGTAATGTTGCAGAGTGTCTGCATATTCTAAGACATTTAATACCTCTGCTTGGAATGCACAGATATGTAGATCATTAAGCAGAGTAGACCTTCTCGGGGAAAGGAGTACTAATTGCACTTTGCAAATGCCATTTTCATTTGCTATTTGGCAGGGGTGCCACAGTCACGGTCTTTCTATTTCTATTAACCACAAGGGCTGGGACAAAGTCATCCCGTCTTCCCTGGCAGCAGTGTGACTCTTTAGGCATTAAAGAGAGCCGTGAAGCCAGCCTCGGAGACTGTCCCACAGTGATGGCACTTTCTGCTGCTTCCACCCTGGTGGAACACCCTCTCACTTCATAGCCAGGCTGATCCATGTGGCCGGTAGCCCCGGGCAGAGGTGGTGATGCATTACTTCCAGCAGGAATTTCTAAAAGACAACGTAGCTTTCACCTTGGTACTGCTCTGTGTCTTGGATCTCTTGCTGAGGGAGAAACTGGCTTCTGGGGGGCGAGCAGCTTCACAGAGAGACCCGTGTGGCGAGGAACTGGACCTGTAGCCTCTGTCAACTGCTCAGGGGCAACCCCGTGAGACATCTCCAGCGAGAGGCAGCCAGAGAAGCTGCACCCAGATTCTTGAGGCTCAGAATTGATGAGATACTATATGTTTACTGTCTTCAGGTCTAAGTTTTAGGAGAACTTGTGACACAGCAATAGGTAACAAATACAGGAGATAGAAGTGTTAGATCTTTCAAACAATTTGACCTTGTGTGAATGTCCATAACAAGTCTGGCAAAAAGGGCGCCATTTTCTGGAAGGGGGAGATTGAGGCACAACCTGGCTGAGAGTCAGAAGTCCTTACCGAGGCCACACACAAGTTTTGGGGCCTGGGGCAAGTCACGGTCCCTTTCTGGACCTTGTTTCCCTGGCTATAAAAGCAAGAAGTTGGATAAGATCATCTTAAGGATGCAGAGTCCCTTCCTTGATGCTTGGGTGTTTGGTGGTGGGCGCAACAAATACCGGTCACCCCGTACGGGCTCCCACGCATATGCACGCACACACACTTAAAATGTGACGACATCAGCTAGTAATGAATAGGTATCGAACTATAGGTCAGGCATTGAATTGTACAGGAATTATCAATTAATATTGAAAACAACCAATAAAAGTAGGTTCCTCTACGATGATCATTTATTAGACCAAGAAATTCAGGCTCAGAAAGCTTTATTTTGAGCAGACATTGTATTGGGTTTTTTACTGCTGCATAACACATTATCACAAATTTCACGGTTTAAAACAATACACATTAAACAAAAAGATGTATTTATTTACTTATTTGAGAGAGAGTGAAAGAGTGTGCACGAGTGGGGGTAGGGGCAGAGGGAGAGGGAGAGAGAATCTCAAGCAGATTCCATGCTGAGTGTGGAGCCTGATGCGGCGGGGCTCGATCTCATGACCCTGAGATCCTGACCTGAGCCTAAACCAAGAGTCGGACACTTAACCGACTGCACTGCCCAGGTGCCCCTAAAACAATGCACGTTTTTAATCTCACAGTTTCTGTGAGTCAGGAATCTGGGCCTGGCTTAGCTGGGTTCTCTGCTCAGGGTTTCAGAAGTTTGTCATCGAAGTGTCGATCAGGGCTGCACTCTTATCTGTGACTCAGGGTCCTAATCCAAACTCCCCCAAGAGTTTGAAAGAATCTAGTTCCTTGCAGTTGTGGGGCTGAGGCCCCCCAGATTCCAGAGGCACCACCTCTCTGTAAGCAGTTCACAACATGGCTCTTTGATTCTTCAAGGCCAGCAAGAGAAGGCCTCTCTCTACAGAAAGGGTCCAGTCTCTTTTAAAAAATTCCCTCGCCTGATTAGGTGAGGCTCACCAGGACACCCAGGCTTTTGCTTACCTCAAAGTCAACTGACTTAGAATCTTCATTGAATCTTCAAAATCCCCCTCACCTTTGCCATATAATGTAACCTAATCATGGGAGTGAGACCCCATTGTAGTCACAATTCTCTACCCGAGAATTCTGCCTACCACAGACACAGAGGTAGGAGATGGTGAAATTGGAATTCAGATTCAGGTCTGTTTGATTTCAGCGCTCATGTTTTGAACCACTAGCCATAAATCCTTGACTGAGAATGCACTGCAGACAATAATTATGGCCTCTGTCTCGGTAATCCCCGGGGCTTAGCACTTAATAATGGCTCCAATATTTATCAAAGCCCTGATCAGGATGCTATTGATTGCCAGTGACAGAAATCTAACACAAGCTAGCTGAAGAACGCTCGAGAGCTCGACCGTCCGCTGGGAAGTCTGGGGCTGGTACAAGGGCTTATGCGATATTCTCCGCGGCCCTGTTTTTCTCATTCAGGGCTCTGCGGCTATATTTTCAGGCCGCCCCCCCTCCCGTGGTGGTAAAAAGGGCCACTGGCAGCTATAGTCTTACATTCTCTTGGCTCCAAATCTAAAAGGAAAGAAGAACTCCCACCCCGCCTCCCAGTACCTACATATCAAAATTTAAGGAAGACTCTAATTGACCCAAGTTATGGCCTTTCTGGATCCACACCCTAGCTGGACGAAGGAGTCCTCTGATTGGTCAGCCGGAGTCACATGACCGCCCTGTAGTTGGGGAAACGCAGGGAAGGACGCCGTGATTAGCAGCTTCCCCAGGGCAATGTGGGAAATCGGAAGTGTGGTTCCTGAAAGAAGCTCTGGGCACTGTGCCAAAGGGAGGGAGTCATGTTGGGCTGATCAGAACACTGTATGTGAAGCCGAAAGACAAAGCTCTTCAACCCTCCGCCCTGGGCAGAATGGTTGTGTAAATCACTTTGAGTGTATATGGAGGCTTACTTTCCAATCATACAGAACTGAGAAAGTTAATACAAATTCTTCATGCCGTCCTTGAATTCTCAAGCATCCAAATTACCGATATGGGGGTGGGGACTAGAGTCAGTGCATCTGATGAACAAATGATGCCCTTTTCCAGGCTAAGTATTTCAGAAACTTTGGAGGTGAGTTCACTGCTGGGGTTTAGAATCATGAAACTTATCTTAGCCTGGGGAACTTTCTCCATGGTATTCTAGATTTTTAAACGAGCTAAACTCCGGGCGAGTCACATTAGCACACATTTTCTGTGTTATGGTTGCTTAACCCCAAGGAGCTAATACAACTTGATAGTATGGTTTGGTAAAGGTGGAAGATATCCTTAGGATGGGTCTAACCTTTATTTTATGAGGATTCCAATAAACTAATGGAGGAGTCCATCCTGCAGGCTGCTGGCTGGTCAGGATACTAAATCCTCTCTTCACCGGGAGAGTATTCCTTCTGGAAAGTATCCTCCCTAATTTCTGAGAAGCATCTCATTTCTATCTGTGTCTCTCTCTGTGTGTCTTTATTTCCATTTTATATAGATCATGTGGATATTTGATCACTTTTCTCTTAAAAGCTTTTAACCTCATTTTGGCTGTTTTTTTTTTTTTTTTTTAAAGGCCTTTCATTTGGGAACCTCTCTAGGGAAGGGACTCAAGCTCCTCCAAAATATTGCCTGAAAACGATTCGGCAGTTGTGACAGTCAGAGATCTTTCCATCTTTTGCTTCCATAGGGAGAGGGAAGTGGAATCATGGCCAACTTTCTATGAAATTTAATTTTCCAAAGTGGTAACTCCATTTTGCAGCTATGCATGGAGAAAATATGCAATGTGAAATGCTAAGGTATTATAAGGACAGCTAAGGGCTTACCTCTCCCTTGTTAATCACCCAAAGCTCTCTGCTTGCCTTTATTTTCTGCTATGCACACTGTCCCAATCCTACCTGGCCCGCCTAAGTGCAGGAATTGAGCATGGGTGGGAAAAAGTCAAATATGCAATTAAAATGGGAAGACACAGAAGAATGGGCTGCCTCCTGTTAACAGGTGGGTCCAGGGGGTTTGCTTGAGTAATGAAGGCTTTTTCATATTCCCTGGGATAGTGGTGGACAGCCGTTAAGTTGTTCCCCAGTGATCCTCCCTTCCTTTGAGTATGTACTCGACCTTGTGACTCATCAGTGGAATAGGGCAGACATGAGGGGATGTTACTGCTAAGAACAGGTTACATGCAGACTGACTTCCATCTTGTACTCTTTCATAGTCTGTCACTTGTCCACTGGGATGGAGGCAGGCACTGGGAGCTGCCAGGCTGTGAGCTGCCCTGTGGAGAGGGCCAGGTGGCTAGGAACCGTGGGTGGGCCTGGCTAACAGCCAACAAGGAGCTTATGGCCTCAGTCCAACAGTCCATTAACAGACCAAATCCTGACAACAACCATGTTAAGAGAGTTGGGAAGTGGATCCTCCCTTGGTTGAGCCTTCAGATGAGATTGCAGCCCAAGCCAACATGTTGATTGAAAAGCCTTGTGACACATCTTGAGGCAGACATCTTGTGATTGAAGCCTTGTGAGACATCTCGAGGCAGAGGCACCCAGGTAAAGTGAACTCGGATTCCTGACAGACAGAGATGGAGAAAACAAACAATGGTTGTTTTAAACCACAAAATTTTGGGATAATTTATTATGCAGATACAAGTAACATCTCCCCCCTAACCTTCTATCACCTAACTATCTACATATCTCTCCATCCATCCATCCTACCTATCCATCTTTCTTTTTTCTTTTCTTTCTTTCTTTTTCTTTTTTTCTTTCTTTCTTTCTCTTTCTTTCTTTCTTTCTTTCTCTCTCTCTCTCTCTCTTTCTTTCTTTCTTTCTTTCTTTCTTTCTTTCTTTCTTTCTTTCTTTCTTTCTTTCTTTCTTTCTTTCTTTCTTTCTTTTCTTCCTTCCTTCCTTCCTTCCCACCCATCCACTCTGTCTGTATCTATCCATCCATCCATCCACCCACCCACCCACTCATCCATTCTGTCTGTCCATCTGTCTGTCTGTTTCTATCTATCCGTCCATTCTGTATCTATCTATCTATCTATCTATCTATCTATCTATCTATCATCTATCCTATCTATCTATCCATTCATCCATCCATCATCTCCCTATAGAGGGGGGCAGGAAGGGGAAGCATCTCTGCCTGACAAGAACATATATATTCTTCCCATTTTACAGAATACATATATACCTCCTCTTTTACAGACACTGAGGCTCAGAGATCTGAGTAACTTGCTCCCTATCACACAGCAGGCAGGGCTATTCTTGGCTGGGATTCTATTGCCCTACAACTTATTTGCACACTGTTCTGTGCCTGCATTATGTGTCCTTGTTGAATCCTCATCTCATTCCTGTGAAGTAGATTTTTTATCCTCCATTTAAAAGTGAGAAAACTGGAGATAAGAGAGGTCTGGTACCCTTCCTCAGGCCACACAGTTAGTAAATAGAGTAGCAAGGATTCACTGTCTTTTTTTTTTTTTCTTTCTTTTTTTTTAAGAGGGAGGCTGTTGTGTCAGTCTTAATGCTTTTTCCATAAAGAGACTGCCTCAGCATTTCTTTTTGGTGCTTTCTCACTCTCTGCTTTTCATGCTGTAAGTCAGAATTGGGAAACACAGAAATCTTTTATTTTAGAAAATGAAATGAGGAGACTCAGTGTCTTCAATCACAATCCACATCCTCTCTCCTAATGAAAAGTGAAACTAGCATTTGAGCACTTCCTGTGTGCTAAGTGCTATTGTTATCCCCAATTTACAGATGAGAAAACTGAGGTTCAGAAGTGTATTTATTTCTGGGTGCCTGAGTAGATCAGTTGGTTAAGTGTCTGTCTTCAGCTCAGGTTGTGATCCTGGGGTCCTGGGATAGAGCCTTATGTTGGGCTCCCTTCTCGGTGGGGAGTCTGCTTGCCCTCTCCCACTGCCCCTCCCCCTGTTTGTGCTCTCTCTCGCTCCCTCAAAGAAATAAATATAAAATAAAATCTTCTTTAAAAAGTGTATTTATTTCATGTCATATAGCCAGTAAGTGGTAGTCAGAACTAAGCCAGACCCTGGAGCTGCCATGCCATGTACCTCTTCCTCCCCACCAACCCCCTCCTGAGCATCCTGTCCCAGTGCCCAAATATGGGTGTGACTCTTAAGGCGGGTTCTGTGTCAGAACTCTCATTATTTACCCCTGTTCCCTCAAGATGGATAAACATGTAGTATCTGCCAGACATCTGTGTTCAGGCAGGGACTATGTAGCACATCACTGATGACAATTCCTATGAAGAATAATCACCTGGTACAGTGTGACCCCTCATAAAGACTATCATTCTATGAAGAGGGACTTGTAAGAGGAATTCCAGGGATATTTCTCAGACAGAAACAAATTGATAACTACAATACATATGAGATCCCTGAAGGCAAACCCAGACCCAATTACAGTTGACTAGACATGTATGAACATGACATCCCTAATGAATTCATTTCCCAAACCCAATATACATTGGACACGAGGTACCTACTATGTATGGATCATGGTTGGATACGAGGCTGGAGTATGGACTGTGAGTTCCACCCTCTGCGTGGTCAGAGGGTATTGGGCAGCAGAGGCATATATCAGCAATTTAACACAACACACTTAAAAATATATGTAAGCCAGAGCTATAAATTTAAGTGTATGTAGACTAAATCCTGCTCTCAAGCCCACTCTCCTTCTGGTTTTTCCCATGTCGGTAATTGGAACACTGTCTACTCTGTTGCTGTAAATGGATGTTCAAGAGATTCTTGTTTGAACTTGAGTTGGTCCATTTTCCTATTTTTAGGCTCTCTGGTTTCCCTGAATGGGACCATGGCTTGCAGGTGATGACGTGCATCAGAGGTATGGTGAATTCCTGATCCAAGCAGTGGTAGTAGTGAATGCCACATCTTCTTACTGGTCCTGATACATCAACTTCTGGAAAGAGCCTTAGTTGTGGGGTCTTCTAAGAAAGGGAGAAATCTTGGGCCTGATAAGAAAAAATAGAAAGATGGGTGTGGACACTTCTAAAATTAACTATTTTTTAAATTCATTTATTTAATGCTTTATTTTAGATGACCAGCTCATGGTTCTTTACCAAAGATTCTGTAGAGATTTTCTTTCTTGGGAAGAGCCACTCATTGAATTGGGCCTGGGGAGTACGTGTCACTGTGATACATGTTATACTAGACATACTTCTAGATCCTCAACTCTCCTCCAGTTCTAAAATGTTATGAGCTTGTGACTGTCCCTAGGGTCTCCTCATCATCCCCAAGAAATCTGTTTTCAGTCTTGCTTGTAGATTGCTTTGGTAGAGACCATGTCAGGCTTTTTCCTTACAGATGGCTTGACCCTCAAAATCATTTTGGAAAGTTTCCCATGGTGCAGAAGGACATCGGATGCAAGGGTTCTGAGTTATTTCTTTGGAGAAAGTACCATTTCATGTTTTTGTTTTTGTAATTTAATAGCCCGGACTCAGTCTCTCTACTCAGGAGAAAACAAGGAAACAAGGAAAAGAGACTAGAAGCCAGAACTAAAATCTGAGAATGGGGGTTTAAGAATACAAGGAGCCTTCAATCCATGTTTCCATGCAAAATAGGGAATTTAAAATTTGCTCTGTTCACCACCACTCGGCATTGCTGTTAAGGTTGGATGAGATGCTACTCAAATAGGTTCATCCAAATCATTCCAACAAACATTTATTGATTGAGTGATGGGTCCCAGGCATGAGTTGTACATCGGAAACCATTTTCGATGGAGGAAAATATTGAAGAAATATAGGAATCATACTAATGGCTCATAAAATAATGTGAAGGTGGCTGAGGAAATGCCAACCGATGGGCAAATTAGTCAGAGTGCAATTTACAAATTCGTCTCTTGTTCTCCTGGGGTCACTTCACACTGGGATGTATGATCATTAAATATGACCCTCCAAGGCACTCTGTCTAGAGTAGGGGAAATTACTCAATTTTCAGACAAGATTTTAAACAAGGGCCAAACTGTTTTATCTACTTGAATTTGGGTCACTAATTACACCCAGTGATCTTCCAGTAATGAATCTAACAACGACCTCATAAATTGTGCGGTGACAACGAGTTTCCTTTCCATCCTTTGTCATCATAAAGTGAGACTGATGCCTTTTCCAATTAGTTATGACAATTATATGTCTATCAAAGGCCTGAGACAAAGGGGGAGGATCGGTGCTGTGCTGTGAGGGAGGGACTTGGATTAGAGTCTCTCTTGTGCCTGTGCTGTGTGTCCCTAAACCTGCCCTCCTCCCTCTCTGATCCTGATTCCTCCTTGGAAAAAGCATGATGCTGCTTTAGATGGTTTCTGAAGTCTTTTCTAATTCCCCGGTCCTAGGATTCTCAATAAAATTCTGCGTTTCCCCCAGTGGAAGATTATTGTGTATAGTGTGCCAAAGTAAGGTGGTCTATTTGAACTGCATCTCATTTATGGTCATAAGAAACCAAAAAACAGGTTTAAATAATAGCATGGGGTATTTGGGATAGGGAAGAAAGGCTCAATGGTTATTGCAGGGAGGATAAGCCATTGAAGACCTTCCCAAAGATGTGGCGTGATTTTTATTAGTTGAGATCATTAAAGGGAAGCTAGAAGGTTTTTTTTTTATTATATATTTGGCTAAGGGCATGTTATGAACTGTATGTTTATGTTCCTGCAAAATTCATATGCTGAAATCCTAACCATCAATGTGATGGTATTAGCAGGTGGGGCCGTTGGGAGCTGGTTAGGTCATGAGGATGGCCATGATAGGATTCCTGCCCTTATAAGAAGAGACAGGAGAGCTTGCTTCCTCTCTCAGCTCTCCACCATGTGAACTTACAGCAGAGGACAGCTATCTGCAAACCAGGCAGTGGGTCCTCACCAGACCCTAGGTCTGCTAGCACCTTGCGAGAAATACGTTTATGTTGTTCCAGTCTATGGCATTTTTGTTACAACAGCCTGAAATGACTAACACAGTGCATTTGTTTCTAGGAGGAAATCCGTGATGTTGCATAGAACAGGATGTGGACATATTGCAGCGGGGCCGGCCAGCCCAAGGAGCGTTAAACTGGTTCGTATGTCAGGTGAGTTGCATTTGAGAACCAGACCCTGTTCTGTAAGTGCAGGGATGGTGGTTTCGGCAGAAGCCCTGCATGCAGGGAAGGCAGATTTGTATCCAGGGTACGTGTCTCCACCATCCACACAAGCAGCTCTGTGAAGTACAATCTCAGGGACCCCCTACACTGTAAGGCTACCTTGGGGGAGCCCTTCCACCGCAGAGAAGCTTCTGGTTCTCTGCTCTTTTGAGAGTGGCTGTCTCATTTCAGAAGTCAGACAGCCAGTTCTCAAATCTCAGGCACCTCTGATAAGAGGGAGGAAACAAGGGAAAAGGCAGAGGAGAAAGGAGAGAGGTGATAATTCAATTGATAATGAAACACACACACACACACACACACACACACACACATTATCCCAGAGAAGAATCTCTTTTTAGAACCTTATTGTGACTTTTCAGAGGGTTTCCTTATAGCCCATAAGACCATGAATTGAAAACTTAAAGTTCGGTAGCTTTTCCAGTAATTCCCTAAGAGCAGTTTGATTCAATGCATGTGTACATAACACCTCCTATATGTCTGACATTGGCGTTATATAGATGAACAGGACAGGACAGATGATTATAATCCAGTAGTGTGAACAGATGTATAAGTGACTGATTAACACTGTGGTGTAATACTTGTACAAATAAGGTTTATAAGGTAATGAGTGGTAATAGTGATTAACTCTGCCAATGCTGTAGCACGGGGGAAATCAAGCAGAGGTAACATCTGAGTGGGTGTCAGAGGGTGAATGGAAGTTTTTGTATCAATCAAGGCTGCTGGAGGGTACATTTTAATTTTTTTTTTATCTAACTTTTTTTTATCCTGTGATCCTGAAATGTATTTAGGGATTTTCCTCAATGACATAAATATTTGCATGAGCATGCAAATGGTTGTCTGAAGATGTTCTTTGCAGTGTTGTTTATAATGAGAACTTAGAAGCAACCTAAGATGGCCAGGAATGGGGTAGGGATTTGTAGAAATTCCAGTGTGTATATAAATCGAATGCCTATGTTAAAATGATGTAGATCTATATTGATTGCAATAGAAAGATCTCTGCTAAATTTTTGGCTGAAAAACAACAATAACACTGTGCTGGCCATGCCTATAACATTCAGGGCATTTCTTTAATGTTTTCTAGCATTAACAGAGGTGATTTCTGTATCTGGGTAGTGTTTCAGGCTTTCCAAAGGCTCCTGAATTCCTGAAAGGAAAGGGCTGGTGTCCAGCACACGTTTGGGAAATTTAACACAAAAGGATGGTAAATAGGTTGCAAGAAAATGGATACACTCGGGAAGCAATGAACTGGTTTGGGTTCTTTGAGAGGCCTGGAGCTGCCCCTCCTTGTAGCTGGAGAAAACACAGCCTTGGTTGGCTCAGCACTTAATCCCAGATGAAGTCCTTCAAAGTGGAAAATTTCACTGTGATTTATTTTTTTCCAGATGTAAATATATAGCAATAATGCAGTTATAAAACTGGCATTGTATTAAACCATAAATTATATTTGACACATAATAATGTTGAATTACTATGGAAGTCCATCAACGTACAGTGGCATCGCCAACACACAGGCCATTGCTGCTTGCACCAGCCCTGTTGCTTGCTCTGCAATGAATAAAGTTCTGGGGAATCTTTGCTGTTAGGGTCAAAATGGAATAAACTCGCGGAGAAGGGCTGTTGGAGTCTAGCTTGGGCCGAGGGCCCTGGAACACAAGGATGCATTTCTTTGCTGATTTATTCCTTCAAGCACATCTTTACTGAAGACCTAATTGTGCAGCACTAGGCTCTGATGGGGGATAGGACAGACATGGGAGGCCTCTGCCCTCAAGCAGGAAGCACAGTGATGTGAGTCTTAAATGCACAACTCATCACTTGATTATGGTGAATTCATGTAGCAATTCCTTGGAGATTTGCTCTATTCTTACTGGTACTGTCAAGGTCAATGGTAAAGTGGGGTGATGGGGCCAGTCTAGATGGCATGGGGGGAATTTACCAGCATGGCTGAACTAGCATTGAAACAGAGGAACTTTGTCTACATGGCGGCACACAGGGTCAGGTCCAAGATTTTGAAGTGGCCAACAGATTGAAGGGGTCATAGTCAGCCTAGTTAGGAGTAACTTCCAGACCAAGGATTCAAAACTAGTTCATAGCAGGCATACTTGTTTGTTTGTTTGTTTGAATTGCTGATTCCCCATTGCCAAGACCAATGCTTTGCCTAGGGAACATTCAATAGTTATTGAAAGCATGAGTGAACACCATGAGAGTGTTCAGTATTGTTACTATTCTAGTAATTATCATAATGAGGGTCACCGTGGATGGTGGGGATATGGGGACAAGTCACCCAGGGTCCTGTTTATGTAAGATTCTTACCTAGACCCTCAGGCGAAGGGGTTCAGGGAAATTTGGAGCTGACCTCCAAATTGCCTAGGGGGCTAATTAATAGCACTCTTAGAAAGAGAACCAAAGACCCCCACAGTCCAGGGGATGGCTAGGAGTAAATGCACGGGCATTCCCTTGGGGGTGGGAGGGTAGCGAAGCATGTTATGTGTGGTCAACAGAGGGGCGGGAGGGGGGCATTTTTAAGGGTTTTAGTTTTCAGGGGTGAAAATTTCATCTTCTTCTGAGAAAGAAAGCTATGACATAGAAGGTCCTGGGCTGCCCTTTGGAGGAGAGTAGAAATAGAAATAATTTGAGAGGACACTCTTGTCTTTGACCATTTCTTCAGAAGTGGAACGTTGAAATGGTAACTAAGAAATATGGAGTATTGCAGGGGCAGATTTGGAGGCCAGTGGTGGGGACTCGGGTTGCACATCAGGTGCTGGGGAAACAGAAGGGAAGAAGGCCCCTGGTGGTCCCTGTCCTCTACTTGGCTGTGGTCCTATGTCATTGGGTTGTGCTCACTGTGTTGTGGAAGGAGGGGTCTCTAGCTCAGTGTGGTGGTGGCTGGTGGGGGAGGGGTATTTAAGGAAAGCTCCCAAAAGGAGGTGATGGATGGAAGGGCAGGGTTGAACAGATGCTGGTTTACGAGGGGGTAGGAATGCTTTGTGCAGGGAGGTTACTTTTATGAGAAAAGGGGGAGTGGGCAAGAACCAGTGTGGTTTGTGGGAGAGATGATAAACAGTTGGTGTTGCTGAGAATACAAGAGAAGAGGTGAGGCTGGGAAGAACAACTGGGGATATGGTGGGTTTGGATTCCAATGGGTTGACCACCACGCTCAGGAGTTTGGCTTTTCTCATTAGGGCAATGGGGAGCCACTGATGGTCTTAGGCAGGATTGCTGTGACATCCTATTTGGATTTTGGAATTATGCCTCTTGCTGCTGTATGGAAATCAGGTCCAAGAGGGAGAGATGGAGGTTAGAGGCGAAGTCACGAGAAACCAACCAGAGAGATAATGAGAGCTTGTGCCAGCCAAAAGGTCTCTCCATCCCTGGCTCCCCAAAGAGAGTGGGAAACAGGGTGACATTAGGGTGATGGTGGATGGAAGGATGAAGTCTCAGCCCTTGGTTCCATAGGAGCAACAACTAGGTGCTGAAGAACAGGGAAAATATTTATCTGCCTTGTCTCCTTCGTGGTACTTTTGTGCAGCGGGAAGTGTGAAGTCAATAAGTGGGAGGTATGATTTATTTCATCTGGTGCTCCCCAAACCAAGGGTGGTCAGGGCAGCTCTGCAGACCACAAGCTGGCTAGGGGAGATGAGAAAACCAACCCCAATTTGGGAGGCAGGCCGTTCCTAATTGAACTGTTGAGGGAATTTTGATAAATGACCGTGCCAAAGCAGTGAAATTAATAAATCATGCTCGAGGCTGGAAGACTGTTTCCTGAGGGACAACAGTGCTCCCATCCCGTTGATGCTGGTGGTTTGGAAGATGGCTGGGGTGCGGGCAGGAAACTCATGCTCTTTCCCCGCTCTGCAGCTGGGCTGGAGGAGAGAGAACCCTCCTTAGCATGGTCCCCATCCGTTCTTTGAAAACGCAGAACAAAGTCGTGTTCCGTGAGCAAGGGGGAAGCACCAAGCTTGAACTGAAGGTTTAGGATGCCTTTCTCAGGCTCCGCACTGGCTGGCTGGATGCTGATAGAGAAGGCAGCAGCCAGCATGGCTCTCAAATGAAACTTGGGGGAGAAACGGGGGCAAGGCACTTTGCCATCTGCGATGACCTCTTTTTCTGGGCTCTGACGTGGTGCACCATGTGGTACCAAGACAAAGCATTTGCAAAGAGAAGAAAAATCAGGTCCAATGTGGCACCTGACCTCCCGTGGCATGTAAGGATCATTTCCAACTTCGTGACTTTAGCATCTGTCTTTTTTGTGAAGAATAGAATGAGGTGTCTGGGAAAAGGAAGTGGAATGTATCCTCATAAGGTTGGCATTTCCATCCCCATTTGACAAATGAGCAAACAGGCTGTGATATTGTGATCTATAAGAAGAAATATGTATTTGGTCTTCATCCTAAATGCCGACTCTTTCTGGCACAGAGCTCCTAAAACTCTTGGAATTCCCCAAGGGATGAGAGAGATAAAGGTATCTCTTGTTATGTGACTGAGGTGACTTTTGGGTTGCACCTAAGGATGGGGGCTGGTTTCCAGGGAAACAATCACATCATTAGAGGCTTGTAACTGTCAGTCCCACCCCTCAACCTCTGGGGAGGGGAAAAGGGCTGGACGTTGAGCTCAGTTGCTAATGGCCAGTGGTTTAATCAGTCATGCCTATGTAATGAAGCCTCCCTAAATCGCCAAAAAGATGGGGTTCAGAGAGCTTCGGGGTTGGTGAACACATGGGGAACAGGGCTAGAGTGGCTTGGTCCGAGAAAGCATGGGAAGCTCTGCGCCCTTCTCCATACCTTGTCCTGCACGTCTCGCCATCGGGCTGTTCCTGAGTTATAGGCTTTGTAATAAACCGCTAATCTAGTAAGTAAAAAGTTTCTCAGAGTCCTGTGAGCTGCTCTAGCAAATTCATCAAACCCAAGGAGGGGGATTGTTGGAACCTCCAATCTACAGCTAGTCAGTCCAAAGCACAGGTGGCCACCCAGCCTTGTGACCGGCATCTGAAGCATGGGGCAGGGGGCAGTCATGTCTGAGCCCTTCACCTGTGGGATCTGATGGTGCCCCCAGGTAGATGGTGTCAGAATTAAGTGGAATTGCAGGACACCCAGCTGGTGTCTGTGAACTGCTTGGTGGCGAGGGGGGAAATCTCCTGACACACATTGCAGTTGGTCCCAGAATCTCAGTTGGTGATCAGAGGTGGCATCAGAGTTAGGATTTTAGAGGCCAAGAGAAGTTAGTTAACTTGCCCCATAGGGACGTGAGATGTTGATAAGGCCTAGGGGATGATAAGCTCAGGCGCTTTAGCATTGGTACAGGGCTTTGGAAGGCCAGTGGTGTTCTGTATGGCTCTTACCAGTCACCCTGCCGAGCTAACCACCTCTTTCACAAACAGGAACATCCTTGTCCATCACTTTCTGGCAACACCATCAAGATGCCAGGGCAAAGCAAACTCTGAAAGGAGGTTTTTTGTTTTTGTTTTTGTTTTTTTAACTTAAAAAAATTAATAAGCACTATGTTTACTTGGAAAATTTCCCACGTGAAAATATCTGGTTTGGGGCAGAAAGGGCTTGTGAGTAGAAAGACCTGCCGGTCGTGTAAGGGAAGGATTTCTGTTTGCGCAGAAACAAGACAGGAGGAGGGAGAAGGGTGGGGACAGTGAGAAGGGTGTGCTTAGCACCATTAACAGAAGTGATAACACGCCTTCCCTGTGCACCCCTGTGTCCTCTGTAACTCACACCAGGAGCCAGCGTGAGAAGCTGGTAGTGTGCACCAGAGGGGAACCATTGCTTGTGCGGGATGGATGCAGGCTGGAACAGCTTCTGGGTCTTCAAGACTGGGTGTGGGAGAAGCAGACAGAAGCATGGAGCATGGTTTCTGGAACTCTCAGAACTTGAAGGGGAGATATTTGATATCTCATAGTATTGGGGATACATCCAAATTTAAACTAGTCCCTGAGGGGGCAGAGAAACTCTAGCCTACGTTCAGGTTATATGAATTATTAAGTCCATTATTATTTTGAACCATGGTAGGAAGGTAAATTACATATAATGAGGGCTCTGACCCGGGCTAGGAGTGGAGGTCAAGCTTTCTGATGACTGGATCTTTCGAGGAAATGCAGGGAATGAGGAAGAGTTGGGTGAGGTGGGGCAGGGCTGGGAGAGCGGGACCAGCAGAGGAGACATAGGTAAAGCCCCATGAGCTGGGAGGAGGGACAGCACAGTCCATTTTAGGGACTCTGAACATAAACACAGAAACATAAAACTTGCCTTCAGCTCACACTCATCCCATTCTACAAATCAGGTTATATGTGAAGACATACATTTGTGTCCAAGATGGAGGAGGACCTCTGCCACCAATTAGCTCCTCCATGCTTAGGGATAACAGGCAGGTAATTTAGTGTAATGGTGTGGGCTACAGTCAGTGTACGTGTGTGTGTGTGTGTGTGTGTGTGTGTGTGTGTGTAATGACAAGTCTATGAATATATACAGGTATACCTCGGAGTTATGGCAGGTTTGGTTATAGATCACTGCAATAAAGTGAACAGTACAGTAGAGTGAGTCAAATGTATGCTTTTGGTTTCCCAGGACACCTAAAAGTTATGTTTACACTCTAGTCTATTAAGTGTGCAACAGCATTATGTCTAAAAGAACAATGCACATACCTTGATTAAAAAATACTTCATTGCCTCAAAATGCTAACCGTCAGCTGAACTTTCAGCGAGTCATAATCGCCGTAACAGATATGATAATAATGGAAAAGTTTGAAATATCACGAGAATGACCAAAATGTGACACACAGACTCGAAGTGAGGAAATGCTGTTGGAAATATGGTGCTGATAGATGGTGCTCAATGCAGGGCCGCCACAGACCTTCAGTTTGTGAAAACAGTATCTGTGAAGCACAATAAGAGCAGAGCGCAATAAAACGAGGTGCACCTGTATTCATGACTTGGACTTCCAGAACTCTGGGCAGCCCTGGGAGGGAACAAATCTAGCAGATGACCCGTATCGATATTGTCAGATTCCAGAACTGGTTAACATTTTGGTTCAGAACTTTTTCCCTTGGGCAGGCATATTCAATTCTCAGATGGGCACTGGGAAAATCCCAATGTGTTGGTTACATCCATATCATACCTCACAAAGCGTTATTTTGTAAGATGCTCTTGCCAGCTCAGAGTGGTAGGTCATTCATTAACATGTGCATTCATTCATCTACTCATTCGGCTAGTATTCTTGGAATGCCTCCTACGTGCCCGGCATGTTTTTAAGTCCTGGGATTGGAGTGCACATAACTCTAGGTCCTTGTCCTTGCAGAGTTAACCATCTAGGTGGGGAAGGCAGATGATTAAAATGTGAACAAGCGAGTGAATTAGGTAACTGGGCAGGTGGTGGAATGGATGGTGTGGATGGCGCAGTAGGTGATGGTGGGTGGGAGGCAGTGAAGACCTCTCTGGGGAGGCGACATTTGAGATGATATTTGAAAGTGGAGGGAGGGCTGGCCATGCCACGATAGGCAGTGCTGTTGTTCCAGCAAGAGTGGTTCCAGACAAGGGACAACATGGATGGGAAATCTCAGTGAGGCTGAGTGGCTCGCCCAAGGTCACACAGCTATGTGATGGGTCTGCTGGAGATTCTACATGAAGCCTCTGACTCCAAGTCAGGGGCTCCTTTCATATGCTATCCTCCCAATGCTTACTTCCCTGTGATCTCTGGCCAGATCTCGATGTGGTAGGATTATGTGTCACAGATGGTTGTCACCTTAGGTCATACAACTGATGGAGCATATAATGTTTCTTTCCTGGCACAGTTACATTAATTCACAGAGAGGGAGAACAGCTTTCTTCCAGAAGGGAGAATGGCTTCCCAAGGTGCTCCGAGTTCCCTTTCCATTCTCAGAAAGTTTACTTTTATCCTTTTTTCTGTTCCTTCCCACCTAACTTTTCTGGAAGGTCTGGACACCTGTTGCGAGTATCTAAAGGAACAAAACTCCAGAACGTTCCAGGGTGTTCGCTAGGATATCGGATGATGCAAAGGCAAATTTCCCACAGCACCTTAGTTTCACTGTCAGCAAACTTTTTCCATATAGGGCCAGATATCAGATATGTTCCCTCCTGTAATGGGAAAGCGGCTGCGGACGATTTGCAAATGAATGGGCGTGGCTGTGCGCTGATAAAGTCTTATTTACAAAACAGGAGGTGGGCTGGGGTTGGCCTGAGGTTTGTGGTTCTATGGTTCACTGATGCTGGTTCTAAGCCACACAGCAACTTCATGGGGCAGACGTGGGTGAGGAGACTGGGTCATTGGGACCCTGAGACATGAGCTAAGGATTTGGTAAACTCATACGCTGGAGAAGGGACTGAAGTCGGAGACTTCCTTGGGAGACCACGTGCCATTAAGTTACTCCAACATGAGAAATGGATTGGCTGAATTCTGAAGTCCATTCTGGCTACAGGACCTGTTAGCCCATTTTGGACTGAGGGCAGTTACTGAAACATTTCCCCAAATTCTTCCGCCAGCACGCATTGTCATGTCAGTGTTGGCTTGGCTCCAGCAAACTATGCCACATGTTTATCCATTTGCAGATGCTGCCGTGATTAGCAAATGCAAAGTCACTGAAACACTCGCAGAATTTACCATTGCTTTCTGCCGCTGCGCATTTTCTCAACATGCTAACATTGGAGGTACTGCTTCATGGGGTCTCCTCAGTTTTTAGTGTGAAAGAAGGAGCCTCACACTCAAAGTTGGGAACCCCGACATTGTACCTGGAGCCAAGGTAAAGCTGGGCTGGATCTCCAGCCCTGCCCTGCGTGGGCTCTGTGGCCTGTGGTCGAGGTGTGCACCCCCTTTTAACCTTTATCTTCTATCAGTGAAATGGGGATAATGATGAATAGTTCCCAGTTTTATTTTTGGAATTAAATGGGAGAATAGAGGCAAAGCAATTAACATAGTGCCTGACATATAGGAAGCACATATTAATGTTAGCTATTATTTTTGTGATGATGATGATTATTAATATTAATCATTTCACCACAGTAGTGGGAATAATAGTAGGGATAGTAGTGGGAGTGGTAATAGAATTGGCAGTATGAAGAGCTATGCAGGATGGTGGGTGTAGCCGTGTGTCACAGGTGAATGTCCCCAAGAGTTGGTGACTCAAATGAGACACCACCAGTCTACTGTAGCTTTTTTAAAGACCATTTGCTCACAGACACCTGCACTCGGACCCCTAAGGTCATGAGATTTCTCTGACAGTCCTTACTCATCATTCTGAAATCTGTGATTTGGAGAACTGTTGAATAGGATTCCACTTGGGTAGCACAGCTTTCAGAGAAGAAAGTCATCCGGGCACTGAGTTTCAAGCCAAAATGAATATATGACTTTATAGTCCAACATGGAGTTCAGGAGGGCATCTCAAAGCCTGACGGTTGATTTCTTGGGGATGCTAAGAAAATGGTATACAGATAGTGATAAATGAGCAACAGAGGACATCCAGCCTGTCAGAGCCCCTGGGCAGCTCTGTAGGGAGGTGTTTGGCTGTAGGGTGGGGGGGTGCCTCGGAGCCACTCCCTTAAAAACTGTCCGAGTGGGCTCTAGTCTTGGAAAATCCACCCCCACTTTGAGTTTTTTGTATCTGTTGAGCATGAAGGTCATGTGATTTTATTATATAGTTTAAATAAAATGTTTAATTGAATGGGGATTGGGGCGAGCAGGTGTATTTATATGTATATTACACCTCTGGAGTGCCTGGTATTTATTGCATGTCTCTGTGCTAAGTCCTTCGTTTTACATAGTTTTATATATTCCTTGCAATAAACCTTTGAGCGGTATCCACACCCCACCATGCAGACCAGCAACTGATTGCGAGGCATTAAGCCACAGGATGTAACTGTCAGAGTTGCGGTTTGTCTGAGCCCAAGGCTGCCAACCTTCCCAGCATCCCTGTGTTTCTTAACAAATGATTTGATAAACACTTAATGCCAAATCCCTTGGATTTCCAGTAAAAATGCTGATGATCACACCCCACATTGTATTTACTGATTAAGAATCTCTACCAGGAATCTGCATTTTTAGTAAATTCCCCAGTAGATTCTTTTACGCACTAACGTTTGAGAGTCACTGCCTTGCACACTTTCTTATCTGTTAAGATATCTTCCACCCAGCAATCCATCCCAGTGCTTATGCATCTGGGAACTGGCAGAGTTCTTTAGGATTTCAGTTACTGTTAATCTTCCTCCAACCACAGGACAGGTTTTCTTTTTCTCTACCCTGGAGGATTATTAATAATACTATATCATTGTCTCCATTACATAGCGTGACCAAGAATATTCCAAATATTCACAGTATACGGTGCTCTAGGATATCTCTTATAAATCGTAAGAATATTACAAGTTGGAGATAACTTCAAAATAGTAGAAGGGTTCCTTAGGACTAGCTTGAAGCAAAACTGCTAAATCAATTGGATATTCAATTTGGGGGTTTACAGTCAGATGATTCCCTTAAAATACTATGCTTACAATTCAAGTGAGTTGCCGCTCGGGGACAGGGATGTCCTTTTTATATTTAATTTGATGGCCAGATAAACGAAGTTTTCCCCTTAATAAGTTAAATTGTGAAGCATGGATTGGAATAATAGAATCGCAGATGGTTGGAGCTTGATGGGGCCAAGGAACCAAAGATGAGAGTTGCTGGAAATCTATGAACAACACATCATTAGTCAGCTAAACACCATTTTATGTGTCTTAAATAAGACTCTGAAATCTGTTGCCTAAGCAGACAAAAGAGTGGGACCTCAACGAAAAATGACTTCAAAATGTATTTAAAATTTTTTCCTTTTAAATGCAAGCTGTTTACCACTCTGGAAAACAGTATAGAGGTTCCTCAGAAAGTTAAAAATAGAGCTACCCTATGACCCAGCAATTGCACTACTACGTATTTATCCCGAAGATACAAACATAGTGAGAAGAAGGGGCACATGCACCCCAATGTTCATAGCAGCACTGTCCACAATAGCCAAACTATGGAAAGAGCCCAGATGTCCATCGACAGATGAATGGAGAAAGAAGATGTGGTTCATATATACAATGGAATATTACTCAGCCATCAAAAATGAAATCTTGCCATTTGCAACGAAATGGATGGAACTAGAGGGTATCACACTAAGCAAAATAAGTCAATCAGAGAAAGACAACTACCATACAATCTCACTCATATGTGGAATTTAAGAAGTAAAACAGAGGAGCATAGGGGAAGGGAGGGAAAAATAAAATAAGATGAAATGAGAGAGGGAGACAAACCATAAGGGATTCTTAATCTCAGGAAACAAACTGAGGGTTGCTCGAGGGGAGGAGGGTCAGAGGATGGGGTAACTGGGTGACAGGAATTAAGGAGGGCTCGTGATGTAATGAGCATTGTGTGTTATATGCAACTGATGAATCACCGAACTCTACCTCTGAAACAAATAATGCAGTATATGTTAACTAATTGAATTTAAATAAAAAAATTAAAAATGAAAAAAACAATTTCCTTTTAGCTCTGCCTTTCTTTTCATCTTTCCCTCTTTGGGTGGTCTTGCGGAACCCTTAGTGTATTCTTCCCTGTCTTCTGTCTCTTACTATTTGTTAGGGATGAACTGTCAACCTCCAAATACATACACCGAAGTTACAACCCTCAGTACCTTGGAATGTGACTGTATTTGCAGATAGCATCTTTACAGACATAATTCAGTTAATATGTGGTGATTCCCATGGGTTTCCATCCAACATGACTGGTGTCCTGAGAAGGAGAGGAAATCTGGACACTGATTGGTACAGGAGGAAGGTGATGTGAAGTCACAGGGAAAAGATGCATGCCTAGGAAAGAGGAAGAACCAACGCTGCCCACACCTCGGTCCCGGACTTCCAGCCTTGAGAAGTGTGAGACATTTATGTGGTTGAAGTTGCCAGGTGTTGGTCTGGGGTATTTGTTACGGCAGCTGGAGCCGACTAACCGTATCTCTCTGTATCGTCATCCTCTCTGGATCTCCACGGCTCTTGGTTTCTCTCCTTATTTCTTGGTATCACTGTGCATTTTTTTCTTTGTTTGTATTTTTGTTTCTCTGTGTCTGTCTTTTTCTGTGTCCCTGCCACCCACAATCTGATTGTCACATCCTCTCTGTCTCTCCCCACCCTCTCTCTCTTCCTTGGACGAAGCAGAATAGCCCATGTGGGATGTTTAGAACAGTGACTGTCATGTAGAAATTACTCAGAAAAGCAAATTCCTCTCTGTTCCTTCTTTCCCTCTTTTTCTTCCCTTTTGTAATGTTTCCCTTCATTCCATTCTCTCCCACTCACCCCCTCACTGGACATAAAATAAAATTGGGATTTATTTTTCAGGGTTTATTGTCTTTCCTAAACAAAGTTTTATGGCCCCCAATTCTAATTTTAAAGCAACTCACATGACTGCTTTACGTTCTTCAAAGGGAGAGACAAGGGGTGAGTGAATGGAATTGCTTTTTGTAAGTGACCCCGGTTTGATTTGTTTGTTTCTTTTTTGGGGGGGGTAAAAATCTTTAGATCTGTTGATCTCCAATTGTCCTAGGCCTAGACTCACCCTGGTTAGTCTGGTTAACTATGCACATTTTTGCTCTCTCACTCCAAGGTTTAAGTCAGAACATCTGTGTTGGGGCCTGGAATGATAGAATTTAAAAGATTTCAAAGTAATTCTGATGCAGGGGCAATTCGGCATGCTCTGAGAATCGGAATCTTGGAAAATAAACTCTTGAGTCCCGCCTCACCCTCGTTCATTCTAAACAAAGACTAAAATGAAACCAAGCTTCATTTCAGGAAGAGCTTTTAAAATATTCCTTCTGGGATCAGTTGTGAATTTTCTTTTTGAAATCTCTGTCTCTGACGCAGGGTGCCCAGAGCCTGTAATCAGCCGAGCAGAGAGCTGACATTCCTTTCTAGACAATTTAGGTAGGTGGAGAGGGAGAGCAGAACTTGAAGAATTAACAGTCATGGATTTACTTCTTTGGCACCTGTTTTGATTATTGAATTAAGGAAGTTCTGGCAGCTACAACCAGCTCACCAGATGTTGAAGAGCACATTTCAGGGAGAATGGAAAGGGATGTCAGAAGATGTGAGGATCATTCATTTAAAGAATAAACTGTCCGAATCAAGTTCTGTTTAGGCTGTCAGAACTGATCGCGAGAGTAATGAAACATCAAGAACAGAGGGGTGAGGAGACGTTGATAAAACCCAAACACATCGTGAAATATAAAAATCTCCTGATTTTTTTAAGTCAACACCCCCCGAGTGTCAGTTTATCAGCTTGTGGAAACCACAGACTTGTTGAGAGTAGTCCATTTTTCCTGCCGTTTGGGGCAGATGTGTCTGCTGCTCTTATGGAGGCCGTAAATGATGCTCCTGGGGGCTTATCTGTCAGCATCGGGGCAAAGGGAGGGCCACAGCACCCGAGAGGTCTTTGGGAGATGGTGATAGGAGAGGAGGCAAGCACCCTGTCACTGGTGGAATCACTCAGTGTCACTCCAGAATAAGCCGGCATCTGCTTCTGTGAATCCTGAGCATCTGTTACACACACACATACATGTGGATGCACATGTGCATCCCAAGCACACACATGCACACACACACACACACTGGGTGCACACATACACATCACAGATGCACATGGATGCACACCACCTGTCCCGCACACACATTCCTCCATTATAAATGGCCAACAAAATCACCCATGTGTCCACAACTGCATTCATGGAGAATACCATGCAGAGTGTGGATCAAATGCCTTTTCTAGCCCCTGGCCCAGCTTGCCGGGGACACCTGGAAGACTAGGGGGGCCTAATTAGGGTCTAATGCTGGTGGGAGCTGATGGGTGGACCTTCCCCTGGAATTCTGGGAGTTATTCCATTTAAAAAATTACCTTGCATTAAAAAAGAACTACCCTATGATCCAGGAATCGCACTGCTGGGTATTTACCCCCCCACATAGAAAACCCACGAATTCAAAAGGATATATGCACCCTTATGTTTACAGCAGCATTACTTACAAAAGCCAAACTATGGAAGCAGCCCAAGTATCCATCAATGGGTCAAAGGATAAAGAAGATGTGGTGTATCTATATATAATGGACTATTATTCAGCCATAAAAAGGAATGAAATCTTGCCATTTGCCATGACATGGATGGAAATAGAGAGTGTTATGCTGAGTGAAATAAGTCAATCAGAGAAGGACAAATACCATATGATCTCATTCAAAAGTAGAATTTAAGAAACAAACAAAAGGGGGGAAAGAAAAGACAAACCAAGAAGGTCTTAACTCTAGAGAACAAACTAATGGTTACCAGAGGGGAGGTGGGTGAGGGTAGGGGGTAAAGAGGGGATGGGGATTAAAGAGTATACTTGCCATGATGAAATAAATAATAAAATGAAAAAAGTTGCTTTGCCAGTATAGTGTTTGCTTTGACATGCATTTCTTGGACCCACCATTCAGGACAAATTGGGGCACAATTCCGCCCTGTTAGCCATGTTCTGCCTGGGTGGATTCACAGGCCCAGCCCACTTATTTTGTGGTGTGGAGACCAGGAATCCTGTCTGGGGAACTTGGCAGGGACTTAGCAATCCTTGGCTGGCTGAAATTCCCCAATAACATCTATGCTTCATTATGACCATGCTGGGGCTGTGTGTGCCTATTCTGGTATTCATATAATAAAATTATACAGTATCTGTATTCCTTCAATCAATGGTATGTTTTTGAGATTCATCTGTTGTTGTATATATCAATAGCTTATTCACATATACATACATATGCATGATCTCAAAAATATATATCCCACATTATGTTTATCTACTTACTGCCTGATGGGCATTTGGGTTCTTTCAATTTTTGACTGTTAGGAATAAAGCTGCTATGAAAACCCCCAGTACAAGTCATTTCTAAAGACATGGTTTTATTTTCCTTGGGTAAATACCAAGGACGATAATTGTTGAGTAATATTTATGTGTCAGTTTGTAAAAAATTGCCAAACGGTTTCATGACATGTTTAGATGTTATAGTTCAACTAGTAAGGAATGAGAATTCTATGAAGAATCCTCATCCATGTCAACACTTAGTATTGTCAGATTTTCCATGATAGTGGCTATGAAATGATATCTCATTAGTTGCATATATTTCATATATCTGGCTTTGTGAAGTGTCCTTTCAAGTCTTTTATCCATTAAAAAAATTGTATTTTTTTTTAGTATGGTTATAGGAGTTCTTTATATATAATAGATATAAGCCCTTTTTCAGATGTTTGTGTTGCAAATATTTTCTCTGAGTTGTTGGCTTGTGGCTTTGTATTTTTAATAGTGTCTTTTGGTGAGAAGTTTTTCTTTTGATGAAGGCTGATGGATTATTTTCTCTCTTATGATTTGTGCTTTTCATGTTGTCTCTAAGAAATCCTTCTCTATACTTAGGTTCTAAAGATATTCTCTTTTGTTTTCTTCTAGAAGTTGATAGTTTTAGCTTATATGTTTGAATTTATGATTCATTTCAAATTTTTATGTACAGAGTAAGATAGGAGTCGGGTTTCATTTTTGATGTTATTAATTTATAGAATCTAAAATTTTTTTCCAAATTTTTATTGGCAGTCTTCAAAATATAACTTTTGCGTATTGATTTTGAAATCTGTGGGCTTGTAGAATTTGCTTGTTATTTTTGTTTGTTTGTTTTTGGTAGATACCTTAGGATTTCTTTGTAAATAATCATGTCATCTGTAAACAAAAACACTTTTGTTCTGTCCTTTCCAATATTTATGCTTTTTATTTCTCCTATAGTGTTACAGATGTTCACACACTATGTACAGGACAGCCTGTACAATGAAATGAGAAGAAAGGGTTCAATAGTTCACCAGCAAGAATGATGTTAATGCTAAAGATTACTGTTATTTGTTTTTGTAGATACTTTTTATTAGATGAAGAAATTCCTTTCTAGTCGTTATCTGCTGGGAATTTTTATCATAAATGGATGATGAATTCTGTTGAATACTTTCCTACATCTGTTGGTAGGTTCATGTAACTTCTTTCCATAATTGTGCTAATATGGTAAGTTACATTAATGTTTTCTCACATGTTAAATCAACCTTGAATTCATGGAATAAACCTTACCTGATCAAGATATGTCATACTTCTTAAATATTGCTGGATTTAGTTTGCTAATATCTAGTCAGGAATTTCTGTTTCCTTCATGTTCATGAGGCATGTTGGTGTGCAGTGGTTTTTTTTTTTTTTCTCTTTTGGTAATATCTTTATGAAATTTTGGTATTAAAATTATGTTGACCTCATATGAGAATTGTTCTCTCCTCCTCTATGTTATGAAAAGAGTTTTTGTGGAACAGGTATTATTTCTTCCTTAAATGTAGTATAAAATTCACCAGTGAAGCCATCTGGGCCCAAACTTTTATTTGTGGGAAGGTTATTTAAATTACAGATTCAACTTCTGTAATAGACAAAGTCCCATGCAAGTTTTAAAATTCCTTCTTCAGTCAGATTTGGTTATTTGTATCTTTCAAGAAATGTACTTGTATCATCTCAAATGTCAAACTTATGGACGCAAAGATATTTATAGTATTCGCTTATCTTGTTTTTCATATCGTGTCTTCTCTTTCATTCCCAATATCGATCATTTGGGTTTTCTCTCTTTATTCTTGATCAGTCTTGCGAGGGGCTGATCAATTTTTATTAATCTTTACGAAAGGCCAATTTGGGGCTCTGTTGGTTTTCTTCATTTTTGAAAAGTTTTCTGTTTTATTGATTATGTCTAATGTTTCCCTTCCCCCCCCCTCCATTTCTTTTGGTTATTTTGCATTTCATTTCTGCTGCTTTTTCTAGCTTCTTCATGTGGAAGTATAGATCACTGATTTTTCTGCTTTCTCCTGACACGTTGAAGGAAATCTACTAAGGCTCATCTGATATTCCCTCAGGGTGTGACCCTAATTTGTGCCCTTAGGGCCTCATTCTCTGCCACCGAAGGTGAGAGCCCGTCTGGACTTCTGGCCCCGGGCTTGGCAGCCTGACCCTGCTCTGCCTCTTGCACAAGTAGGGGTTATCAGAGAGGCTCTAGATGCACTCCTGGAAGCATTGGCTTTGTATTACTGCACTTAATCTTTATAAATACACAAGGCAAGCATACTGTCTTCACTTTTTAGGTTTCAGGAAAAGTAACAGCGATAACTAATTTATTCGCCTAAGACTCATGACATGGCTGAGATTCAGATTCATCCCTTTTGACTCCAAAGTCAACCTCAGAGGACTTAAATAACTTACCCAATTTCACCAGCTGGTAGGTGGCAGACCCAGGATTTGAACCTAGTTTGATTTTACTTCAACACACAAAAGAAGGGAAGCAAACCAGATGTGTGAAGAAAACCAAAGAACTCTGTTTACCCTCACGCAGGAGACTGGTGGTGTGTCTTTGAGACGTGGTGATTAGTTCACATGCTTCTAAAAGCACTGACCACACATCCTCAGCATCGAACAGAGATGGGAGAAATGACAAGGATGGTGGATCATCCTGATAGATCCCTAAAGGAAACTGCACAGACATCTGTCCGATCACAGCAGATCAGGAAGAAGAGTGATGCAAGCCATCTAGTTTAGCGGCTTCTTTTCACAAAGGAACCGAGGCCTCAAATGGAGGTTCTCCTTCCTTCCCCCGGGGGTCACTTGATGTGGAGGCTGCTAATAATCATGGTGGGCCCTTCAAGTTGAATGGACTCTCTTGGGCGCATATAGGCTGTTTTATTTCGGTTCCCACAGAGCCAGGTGGGGTGAGCAGGGTGGATATTTTACTGGAGTTCATGGCGGGGAGTCTGGGAGCCCCAGAAATGACTTGCCCCTGTCCTGAGCGGGCAGCAGGGTCTGCACTCAGACCCTGCACTTCCTTCTAAACCCACGTTGTCCGCCACTGTCGAACAGAATGTGGCTGGTTGAGTGGAGCAGGGAAGGAAGAGGTCTCATTAAGGACGTCTCTGAAAACTGGATCAGGAGCAGAGGAGCCCAGCTCAGCCCAACCCACCCTGTTCGAAGCTTGTTTTCCACTTGAGAAAAAGCTGGCGAGACTGTAGAATATCTTCACAGCTGTTTATGGCTTCCAGTAACTTCCTCTAACCTTTCCCCATCTGCTTTTGTAGTGGGAAAAATCACTTTCTCCATGTGATGGGTCTTCAATATCCCCTTTCCTACCTCCTCGGTACTGTACTCCAAGATACTACACTAAATTACAGTGATTCATTATTCCTATTAAAACAAACAATATCCCCAAATTACCCAGCAAACTAAACAATTGTGAACAGTAAATTCAAATAGTAAAACATGGGCACATATTGGGTAAATATTATTTTCCCGAACAAGAAAGGCTCTCGGCAAAGTGTTTAACTTGAATGCAACAAAAGGCAATTTAATTTAGTAATACAGCTGCGTGAAAAATGGAGACCTCGGGTTTAATAAGAAGGGGGAAAAGACACGCATATATCATCCAAAAGGATAATTATGAGAAACTATTTTGTATGATCCAGCTAAATCAAAGCTTCTAATGCTTTCTTACTTCTGTCAAAATAGGGAGATTTAAGTCCTTAAAAATGGGAATTTTGCAGACTTCACTGCCAAGAAAAAATGATTTGTCTCTTGATAAATTACTATTGGGCTTTATACTTCGGAAAAAATACACTTACATTGAAATAAATGCCAAGGTATGGCTAGAGAATTTATATTATTCGTTCATATCTATCACTGGATTGGTGGGGAGAGAGCAGTCCCATTTAAAACATCTCCTGGCTTGCTGACAGAGTGCCATGGAGACAAGATGAACACCTCCGACAAATGGGGGGGCAGGTGCAGCGCCCCCCGCGCCCCCCCCCCCCAGGAGTCTGCACAGGTCTGGCGGTGGGATGGTTTTTTTCTTTTTCCCCCTGGAACACAAACTTCTAGCCTCTCTGGAGTCTACGTCTCGAGAAGGACCCCCCCTGCAATGTGGACATGTGTCTTTTCCGGCTTCTGCACATTTCTGTGGGTTATTGTGCATGTCCGAGAAAAACGTGCCTTCCAACACAGAAGGACAATGGGGAAAAAGGGAAAAAGGGACTTTGGCAATCGACAGCTTCCCACCTGTCAGGTATGAGGGTCCAGAAAGACTGGCAGCATGACTCTTGGCTGTCTCCATCAAAGGCTTGCCGAACAGAGAAATGGTAGTAGCAGCATCAGAGAGAGAATGTTGGCCATTGAGGTAGGGATGTGGACTTCAAGCTTCACTTCTTTTATCGCTTGTGAAACCTTTGGCAAAAGGCAGCACAGGGCCTTCCCTTTCTCCATCTGTAACGTGGCTGGTGCGGACAAGCAACATTTTCCTCTCAAGTATTTTTTGCACAGTACTGCCTTTCAGACACATTTTTACATAACATTGTTTTTTTGTGCAGATAAGACTCCAGGTAGAGGAGAGCACTCCTCTTTTTTGCACCACCTGGGGACCCCTAAGTAATTCCCTAAGCTCTAGGGCTTCAAGGAATGCACTTTGAAAAATCACTAAATGCGGTGCTTTCTAAGGATTCATCCACTTTGACCATGTCATGGTTCTGGGGTTGATCTGCTTCTGGAACAATTAACTGAGGCTGTGAAAATGCTCAGACAGCTTTGCCTGGTGTTCTTGTCTTCCATGGTGGTGGTGGTGTGTGGGGGTGGGGGTGGGGGTGGGGGTGGTGGGGGTGGTGTGTGTGTGTGTGTGTGTGTGTGTGTAGGGGAGCTTCTTGACGAATGCAGGTTTCCAAGACATAATAGCTATGGCTCGCGGTAAGGTACACCCCCTTCCTCGGGCCGAGACGAAAACATACAATAGAACCCTGGGAGCTGTTTCAAAAATCCAAGTAAGAATTATCATCCAAATATTTGTCTTCAGAATTTGGAGCATGCCACACTCGCTAAAGGCTAATTGACTAGTGTGTATCCATCCCATATTCCAGTAAGTTCTAGAGCAGGTTCTTTCCCAAACAAAACAGTGCAAAAACCATAATGCTTCAATCTTCTAACAGCTGGATTCTGACTCATTTGCTACAAAAATAAATAAATGAACAAACTAAATAAATGTTTTGGGGAAGGAAGGTTTTTGATTATTATTTTTTTTTTTTTTTGGTCTCTCTTGGTACTTAGAAAAAAAGCACCACTATTTTTAAGCTGAAGATTTTTTCAACATGCCCCGATCAATTTCCATCTGAGTAACACCAATTTAGAGTGTTTCCATCCTAAATCTTTTTTGTAGTTTACAGAGTACTACACATTTCACAAAGCCCTTTTTAGTTTATAAGCATCACTTACAATAGACTTTATAGTTTATAAGGTGCTGCACCTTTTCCAAGGTACTTTACAGTTTACAAAGCCGTTTATGGTTTACACATTCCTTTGTATAAGCCACTTTATCATCTCAAAAGTATTTGGCATTTTCTAAAACCCTGTTGCCATTACAAAGCACTTTGCAGCTTACCAAATGCCTTGCAATTTGTAAAATGATTCCAAGCCCATAACCACGTTGACTTTTAGCAGACGCTAGTGACATAATTGCATCTTTCTTTGATGATTATAAGGATCATGCTGGGCGTCAGAGTCATAATTGTGAACTTGCCTTTACTGAACACAGACCAAGTGTCCCATAGATGCTTGTTATTGTCTGATTGATTAAGAATATTATTGCTTGAAAGTGATATAACTGATGAAGTCCTGAAAGTTTGGTCTTGATCAGTGGTTCTCTACGGGGGGATGATCTTACTCGCCAGGGATATGTGGCGATACATGGAGACATATTTGGTTGTCGCAATTGGGGGAAGGGATTCTACTGGCATCTAGTGGATGGAGGCCAGGGATGCTGCTCAACGTTCTCAGTGCACATCACAGCCCCCACAACAAAGTGATAGCCAGTCCTTAATACCAATAATGCCAAGGTTCAGAGGCCCTGGTCTTGATGAAAGTTTGACTATTTGATAATTTCATGCTCCTTATCTCCTGCATTGGGAGGATGCTTTCAGTTGCAAGTAACAGGAAACAACCTCAAATTGGCTTAAACATTTTGTCCATTTATCATTTCACCTAACTGGAAATCAAGAGCCGGTTCAGGCTACAGGGCTGGGCCATAAAGGTGCTGACCCCTTTCATCCAGGACCCCGATTCTGTCCTCTTCTCTCGTCTGTTCAGCCCCAGCTCATACTAAGGCTGATTCATGGCTGTCAGCGGCAATTGAAGTGCCCACCCTTGTTCATATTCATAGGCAAAGAAGCTGACTTTTCTCTCCCAGAATCCCAGAAAGACCCATTGTGTGTGAATAAACACCCGCATCGTACAGTGACTTGCTTAACTGAAGAATTGCGCACGGAGTGCCAAGGACAGCCTTGTCTACAGCTGATGCTCAACGTTCATCAACACCCCCCCCATCCTTTCTTGGGCACTAACTTTTGGCCGATAACTAGGGATTCTGAGAGAACAAAAACATAATAAAATCACTTGTTGGTCCTCCCGAAAAAGGTTCCTGTGAAACAGCTGAGCAGATTTATACGCAGAAATTCACACTGTTTCCTGGCCTGGGATTCTGGACCGTAAATCCTTCCCCAACACATTACACATGCACACATACACATACTCTACCTCTTGCAAATTAAAAGTCATATATATCTTGCCAAAGCATTTCTGACATGCAGCCTCAGTATTCAGAGCTATAGGCAAGTTTTGTGTCTCCCGCAGTGATGTATTACTGGCTGGGGAGGTTGCAAAGCTCAGAATTCAATTCAAGACTCATCAACAGGCTTCCAGGTTCTGGGCAAGGCTCACTCTCCCTTGTCTAGAAAACCTCATCCATAGGAGGTCCCTTATTTGGGGACATGTGACTTGAGAGCAGGTTCTACACTAAGGTGAAAAACGATTTCTATTGTGGATTCCTCATGATCAGCCAGGTGCTCTGATGTGTTCTCCCATTTGCTTTGGAGACACTGCTGAGCTGCAGGGATCTGCCACCAGCCTGTTCTGTGATGAGGAATGGGGCTAGTGGATGCTCGTGAGCAGTAGGCTTCAGTGGCTCCCAGTTACAAGTCAGACAGACTGAGACCCCTTAGCCTGACGCTCACAGTGGGACCCCCAAACACTCCTTTGACTGCTATGTCTCCAATTATTATTTCCCAGCAAGTATCACCTACTCCATTCAGGCTGATCTCTTAGTTCTATAAGTTTTATACATTTCTGGATTAGAGAATCTAGAATATAGCAGGTATGAAAAAGCAACAGACTTGGGTCTTCACTGTGACTCTACCACCTCATGACCATGGACGAGTTGCCTATTTAGTGAGATTCAGTTTCCTTGTCCAGAAAATGATGATAATACCACCTTGTAGAAAAGATGTGAGTGTTAAATAAGATAATTATTCATTGTACTTAGCTCAGTGTCTTTATATAGACAGTGATTCATGAAGTTATTATTTTTCCTTTACTTTTTTTACCTGCCCACATTGACTTCCCTTGTATATGTTTATTTCTGCATTAAAGGAAGGTGCACTTCATCTCTCCTGTCAATCCCTCAAAGTCTGCAATGTTTCCAATTCTATAGCCTCTTAGCTCATTGTATTTTTCCTTTGCACTGATCCCAGTTTTCATTTATGCCACTTTGTGGAATTAGCTGCGTAGTATTTGTTCCCTTTGGTAGATTGCAGTTTGCTTAACAGCAGAGAACATGTCTGTCTTGCTCATGTGTATTGCACCTCAATATTCCTCATACCTAGAACAGTTTCTGACACATAATAAGTGCTAAATAAATATTAGATGAATAAATGATTGACTGGATAATCGAGATGAATTGAGTACTTCTTAGTACCAGGCACTCTGCTAGGTTCTTTACGCATGTAACCTCACAGCACCTGAATACCCTGGCACTATTATTACATTCCTAGTTCCTGATGAAGAAATGGGGCCATAAAGAGGTAAAGTAGCACAAGGAAATAGCACATCTAGGCAGAAGCAGAGTCCGGATTTGAATTTTTGTTGCCTGACTCCAAGCCCAACTCCTAACCTTATCATGGCACCCTCAGTTCCAAGATGGCGGGCAGCGGCAGTCAATAATGGGTTCAGGGTTTGGGTAATTTGAGGATTGGGTCACCCTGCTTTAAAATCACTGGGAGTTGCCCAAACAGGATTCAGAAAATATGAATCCTTTTCTTTCTTTTCAACAGCTTTTCCTGTCTTGATGTCCTTTGATCTTCACATAAAACTTTGCTCTGTCGATGAAAAAATGGGACACAGCAGGAGTAAGCGGTTTGCCCAAGGTCACTCATCTAGTCACTGATGTGGAAACACAGAGCTGGAGACGCCTGGAACAATCAGTGGAGTAATCACACCAGGTCACTGAAGTCAGCCAGGCCTCCCCTCCCACCTCCTGTTTTGGAGGGGAGCATGATGTGGGTCTGCCTTAGAGATAGCTGAGGATGAGCCTGCTGCTATGGAAAAGTCCCAGAGTCGGGCCTGGATTCCGGAGGCAGCCACATTATGTGGATCTGAGTTCCTCGGCAACTATCGGCTGAGTCCTGTTTATCCATCTGAACAACAAGGTACGACTGGGTATTTTCTAAAGACTTCAATGAGATGTATTCATTCAACAGATACTGATTGAGTGCCTACTAAGACTTTGTCTGCCTTACTCACCTCTGTCTTCCTTGTCCTTAGTGCAGTTTCTGATACATAGTAAGTGCTAAGTGATTACGGAGAGAATGGAGGATTGTGAATGATTGTGGTGGGAGAAAACAGTGGGCAGCACCTCGTCAGCCCCTTGAGCTGGCAGAGAGAAGTCACCTGCTAATGATCCTGCACTCTGCAGAATCCTTTCATTGAAGTCTATGCCGAGTGCTTTGGTTGCTCTGAGGAGGTGCGATTAATCCAATTTGGGGGATGGACAGGCATTTAGGGAGGCCTTCTTGTAGGAAGTGACCTCTTGCTGCCAATACCTTTAGGATGCCTGGAGGTAAGTAGGGAAAGGAGATGTGTAAGTTTAGGGCAAAGCTGAGGGATGGGGAGGAAACTGGAAGCCTTGCTTGCTTGTTCAGACAGAATACAAGTTAAGGGAATGGAATGTACTTCAGTCAGTCCTGGGGCTGAACGTTCTGGTGGGGCAGAGGGGAGTGGTGAGTCGGGAGAGTCAGGTAACTCTCCTTTTTGAAGTGGGAAGGCCGGTTTGGGTGCCGTGGATGCGGTGTGGAGAAGGGTTTCGGCAGGAGGGTTGGTGTAAGGAGAAGGGGACCGAACGAAAGGAAGACATGGAATGGGCCTTTTGAGCTCCTGTGCTCTATTCAGAGATTGTAAGACCCTGTGGGGAGGAGCTGAGAGCGCTGATTTG
This sequence comes from Halichoerus grypus, assembly GCF_964656455.1. Taxonomy (NCBI): domain Eukaryota; kingdom Metazoa; phylum Chordata; class Mammalia; order Carnivora; family Phocidae; genus Halichoerus; species Halichoerus grypus. The sequence continues at coordinate 34,083,229 of NC_135717.1, forward strand.
AGGGCAGGTTCAGGGCTAAGGCTCTGTGTTCCTGGTCCCTCTGTTCCTCCCCGTGGCAGGGGCGGAGAGCGCCCACCTGGGAGAGGCAGGTGGACTGCTCAGCTCAAGGCCCTCTTGTCGCCCCACCTCCGGTCCCGGGCTCTGGCTGGTGGCCGCCTGCTGCCGGCAAGGCCTCTTCCTCCTGCCTGCTGGCTGCAGATTCCACGGCCCCTCCTGCCCTCACGGTGCGGGGTTGACACGGCTCATCCTATCCCCGCCACTCTGATCAGCATGGCTGGTCTCACCATTTCCTTAAGTGGTGTCTTTGCCTTTTAATTTATTTCCTTGACCCCCTCCAGTTCCAAGGCAAACTCTCTGTCAATAGAGATTGTTCTCAGGGATTAGCTTTGACTCTTCTTCATTATCAGTTTGGAAGCCAAAGGCCCCAAAGCATTTTCCATACTGAGAAGATGGAGCGGTACTTACAGGAAAGAGCCCTGGGGCAGGCAGGACTCGGTGCACCTGTGACCTTGAGCAAGTCAGTTAAGCCTCCTCCGTTCATGGGGGAGAAAAGGAAATTGCGTTTACTGAGCCCTGGTATTCAGCCAGTACCGTGTTCCTTCCTCTGTGCTCTCACTGCATCTTAAACACATTCTTGTTACAGAGAATGTCCATTCATTTGTTCGTTCATCCATTCTTCATTCTCTAGACGTGTAAGATCAATTGTTCTGCAGTCGTCTGACTCTTCTATTAGTCTACAAGCACTGGGGGGGGGGGGCAGGACCACTTTTTATTTTAAATGAATCATTGTATTCCCAACACAAAGGCTATAGCACATAGTAGGGACCTAATGTATGGTGAATAAGGGACTGTGTGCTCTACTTGGGAGGCCAACAGCCTGGCCTCGAACAAGACTGAGACTATTTAGCTCTGGGACCTGGAACAAGTCCTTGAGCCTCTCTGAGCCTCATCTCTGGAAAAATGGGGTGCAGATGGTACCCGCTCATATGTATGTGCAGAATAGCTTGATTTCTGACAAGGTGGGTGGAGAGGACGAAGGATAATTTAGCTTCACAGTACATGAGGTCGTGTGAGGAGGTGGTCAGTTATGAAGAAGGGAAACTTTGTTTGCTAGCTTGATGTGCACGGTGGACCGTCTGAGAGAGGGGAGCACACTCTTCTTGAAGACTGCTCGTCCTCAGTAAGTACCCCTCTGCCCAGGGGCAAAGACCCCCGTGGCTTCGGTATGTGGTACATGGATAATAGAAGAAGAGGGAGAGAGAAAGAGGCAAGTGGATGCGCCTCAGAGGCTGATTCTCTGGGGACTCAGAGGAGCTTTAAGAGACAAGTAGACAAGTAGAGACGTGGTGTATGTAGCCCCTGGATTTCGTGCATATTTATGATTGGCTGTTGGTTTGCCTGTTTCTTGCTGGAAAGACCATACTCACATCCTGTTTAAGAAATTGCTAATTGAGGGGCGATGCATGTAAAATATCTAAGATGGTGGCTGACCACATAGACTTATTGTCATCTTTTGAGTAGTAAGCTACAGTGAGTATTTCAAGGGGCCCCCAATACAAACAACCTCAAAGACACCCTCTCTCTTGGGATATAATTTTAGATACCTAGGCCCTTCTTAGGGAATACTATTAGGATGGTTTGTAGGAAAATAGATAAGTGTAACTTACGTATTTCTAGAAATACACTCTATTAGTCAGGGTTCTCCAGAGAAATAGAACCAGTAGGATATATCTAAAAAACCAAATGGTTCACATGATTGTGGAGGCCAGGAAGTCTCACGATCTGCTGTCTGTAAGCTGGAGAATCACGAAAGCTGGTGGTATAATTCACTGAGTCCGAAGGTTCCAAAACCAGGGGCACCGCTGTCTTAGGGCAGGAGAAGACAGCTGATGTCTCAGCTCAAGCAGAGAGCAAACTGGCCCTTCCTCTATTTCTTCTGTTCAGGTCCTCGGTGGATTGGCTAATGCCCACCCGCATCCGAAAGCAGCATCTTCTTTCCCCACCAATTCAAACCCCAATCTCTGTGAGGGGAGACGCCCTCAAAGACACACCCAGAAACAACGTTTTACCAGCCATGTGGGCGTCCCCGAACCCAGTCAAACTGATGCACAGAGTTAACCGCCACACACGCATTCCACAAAGTGGAATCCATCATACAATCGGGACAGGGGTGAGGGGGTGCAGGAGAGCGATCACAGAGTGAAAAATGAGAAATAGACCTTCCCACTTCACAATGGCCCCTTGGAAGAACACCCAAGTCCCCCGCCTGGAGCATCTTTCATTGTTATCTTAAACGACATACACACAGCTCCGTCACAGCAGAGAGAAACTTCTCTGTGGCTGACACATTTCACAGGGAGAAATGGATTTTAAAACTGTTTTCAACTAACAAATTGACAGTCTTAGCCTTCCCTCACCCAGGATGCACTCCCTGGAGTGAAGCATGGGGAGGAGGTGGATGAGGGCTGATAAAATCTAATCCACTGCTTACAGAATTTGAGAGAGAGGTTTTCTAATCACCCACTGGAGGGTTCCCCCTCCCGACCCAATTTCCTCCTAAATCACATACTAGAGGTCAGAGAAAGGGGTGATGAGCTGTCCACCATGGGGTGGTTGAAAAGGCCTGATTCCATTCCATCAGAGCAGTGTCAGAGTTTATAAATTGTCGTGTCTGTCTCTACAAAAAGGGATAAAGTCTACTGTCTCACAAAAAAATGCATGTTTTCAACTTAGATTTATCATCTTTAATATTCTTGAAGAGTGGGGGAGAGACAGAGGCAGAGAACGGTGGGGGTGGCAGGGGAGAAAGGGGTGCAGTGGGTAAGGACAACTGACAGGTGTAAAATAGGACTGCCATTCCTTCTGCGGGGACCAGGAACAGGGGAGCATGGAGGTATGGAGGGCAGGCTTTGCCGTCTGACCGTGGGGGTTCAAACTCGGGCTTTGCCACGTTGTGAATTTAGGTGAGTCACTTCAGCTCTCTGAATGTCCTCATCTTGGAAATGGGGACAATGATAGGACGGACAGATCTCTGAAGAGTTTCCTGAGAATTATGTGAATTAATGCCATCAGTATTGGGCACAACGCCCAGTGCCTACTAGTGCTTATTCAGGATTGGCTCGGTCATACAAAACCCATGGAGTGAGCTTCAGTCAAGAGAGCTTTGCCGTAAAAATTAGGATTAGGGGGCTTCCATGGACGGAAGTCAAGGGGCAGAAAGTGTCACCATGTTTTACTGACTCTGGGAAATGAAAGGCTCCCTTGCTTGGGCTCTCTTTCTCTCTCTCTCTTGTTTTCTTTTTTCTTTCTATATTTTTTCTTTTTCTTTTTTAAAAAGATTTTATTTATTTATTTGACAGAGGAGAGACAGAGAGAGAGAGGAACACAAGCAGGGGGAGCGGCAGAGGGAGAAGGAGAAGCAGGCTTCCTACAGAGCAGCGAGCCAGATGTGGGGCTCGATCCCAGGACCCCGGGATCATGACCTGAGCCGAAGGCAGACGCTTAACCGACTGAGCCACCAGGCGCCCCTCTTTTTTTTTTTTTTTTAAGTATTTTATTTATTTGTCAGAGAGAGTGAGAGCGAGCGTGCGCACAAACAGGGGGAGCTGCAGGCAGAGGGAGAAACAGGCTCTCTGCTGAGCATCTCTCGTTTTCATATCTATTTCATCTGCTATATTCTCCTTTCCTAGGAGATGAGCTGTTTCCTTTTCTGTGCCATTAAATGACCCTTCATGATAGTCTCAAAATGGCACCCTGCTGCCAATCAACTGGGGCAGGTGTCTTATCCTGAATTTCCAGAAGAAATCATCTGATTGGCTCAGCTGCAATCAGCTGTCCACCCCTGACCTAATCTCAAATCCCAGACAAAAGTACTGAGGATCAAGGGTTAGTGTTAACTGATAATGTTCTACTCAGAACTCTTGTAGTGGCTCAGAAACTTTAACACTCTAACAATCCTGATGGACATGGAACCACACGGTGCTTAAGACCACAGGCTGCAGACTCAGACTCTCTGGGTCCAAGTCCTGGCTCCATCACTCCCTAAATGCATGTCCTTGGGAATGTACATTTCCCTGTGCCTCAGTATCCTCATGTATAAAAGGCACAGGCTAGCCATTCCTACCCCAGCGGGTTATTTGTCTGGTTAAGTGGGATATGGGTGGCGTGCAGCAAACACTCAGTAGTAAACGCTTTATCGTTATTCTTACTGTTCTCGTAACTATGAAAACAATGTAGCTGGGAAAGACAACTTTGTAAAATGAGCGACGCTCTATCAGCTTCAGAAGCCGTCTTGTCCATCCTCCTGGGCAGGGTTTGGATTTATGAGCGCGCTCAATCTGAGTTTCCCGTTGATGTACACCCCAAGTGCATTTGCCCTCTGGGGGGCACGTGCGGGGCTGGGAAACATCCTCAGTCTGTCCTAACCACATGCAGCCTGATGCCACCCCTCCCTGCTGGCCCCCCTTCTTTCCCCTGCTGTGGTGTGTATGTCAGTGGTGGGTGGTGATGGAAAACCAGGAGAGACAGAGCCCGTTAGACAGAACTGCAGGCGGATAAGGTTTGCCAATTATGTTTTGTTTCTTTCTGCCTTCCCCGTGACTTTTAGGATATACAGATTCTTTCTGGCACTCCCCCTGGTTCTGTGCCTATAAAATAAGTTTAATAGCTGAATTTTCTTTAAGATAATCAGAGGCGGTATAATTTATGCATATGAATAGTATTGTAGCCAGATGTAATTTTGCTCGAAGTTGTGGCATTACAGTTAGAAATCGCTCTGCTGGCTGTGTTTTGTAGAATTTGCAATTTATTTAACAGTTGACTGAGCAGTGACCCCAGATAAAATAACCATAATCAAAGAGGAGTTTTTTTAAAAAGAGATATAAAAACAAAGGTGGGGGTGGGCTTTGGAGAAAGCCTCCAGTGTCGATGAGCGAGAAGAGCAGGTGGTGAGGATCCCAAGGCAGGTGAACACTGTTGAGGTGGTGCAAATGGCAGAGGGTTCTTTGAGGGAGGGAGAGAGGGAGGGGGCCAGAATCTTTGCTTTGGAAATTCCTCCCCCACCCCAGGGCTTTCTGTTTGGAGCTTCATCTCCCTTTGATAAAGAAGGAACAGATTATTTTTTTGCATGGCTTCTGGAAGCTGTGGTGTTTCTCATTCCTGGTATCCCAGGATTGTACAGGAAAAGTCTAGAGGAAGCTTGAAGGGGCCAGGGGCTAGCAGGATGAGTCTGTGGCTTCCGTAAGAAGCAACCTCAACCCTGTTCTAAAAGTGGACACTCTTGTAGTTGGCTTCCTTCAGTAGGGGGAGGAAAAGACCCCCTTCTCCACACACCAAGCCTGCCTCTGCCTCTATCCCCAAAGCATTTTTTAAAAACGAAGAATGCTTGGTTGTAGTGCAGGGCAGATGATGGACCTCTTTGCGCCAGAGGATGATGTTAATGTCCTTGTGCCAAGGCTGCATCCTGCCAGGATCTAGACCCTTGGAATGGATTGTTCATCTTTTATGTTTCCTTCTTCCCAAATCCAAAGGGACAGGGAGAGTTGAGGACCTGCTCATAGGAGCCATGCCTAATGCTTCAATCCATTGGCCATTAAGATCGGAGTACCTATGCATCTGTTGTTGAAATGTTGCTAAAACTGAGTCCTCTTCTCTGTTCCTCATGTGTCTTGCTCCCTCAGGAGCCTTGTGGAATCACAAAGTTCTTGGTCTTTTATTTGCACACAAAATGTCTAAATGTTTTCACCTAAATAATTTCAACTCATTGCTCAAAACCTGGCTCACCAACACCTTGCACTAGGAAAGCACTGCTTTTTCCTGAAGGGTGGGTGTAATCCCCTTCCCCTGTGGTTCCATTACCCTTTATTATCACCTCTTTGGTGATAGGCATGTTAATATTAATTGCAGCTTTGCTTTATTCTCTGTGTATCCTCCAAACCCAGATGGTGCCTTGCACATAGCTCAATATGTATTTGTTCAATGAAGGCATAAATAAATGTTCTCTAAAAATTGTGATTGAGCCCGATGTGCAGGGGGAGGCCAGAGAGGGGAGGGCACTGGGGAGGAAAAGAGAAAAAATCTCACTCTAAGAATCAAAATACTTCAAGGTTGAAGAGGATCAAAAATAAATACGCTAGCTAGTATAAATTGTATGTATATTATATGCATGGTATATATTACCTGTCACTCTGCTAAGAACCTTACGTGTATCATCTGAGTCCACATAGTGACACCACACTATGGCAACTATCATTTCCTTACATAACTGATGATGAAGCAGGCTTCAAAACGTTACACAGTGCGTAGGTAGCAGGCCCATGCTCGAAACCTCTAGGTTCTGGAGTTTGTACTGTTTTTTGTTTTCTTTTTTGGCTTTTTAAATACTTTTTTTAAAAATCTGGAATATTCTGGGCGCCTGGGTGGCTCAGTCGGTTAAGCGACTGCCTTCGGCTCAGGTCATGATCCCAGGGTCCTGGGATCGAGTCCCACATCGGGCTCCCTGCTCAGCGGGAAGCCTGCTTCTCCCTCACCCACTCCCCCTGCTTGTGTTCCCTCTCTCGCTGTGTCTCTGTCAAATAAATAAATAAAATCTTTAAAAAAAAAAAAAAAAAATCTGGAATATTCTATGTATGTACAAGAGTACAGAGAATAAAACAGTAAACACTATACCCGCCAAATTTTGACAGCTGTTAACACATTTTTTCTAAAGTTAGCTTTTACATCCCCTTTCAATTCCCTCCTCTGTCATAGTCAGGATCCTGAACTTGTCTACTGTTTCTCTCCTTTCACGTTTTTTTGTTTTTATATTGTCATGACTTGACTATGTACCCATTAATGATAAATGACATTTTTGAGTTTTTAGATATTTACATAAATGGGATCCTACTGTACTCGTGCCTTTACAGCTTATCCACATTGTTTCTCTTAATTAAGTACATTTTTTTTTTAAGTTTGGACTAATTTTAGATTTACAGAAAAGTTGAGAAGATAGGACACAGAGTTCCCATATACCCCTCACTCGTGTTTCCCATTATCAACATCTTATAACGCTGTGGTGCCTGGCCAAAACTAAAGAAATCACACCGGCACATTATTATTAATTAAACTCCAGACTTTATTTGGATATCGCTATTTTTTCTATCAGTGTTCTCCTTCTGTCCCAGGATCCAGTCCAGGACAACACATTGCATTTAATTGTCACATCTCAATGTCCTCCTGGTTAGGACAGTTTCTCCTTCCTTGTTTTTCATGATACTGACAGTCTTTTTTTAAGATTTTTATTTATTTATTTGAGAGAGAGAGCGGGAGACAGAGTGTGAAGGGGGAAGGGCAGAGGGAGAGGGAGAGGGATAGAGAATCTCAAGCAGATTCCCTGCTGAATGCAGAGCCTGACACGGGGTTCAGTCTCACAACCCCAAGATCATGACCTAAGCTGAAATCAAGAGTCAGACACTCAACCGACTGAGCCACCCCAGGGACCCCCATTCATGATCCTGACAGTCTTGAGGGGTACTATGCAGGTATCCTGTAGAATGCCCCCCAATCTGGGTTTGTCTGATGTGCTCTCATTACACTGGGGCTGTGGGCTTTGGAGGAGACCACAGAGGTGAAGTTCCCTTCTCCTCCCCTCATGTCAGGGTGTTTGATCCCCATGACCTCTCTGGTGATGTTGACCTGATTGACTTGGTTCGGGGGCATCTGCCGGGTTTCTCCATAGCACAATTACCGCTTTCCCCTTTCCATGCTCTGCTGCTTGGAGGCAAGTCAGTAGGTCCAGCCCACACTCAGGGGGTGAGGGTTTTAAACTCCATCTCCTTGAGAGGTGGGGGTTGATATTCAATAGAATTCTTCCATCAGGCAAATTTGTCTCTTCTCTCCCATTCATTCATTCGTTCAACCATTTATTTAGATCCGTATAGAGTCATGGATATTTCTTTTATGCTTTGCTTTACAATCCACTACCACAGGATCTATTTTGTTGCCTAAACTGTTCCAGCTTCACCCACTGGGCGCTCTTTGAAGCTGAGTCCTTTGTGTTATTGCCACTGCCCCCTCCTTGCATTTTTTTTGAGCACTTCCTTACTCTCTGGCACTACAAGATGCTCCATCTCATCTTTTATGTTCCTTCTTGGCCATTTCTCCATGGATCATTTTTTACCCCAGATTTTCTTTATCGTGGTAAAGTACACGTAACCTACAATTTTCCATCGTAACCATTTTAAGTTACATTGCAATGTTGTGCAACCATCACCGTGGGAGGGTTGGCGCATTCCTTTGGACAGCTGTATGCTACACTGTTGTTGGAATGTAGCACACGCGTTCATTCTCCTCGTGGTGGAGACAATGAGGCAATGCTAACATCAGACATCTTTTTACCTGATTCTACACATGCATGATCAGAAGCTTCTCGAGTCTAGTTCTAGAAGCACTAGATGCTGGGATGTGGGAAATGAACATCTTCAAATATTCTAGGCATTGCTGAATTTGTCTCCAAAGTGACGTGCCGTTTCTTCTCCCCCCAGCTGCCGAGCCTGCGTTTCTGCACACCCCTGCTGACCCTTGCTGTTACTTTGCCTCTCGGAGGGGTGGGTATCTTGTTTCAATCTGCATTTTTCTGCTTATGAGGCAGGATGAGCTCCTTTCCACCAATTTACTGGCCACTCAGGATTCCTCCTCTGTAAATTGCTTCTACTCCTGTTGGGTTGTTCATCTTTTCTTATTGATCTGTAGGACTTCTTTATATTCTGGGGGAAAATCCACTCTTGGTTTTATGTGTTGCAAATCTCTTCTCCCAGCTGTGGCTTGTCTTTCAACTTTTCTTTTGGTATTTTATTTTGTTGTCATACAAACCATTTTAAAGATTTTCTTTTTGCCTATTGGCCTTTAATCCATTCAGAATAGAACATGATGGGAATTGGGGATCTAATTTTATTTGTCTTCCACACTGTTTTTACCTATATGTTGTTGATTCTAAGGTGCGCTTTCTACCCTTATATTTTGCCACCTCTGAAATTGTGATGTATGTTACTCTCCATGGAACATCATACCACTTTTTTCCTCTCTTAATGATATGGAAAATAGTATGTGTCTCACATTCATTGGCATCTTAGATTCATTGAGAGGTATACATAATCAAGGTTTATCCCAATTCTTGATACCTGGTAGGATGGAACTTCTATTCCCCTTATCCTGGCAATTACCAATCTCTTAATGTTTCATGTGAGTGTTAGAATCACTTTGTCAAATCCTGAGAATGACTCATAGTTTTGTTGTTCTTTTTAAATTAGAATTGCAGTGGCCCTAGAGAGTAGTTATGTTGGGGGGAAATCATTACGGTTAAGATACATTGTCAGGCTGGGATGCTTGGGTGGCTCCGTCAGTTAAGCATCTGCCTTCAGGTCGGGTCATGATCCCGCGGTCCTGGGATCGAGTCCCGCATCAGGCTCCCTGCTCAGTGGGAAGCCTGCTTCTCCCTCTGCCTGCCGCTCCCCCTGCTTGTATGCTCTCTCTCTGACAAATAAATAAAATCTTTTTTAAAAAAGAGATATTTTATCAGGCCTAAGCTGGTGAAAGGGTTGAGGTCCCCAGGTTAAGCAGTTGGATCAAGTGACAAGGGGAGCAGTTCCAGACCCAGGGTTCTGTTCAGTTTTCTTTATCCTCCAAAGTCTGAACTCTTTCTTTGATGGCATATCCCCACTGCTTGAAATAAGCTGCCTCCTGGAACAATGAGACCCCGTGGCTGGCGGTGTCCGCACCGTGGCTAAGTGGCCACCTGATAGACAGAATTCTTCCTTCGGGGTAGAAACGAACTCTTAGGCTCTTCTGAGCGTAAAACTCCACGGGCATCAGGGAGCACAGTGTGGTTTGGAAAGCTGGAACAGGAGGTAGAAGCGAGATGTTTCTGCTCTATAACTTTGCCTGGGGCCAGCCCTGAGCTAGGAGGAGAAGAATGAAATCTGCCCATGTCTTCACTCAAACTTCTTGTGGCTCCTGGGGAGGCCAATGGATGTCCTCATTCCTCTTCAACATGGATCGCCTCTTCTCTCCCCAAGTACTGGGAAAGTTTAAAGCAGGAGTGGGCAGATAATAGCCTGCAGGCCAAATCCATAGGCTGCGTGTTTCTGTAAATAAAATTTTATTGGAATACAGCCATCCCAATGGTTGACATATTGTCTATGACTGCTTTCAGGCTGCAACTCCAGAGCTGAGTGGTTGTGAGAGAGACCACACGAACTGCAAAGTCTAAAGCACTTATTCTCTCTTTATGGAAAAAAAAAATATGGCCAAACCTTTGTTTAAGGGAAGAGACCATTAATACAAAGCCTACTTGTTCCCTGGATTCCAAAACTCTGGGTTGCCTTTATGCTTCATTCTCCTGTTTATGGTATAGATTTTCCTTTTTGAGGGGGAATAGGTTAGATGGCCCACTTACTTATGGCTCTGAACAGAAATCGGCAAGTATGGCGGGTGGGCGTTTTCCCCACAAGGGAAAACGGACCCCAGCGGCATGGCTTCACTTTCTTCGGGTTTGAGGCTGTCCTTGGGAAATTATCTTTGGAAGGGGTATCTGGTGTGAAGGCTGAAGACAGAGCAGGGAGAGAGAATTTCAGGGAAACCCTCCAGCAGAGCTAATTTTCTTGTCCCAAGCTTGGTGTAGGGAGGACAGCAGTGGTACGTTATTATAGTCCTTTAGTAGAAACTCCTGTAGGTCAGCTAAGTGATTGGGGGGCAACATGGAATTTCCGATTGTTTGTGACCAAGTTATTGGTTTTTTTTTAAAGATTTTATTTATTTATTTGACAGAGAGAGAGAGACAGCGAGAGAGGGAACACAAGCAGGGGGGAGTGGGAGAGGGAGAAGCAGGCTTCCCGCTGAGCAGGGAGCCCGATGCGGGGCTCGATCCCAGGATCCTGGGATCATGACCTGAGCCGAAGGCAGACGCCCAACGACTGAGCCACCCAGGTGCCCCCAAGTCATTGGTTTTTGACAAGAACTCTCTCGGATCTGCTGCTTTCCCTACCCCAGTCTACTTGTTTCCATCTCTTTATCATCCAACCTCTCTCCTAATTTGAAGAGTCTGGGGGCCAAGGCTCTGGACTATGAATGGTTCCCTGCACTGTGAGCATGAAGAGTTACTATGGATATTTCCCCCAAAGTGTTGCACGTGGACCACTAACAGAACTGTCTGTTTTAGATGGCTCACTAAGAGACTGAAAAAGTAATAATATCATTGAGATGTCACAGAGATAACATTTTAAAATAGAAACCTGAAAAATAACTGTGGCATATTGAACTGAGATTTCTTGAGTGATACTGCTTGGAAAAAGTCAACAACCTGACAGAAATATTAACAGCTGTGGGGGACTGAATAATGACCCCCCCCTTCAAATATGTCCACATCCTCATGCCTGGAACCCATGGACATGCTCTGTTACGTGGCAAAAAGGACTGTGCAGTTGAGATTAAGTTAAGGATCTCGAGATGGGGAGATTATCCTGGGTTATCTGGGTGGATCTCAGTGTTAATCACAGAGGTCTGAGTACGAGGGAGGGAGGAGGGCCAGAGTTTGAGGAAAGGAGATGTATAATGGAACCAGAGAGGAGAGAGAGATGGAAAACGATCTGAAGATATTACACTACTGATGTTGAAGATGAGAGGGGCTGTGAGCCAAGGAATTCAAGCAGCCTCTGGAAGCTGGAGAGGACAAAGCAATGGATTCCCCCCACTGAGCTGCCAACAACTTGACTTTAGCTGAGTGAACCTCATTGCAGAACTCTGACCTCTGGAACTTCCAGATGATAAATCTGTGCTGCTTGGAGCCACTCAGCGTGTGGTGATCCATCCCAGCAGCTATACGAAACGAATATAGTGGGTAACGAATAACCAGCACTTGCTACGTTCCCAGCACTGTATTACCAGTGACATCTGATTCACCTTCACAAGCGCCTGGCCAACAAGGAATTACTATTTGCCTTTTATGGATGAGTATTTTGAGACTCTGAAAGGGAAAAGGCAATCTCAGTCCTGAGTGGTTTGCCCAGGGCTGGACATTTTCCAACAGGACATGACCAGGTATCTCCACTGCCTTTGACTCATGGCGTGGTGAGAAGGTTGAGGGCCTGGAGGATGGATAATTGGGTATTGTCCTCAGTTGGGTGACCTTCTGTCCCTCTTGGCCTTGGCTGCAGTCTTCTTACCCACCTGGAAAGAAGGCATGGATGAAGTGACATTTACTCCTCCGTGAGTCCTTGTGAGACTCCTGTGGGACATTTCCTGTTCACCCAGAGTCATGGCCACCAACGGAGGACTCCATCGCCACCTCAATCCGCCCCCCGCCTTAGTTTTTGAATATCGAACATAGGCTTTTACGTGGGAGGAAAACGGCTTTACAATTTCAGCTACAAAGTGTTCATTTTAGAGGCAAAGAGTGAAGAGAAACCTGCAGAAATAAACCCGTGACTGAGGAAGCTGGGTATCTCACAGAAATATATTTATCTTGTTAGTGTTACTGGAGAATATTTGCATAGCAGGAAAAAGAGCTTTTAACTCTCTTCCTTATCTCACCTTCTTACTGTAGAGAATATTTTCCCCCTGAAGGTGTATCTCCCTATTGAATCTGGCGTTTAAAGGAAATGTCATCAGGACCTGTGATGAAAATTGAATTTTCCCAATGCCTAAGGATGACTTTCTTTAACTAACTTAGCAGACTCCCGATCTGAAATGGAGGCAGACGTTCTAGTTTGCTTTGGATCTGCTATTCTCTCCCTGTTTCAGCCTCTTTGAGGGGTCCTGCCGCCTTCTCCCCTCTCCTCCTTGGCTGCCTGCACGGCTTTGCCTGTCCTGCCTTTCTTCTGTTCCTCCCTCTCCTTCTTGAATGGAAACGTCTCCAGTCTTCTTCCTCTTGTGCCCGCTTAGGTGCACAGGAAATTGGCAGCTCCTTTCCCCTTACTGACAAGGCGAGGCTCTGCTTCATCCCAATGCCTGGATTTCCCTCAGCTTGCAGGGAGGATGCTACTTGCTTTCTGCACAGGGACGGCAATAGGGGTGGGGATCTAGAAATGCAAGGCTTGGCTTTTTTTTTTTTTTTTTTAACTCTCAAGCGACCTAAACTGAAATCTCTTATATGCCCATTTCAACAGCCACCTCTGATTCTGATCTGGGGAGATGCCAGCTCGTCATGGGAATGTGCATTAGATGACATGTGACACTCGTTCAGTCCAAATATAGGGTCCTGACAGTGCTCCACGCTCAGAGGTCGGGCCTCAGGTGTCCTTGGTTCCACGTGGCTTCTTCTTAGCATTTAGGGAAAGAGGATGCAGAAGACATAGTAGTGGGGCAGGTTATGTGACCAGAGGCTTTGCCGTGAAGGAGAAAACTAAAAATCCTTTCTGCAAGTTTTTGGTCAAGCAATTGGCTTCATACACAGTAGTTTACACCTGCTCGTTTAAATAACTTGAATGTGACATCAGGCAATGGGCCGCCAGTGTCCAGTTGGAACTGAAGACCCTGTATATGGACCCTGGAAGCACAGCCCATAAAATAACGAATGGGGAAAAACCCCACCCTCTGGGCTGAACAAACAGCCAGGTGTAGTGTCTGGGAAACCCATCTCATGAAATAGGGCTTTGTTCTTTCAGTAGACATCTTAGGCTCTTTTCCCAATATGGGTCACCTGCCTTTTCCGAGATTCTGCCTTCTCTTTGGAGATTCACCCATTTGGCCAGGGAGCAATGAAGCTGAGAGCAGGCTTGACTACGAGAGGCCCTTCTCAGGCCTTTGAAATGTCTCCCCTCTCATCTCAGGTGTCCATCCCTCGACAGCCAGGCTCCCTCCTCTCCTTGATGCCTAGAGAATTAATGCAGTAGGAGGGGTGCACGCTGCCCGTGTGCACCCTTTCAAAAGCCGCTGTTTCTGACCTGCTTCCACGCCCTTAGCAGAATTCAGGAATCATTAGTGTTGGGTGATCTTGTGTTTCAAGACTTCAATCTCTTGTACTTTGAAATCGAAATTCCTGAGCCTGCAAGGGACCGAACTCTGACAGCTGACTTATTGAACTCTCGCCAGCTTCAACAGCTCAGGGAGTCAATCTAGCCGCTCCACTCCTCGCAGTGCACGATCCATTGGGAAGCTCAAGACCAAGCTGAATTTCTGAACATGAGAGCCGTGTCCATTTCCCCTGATGTCAGGGGAGAAGATGACATTAACTTGCACGCTAATTAACAAATATCATGATGGTGAAATGGTGCACAGGACTCCGCTTCCGAGAGTGGCATTGAGGGTGCTGCTGTCCTTCCGGAAATCTGTTTCCAAATCCCTGCTCTCCAGAGTAACTCCTCCTGCATTCAGGAATTGCTCTGCTTCCCCCCCCCCCCCCCCGCCTCCATATAGAATAGATATTTGTTGCCTCTGCATTCCACTTTCTCCATCTGTAAAGTGGCCGTAAGTGCTCGACTCAGCGGTGAGTATTAAAGTAACATTGAGTGCTCAGCACGGTCCCTGACATATGGCACGACTGGAATATATGTTAGCAGTTACCGTTAGGAAATGTGGAAAATCGAGATCCTTCTCAATCTGTCTAGGGCTTGAGTACCATCTCTGCCTCCAGCCTCTGTTGTTCCCTGCGCACATGGAGGTGAAGTTATACTTCCATCTGCCAAAAATGCCATTCCATGTCCTCCCATCTGGCCAATTTCTCTTTTTCCCATGAGGCTCCCTCTGGGGAAAGACGTGGGTTGTTCAGGAAGAATGAATGGCCTCCGTTCTGGACAACAATTCAATATGCTTCTTCTTCTGTACTCGTCTCATATTTCTATTGATGGGTCTGTTCCCCCTCGCACCCACCCCCTGCCCCGTGCAAGCTCCATGTGGACTGGGAATGCTGGTGTTGCTGGGGAGAACTATTGCCCTCAGCCCATCCATTAATGCGTGCTGTCACTCACACAGGGACAGCTAGAATCGCCCTTGTGTGAAGCTGCCCTGTCATAAATTAGTGTCCATAGCCTAGGGCATCCTTCCTGCACTTTTGACTTGGGACACATATTTGAAGCCTAAGTTTGTTTTGTCTCCCTTTTCCTTTGTGGTGTATCTCTCTTGACTGACAGCCACACGCAGCTCTTATTGTACATCAGCTTCATCTGATGCCTGCACCTTGACCTTCAAAGTAATGCTTGTGTTGACCAATAGCCTGTATTTTTAGTCAATGTCTTTATTATTTTTTTGGTTTAATTTTTTTTAATTTTTAAATTTTATTTATTTTTTAATTTTACTTAAATTCAATTAATATATAGTATATTATTAGTTTCAGAGGAGGAGTTTAGTGATTCATCAGTTGCATATAACACCCAGTGCTCATTACATCAAGTGCCCTCCTTAATGCAATGTCTTTAAAATTTGGTGGAAATCCATTCAGATGTTTTCATTCAACAATAAATGAATAATATAAATAAAAATTCCATAATAGCATAATTAATAATATAATTTTACATTATTTAATAATATAATAGTATATTTTCAGTGATTAACATCATTCTTGATACATGCTTCCAACCAGCATGTCAACTATAAACAATTCTATCAAATGCTCATACACACACACAAAATCCATCAACACCCTTCTTCTTTTTGGTCTCTAGGCCTGGGGCACAACTATCATCGTTTGCCTTTTTAGTTCCTCTAAAAAGGAACTTGTTTACTGGGTTCCATATATATTTCTCTTTCTTGACCTGCTTTCTCATTTTATCAAGTGTCGTCTAAATAAGGGTACACGAACAGGGTTGTTTGTTTTTTTTTCTTCATGCTTACATATCTGAAAATGTTATTCTACCTTTCTACTTGATTGATAGTTTGGCTAGGTATAGAAAGTTAAGTTAAAAATAATTTTTCATTCAAAATTCTGATGATGTGGTTCCATAGCCTTCTAGCATTTGATGTTTCTTTTGAGATGTTCATTGTCATTCTGATTCTTACTCCCTTTGCATTTGACATGCTGTTCCTTTTCCCACTTCTATCCCTTCCCTGAAATCTTCTAGTGACCATCCTGTGTACCAGATGTTCTGAATGTTGCATTGCGTTGCTCAGATGTTCTACAATGATGCATCTTGGTGTGGAGTTCGTCTTCTCTTTCTCTCTCCTTTTCTTTCTTTCTTCCTTAGCTTAAGAAGGCCACACTTGATATGAAGTCATATATCCCTCAGTTCTAGAAAGTGTCTTTGTTATTATTTTTGGACAATTCTCTCCTGTTTTTATTTTCTGTTCTTTATTTCTGGAACATTTATTATGTGGACATTAGACTTCCATATGATTTTTTAAAAAAATATACTTACCTCAAATTTTTTTTTTTTACATTCTAGAGATTCATTTTACTTCATTCTCTAAAAACTCTTTATTTTAAAAGAAATTTGCTATAATATTTTAATTTTTTCAGCTTATTTGTGTTATTTGACCCCCCACACCTCATTTTTTCTTGCTTTATAAATGCAGTGGCTTCTGTTTTTCTTTTTCTTTTTTTTGAGATGATATATTTTATGTTTTCTTATAATTGTCTTCTTTTCCCTGGGTTATTTTGTTCTTTTTTTATTTCTGGGTCTCATTCTTCATTCTGAAGGCTTCCCTCTAATGTCTGGTGGTCCTTGATGGACAGTTCATATATTTCAGAACACCCTAAAAGTTTCTATGTGCACAGTGGGTAGAGAGTAGCTGTTATCCTGTATGTTTCACTTGAAAAAAAAATCATCTAATGTTGCATCTTTTTCATCAAAGGACCCAAAATGTTAGTAATGGAGATCTCAAATTTGCTTCTCTGGGGTTCTCCAGAAATAAAGTTTCCATTCTTCCTCCTGGGAAGGTAAGTGCCTGGCTGCTGGTATTCTGGGAGTAGAGAACCTTAGCCCTCAACCTGACCTGAAGTCCCAAGTCTGTAGGCTCGCTGTTAAAATTTCTTCAGAACATAAACCTTCAAGTTCTTATAGTGGCCATGAGGGTCTAAGGAGGAAAAGAGAGGGTCTAACTATTCTCTGTAAAATTAGTTTCCTTATGGCTGATTCCTCCCAGTGGGAGCTCTGGGGGCTTCTGGAGGAGGGAATAGCTGCTCACATATCATCCTTTCCCCTCTCCAAACACTTCCCTTGTAACTTCCTCATTTTATTTCCCATCTCCTATTGTCTTCCATCCTATATTCTCTGTCTTATTGGCTAATACCATGTCATATTTTACTGTCATTTGATCATCTGTTTTGAGTGGAAAGAACAGCTGTGTATGCTCATTCAGTCATTTCCCCACAAATAACTTTTAAGTATGTATCTTTCATCTTTCAAGAACTCCCTTTGATGTCCCCATGTGAAACATGAATCAACATTGCCAATGGCAGACTTGGGTCAGTGTGGGGTTTTCTCTGGGTATTGGGTCACTTTTATAATGACAACAATCTCCTTCCACACTGTCCTTTCTCCCCCAGAAAGGACACGCTCCCAGAAGACCAAGTGTAGGACAAGGCAGGAGACTTAATGAGACTGACTTTATTCATCTTTGCTCTTTGTTCTTGACTAGCATGCTGAATGTTTGTTGGGTGGGTAAATGAATCATTGAATAAAGCTCTTGCCTGTTTGAAGTGGTAGATAAAGCACATAAAGAAATTAGAACCTTGCTTGGTAAAAATGGTGTTAAGGGTTGGCCTATAGAAAATAGTGGGGCTGCTGTTTCCTCAATTCAGTAATAGTGGACATTTACTGACCTATATTAAGTAATCTACTAAGTCCCAGGACTGTGGTAGATACTCCAGTCACCAATGAATAAGATAAACAAGCTGATAATTTGAACACACTTAGGTGTGTAATGTGTGAGTATATATAGGCAGATATTTTCCTTTTGTATATATTTATGTAATGCATATATAATTAATATATACATCAATATATACACACATATAATTATAAAGTTAAAAACAAAAATCCATAACCCCACCACTTAAGGTGCAAGACCATATTTTTGAATAAAAGTAAGAAACGAAAATGGGAGATTTAGAATAAAAAGTACAGGATCTCTTCAACCCCTTTCTGTAGTCCTTCTCAGTAATTACTGTAAATAGGAGTGTGTGTGTGTGTCTTTATTTTCTTACATAAAAATAGAAACATCCTATAGTGTTTTGAGTCTCTTTTCCACTTAAGAAATCTTAGAGATCTTTTTTTAAATTTTGTTTTGTTATGTTACGTTAATCACCGTACATTACATCATTAGTTTTTGATGTAGTGTTCCATGATTCATTGTTTGCATATAACACCTAGTGCTCCATTCAGTACATGCCCTCTTTAATACCCATCACCAGGCTAACCCATCCCCCCCCTCCCCTCTAGAACCCTCAGTTTGATTCTCAGAGTCCATAGTCTCTCATGGTTTGTCTCCCCCTCTGATTTCCCCCCCTTCATTTTCCCCTTCCTACTATCTTTTTTTAAAACATATAATGTATTGTTTCAGAGGTACAGGTCTGTGATTCATCAGTCTTAACACAATTCACAGTGCTCACCATAGCACAAACCCTCCCTAATGTCTACCACCCAGTCACCCCATCCCTCCCACCCCCCACCAACCACTCCAGCAACCCTCAGTTTGTTTCCTGAGATTAAGAATTCCTCTTATCAGTGAGATCATATGATACATGTCTTTCTCTGATTGACTTATTTCGCTTAGGGATAATACTCTCTAGTTCCATCCACGTCGTTACAAATGGCAAGATTTCGATCCTTTTGATGGCTGCATAATATTCCATTGTATATATATACCACCTCTTCTTTATCCATTCATCTGTTGATGGACATCTTGGCTCTTTCCATAGTTTTGCTATTGTGGACATTGCTGCTATAAACATCGGGGTGCACGTACCACTTCGGATCCCTACATTTGTATCTTTGGGGTAAATACCCAGTAGTGCAATTGCTAGGTCATATGGTAGCTCTATTTTCAACTTTTTGAGGAACCTCCATACTGTTTTCCAGAGTGGCTGCACCAGCTTGCATTCCCACCAACAGTGTAGGAAGGTTCCCCTTTCTCCGCATCCCTGCCAACATCTGTTGTTTCCTGACTTGTTAATTTTAGCCATTCTGACTGGGGTGAGGTGGTATCTCATTGAGGTTTTGATTTGGATTTCCCTGATGCTGAGCGATGTTGAGCACTTTTTCATGTGTCTGTTGGCCATTTGGATGTCTTCTTTGGAAAAATGTCTGTTCATGTCTTCTGCCCATTTCTTGACTGGATTATTTGTTCTTTGGGTGTTGAGTTTGATAAGATCTTTACAGATTTTGGATACTAGCCCTTTATCTGCTATGTCACTTGCAAATATCTTCTTCCATTCTGTCGGTTGTCTTTTGGTTTTGTTGACTGTTTCATTTGCTGTGCAAAAGCTTTTTATCTTGATGAAGTCCCAATAGTTCATTTTTGCTCTTGCTTGCCTTGCCTTTGGCGATGTTTCTAGGAAGAAATTGCTGCGGCTGAGGTCGAAGAGGCTGCTGCCTGTGTTTTCCTTTAGGATTTTGATGGTCTCCTGTCTCACATTTAGGTCTTTCATCCATTTTGAGTCTATTTTTGTGTGTGGTGTAAGGAAATGGTCCAGCTTCATTCTTCTGCATGTGGCTGTCCAATTTTCCCAACACCATTTGTTGAAGAGACTTTTTTCCATTGGACATTCTTTCCCACTTTGTCAAAGATTAGTTGACCTAGAGTTGAGGGTCCATTTCTGGGCTCTCTATTCTGTTCCATTGAGAGATCTTATTCTTTTGTAATGACTGCATACTGTCTCACTCTTTATATGTGGCATATTTTAATTAATCTGCTTTTTTCCTTCCAAATTTTTACTACTACAAACTCATGTAATAGGCATCCTGGCATTTCTGCTTTGCATCAGGTGCAAACCCATGAGAAGCCAGTGGCTTGTCCAGTTTGGTCTGGGGTTTGGCATCCAGGCAGTGTTCCCTTCCATCTTGCTCCTGCCTGGCAACTAAGCACAGGCAAGAGTAAAAAGGTTGACAAGAGCCTAGCTTTCAGAGAACTCTGACTGCCCAGGATGGAAATCCACTTACTTCCAAGGAGAATTTTCAACCCCATCTCCCAAATTCTCTTTCAGTTTGGAGATAACAGAATCTCTTTTTAATTAGTAAGATGTGTCATTATCACCATTCCCTTTCTGCCTCCTGGAAATGGGTCTGTTCAGGTCCATAATCCTCTCTTTGTTGAGAAAGGACGATGGCTTTTTCGACATCCAGGTAAAGCAGAATGAACCAAGTCCTCTTTGGTGTTCACATAGCATTTATTCCTAACCCGTTTGGGAGACCAAGTGTATCTAGGGCTTTCTCCACCTGTAGTAGAGGGAGCAGGGAGGAGGTTGGTAGAACATCCTTCTGGGGGCACCTGGGTGGCTCAGTCGATAAGCGTCTGCCTTCGGCTCGGGTCATGATCCCAGGGTCCTGGGATCGAGCCCCGCATTGGGCTCTCTGCTCAGCGGGGAGCCTGCTTCTCCCTCTCCCACTCCCCCTGCTTGTGTCCCCTCTCTCGCTGTCTCTCTCTGTCAAAAAATAAAATAAAAAATCTTTAAAAAAATAAAAAAGAACATCCTTCTATATAATTGTGACTGGGCAGATTAGTTAGTGAACCAGAGTGAGACAGTAGAGCAGAAATGTCCAAATTGCTCTGAAGGGGACAGCCCAGGGTCAGAACCACGCGACCAGGTGTGGGGGTGAGACAAAGCTGCAGAGGACAGTAATTAATGAAAAGGGACACTGAGTGGTTTGGGGAGTTTGCGGGGGAAGTGAGCACCAACTGGATGCTCTTTTTGGAAAGCCAGGGTGTCTCATTGGTGTGAAAAAGCTGGGTAAGCTCAGCTGATTCCTTCTCACATATCACCATAGCCGTATGTCAGTTTGTTTGTCTTACGACTCATCTGTGAGGCCCTCGAGGTCAGGGGCTGCATTTTATTGATGTCTATCTCAGCACTCAGCAGAAGGGTCTGGCGCACAGTGGGTGCTCAGGCTGCTTGGGTGAAATGAAAGCAGTAGTCTCAAACCTGGCTCTGCAGGAGAATTGCCAAAGTAAAACCAAACCCCACATCCCTGGGCTTTATTCCAGACCTCAATCGGAATCTCTAGGGGACAAGTCCTGAGACTCAACTGTTTAGAGAAGATCCTTGGTTGGTTCTGAAGCATCTGGCCCTCTACTTAGCACTCTGTGGCCTGTGGTGTGGAAGCCCATCATCACTTGACCTGTGCTATTGTTGCGGAGAATAATCATCCTGGTGAGAAACCAAGCGACACTTGGAGAAGCAGGAGAACTCAGGTTTATTTTATGCCGGTGGACCCAGACGAGCTCACACTCGAAATTCTGGGCCCTGGGTAGTGGGGTTACAGGGTTTTTATAGGGGAGTGCAGGGGGTCAGGTTCCAAGGGCTATGCTGACTGCTGGTAGGTGGGTTTCAACTGGGGGAGGGGGGTTGCTTTAGATGGGAACAGTGGTTAGGGCAGTGCAGGGGGTTTGTGGTGGGAAGCCTGTTTACAGAAGCAGAAACAGCTGGTTATCTCTTGCTTCCAGGGGGGCTTCTAGTTATCTCTTGCTCTTTCTAGCAACTTTTCATCTACTGGGGCCTGCCGGCCTAGGCCTGCTCTGGGTAATTTTCCTCTTCATGCCCCCCTTTCAAAGCCTTTTCTAACTTAGAATGGGCATCGACCATTACCATTGGGTTTTTGTTAGTCTAGACGTCTGTACTGAGTTACCAGCAGTGGCGATTTAATTGATTTCATCCGAGAGCTGATGAAAGGGGTGATAAGATTAATAATATATGGACCGAACAGGAGCACCGATAGAATCATGAGGAGTGAGCTGGCTAAGGGAAGGAGCCATGAGGCCCAGCCCCAGACATTATACCAATTACCCCAAGAGTTGGCTAATTCTTGGCTCCTGCGTGCAATCCGATCTTGGAGTTGTTGGATCGTGTCTCTGACTAACCCTGACTGGTTCACGCAGAAACAACATTCCTCATTCAGGAAGAGGCAGAGTCCCCCCTTTTCAGCAGTGAGCAGGTCTAAGCCCCTCCGTTTTTGTAGTACCACGGCTGCTAGGGAGTCTATCTGATCTTGTATGGTCATTATAGCCTTAGCCACCTGCTCCGTATCTTCTGCACAATTTTCTGACAGCTGGTTGTAGTAATAGGATGAGGCAATTGCTCCTATCTGTCTGCCCACGGCTGTTGTCATGCCTAGTTCAACCAATAGCGGGGTGACTTGGATGGCCCTCTTAGACCACGTGCGTGCCAACAAGGGGATGGGAAGGGATTCATTACTGGGCACTATATCTACCCAGGGAGTAAGAAGCACCCATGTACATGTTCCTGTCCTGTTAGCTGGCAACATCGATAAATATATCTCCCACACATGAAACGGGTGCCAGGTTCTGGAGTGCACCATGGTGTGGCAGATGTGCACCCATCATGCGATGGGCAGTTGTGGGTTTGGAGACATTGGGTAGCAGACAGACTTCCTACTGAATGTGTTCCCCCAGGACTGTGGACACAGTCGGGGGCCTGGTAAGACAACAATACATTGGCTGATTTGGGGTCTATCTCTGTGGGCTTGGGAGGGGTCGGCTGTGGGCCTGATCAGGTTAAGGAAACTCAGGGGGCTTGCTATAAGCTGAAGGGGCCCAGGCCGCAGGCAGAGCCAGCAATCAGCAGCCAAGCGAGGGTTGGCTGTGTTGAGTAAGTGGTGGACCCCTTCTGCCAGGCAAGTTGGTCCACTTCTCCTTGGAGTCCGGCCGGGTCAAGACTGCCTGGGGTGAAGGAGGACCCGGAATACTGTCGGGTGGCCCACCGCCTCATTCAGGCCCAAGTCCCTTCCTGCTCCGGTGCAGCCGGGCCACCGACCGGTGGCTCGAGGGGCCAGAATGGTTGGAATCTCGCTGGGGCCTCCAGAAATGCTGCAGAAAATAATCAGACCGGTGAGAAACCAAGCAACACTCGGAGAAGCAGGAGAACTTGGGTTTATTTTATGCCGGCGGACCCAGACGAGCTCACACTCGAAAGTCTGGGCCCCGGGCAGCGGGGTTACAGGGTTTTTGTGGGGGAGTGCAGGGGGTCAGGTTCCAAGGGCTATGCTGACTGCTGGTAGGTGGGTTTAAACTGAGGGGAGGCAGGGGGTTGCTTTAGGTGGGAACGGTGGTTAGGGCAGTGCAGGGGGTTTGTGGTGGGAAGCCTGTTTATAGAAGCAGAAGCGGCTGGTTATCTCTTGCTTCCAGGGGGGGCTTCTGGTTATCTTTTCATCTACTGGGGCCTGCCGGCCTGGGCCTGCTCTAGGTAATTTTTCTGTTCACTATGGTTCTCATCCCAGCAGTGTCCTGTGAGTGGCAGATGGGACAGACTCCTTATGCAAGGACCCCATCTTCAGACTGTTCCAGCCAGTTCCCCTTGTCAAGGACGGCAGGGGGATTTTGTAACACGTTGCCATGGGAAGCTGGAAGTGGGTATATTTATCTCTTTTCCCAGAGACCCAGGCTATGCACTGGCTGCAGGCAGCCTGGGTGTGCTTGGGTATTCCTCCCCGAAAGTCACATTCCTTCCAAGATATTTACAATGGCAGAGATAATGGGTTATTGATGAACCAATCAGCTGGGATGGCCCCTGGTGAATTAGCTGTTAGCCATGGCCAGCCTGGGGTAAGGGACATGCTGGGCTCAGCAGCAGCTGGGGAAAGGTCTCAATCATGCCCATCATCTCCAGCGACACCAGTAATCTCCGCTCAAGGTCCTACCGCAGCCAGTTCCTCATACAGGGGAAGCAACTTATTTAATCTGTAGTTAATTGAAGGCTGGGAGCTTTGGAATCAGCCAGATGAGAGTTTGAACTCCTCCCTCCTCCTCCCCTTCCCGGCTGTGGGACAAATGCAAGTTATTCGACATTCCTGGGGGGCAGCTTCCTCACCTAGGAAATGAGAGAGTCCTGTCCCCGACTTTTTGGCATTGCTGTAAATAGTACAGGAAATGATGACTGTCAAGCACTTCACAGCTTACAAACCACTTTCACATTCATCATCCCGCTTCATTCCCCTAACAATCCGAGGAGGTGTGTAGCATTGGTTCATTTTCATACACAAATACACAAGGTTCAGAGGGTTTGAGTATCTTCCCCAAGAAGCAACCGTTCCCTCGCTCCCACTACAGACATGTTTTATAGCTGGGGAAACAGATATTCAAGAAGGCACATGATTTGCCTGAGGTCACATGAGCAATAATCGGTCAGCTTAGTAGCTTTCTAGAGTACTTAGAATAAAATCCAAAGTATGTATACTGGCCTTCAAGGAACTAAATGAACTAACTGGTTTCTCTCCATCTGTCCCTCTAGTTGTGGAAGGTTGAAAAAATGCCCCCAATGCTCCACCTGACCTGGTATTCAGGCCCCTTACCATAAACTTGCATAGTATTCTCTCGCTCTGGCTCTGAGCTTGGCCACATGACTTGCTTTGGCTAAGAAAATGCTGGTGAGAGAGTTCTGAGCCCACCCTTCGAAGGGCTTGCACACTTTCACGCACGCTTATGCATTTGCCGTTGCCGTGAGGACCTGTCTGGGCTGCTGGAAAATGAGACACACATGAAGCCGATCTTGATACAGGACCCTGACCCCTGATA
Source organism: Halichoerus grypus (assembly GCF_964656455.1). Classification (NCBI taxonomy): domain Eukaryota; kingdom Metazoa; phylum Chordata; class Mammalia; order Carnivora; family Phocidae; genus Halichoerus; species Halichoerus grypus. The sequence continues at coordinate 34,107,877 of NC_135717.1, forward strand.
CACGAGCCACAGACATATTGTCACATCCCACCAAAGTCTGCAGTGGTTCGTTACGCGGCATCGTCTTGCCAAAGATGACTGAGCGCTAAGCCCATCTTGTGATGCTCTGTCCCTCAGCATGCTACATCCACACTGGCTTTCTTTCAGTCTCTCAAACAAGCTGAGCTCTTTCTCTCCTCAGTCCCCTTGGGAATGCCTGGGATGCTCCCCTCCCCCACTGCTTCGGCACAGCCCTTCATTCGCTTCCTGCAGAGCTCAGCTTAAATCTTCCCTCCTCAGAGAGAACTAACCTTACCGTTTGGTCTGAATCACGTCTTTCTACATATTCTCTATTACAGTTCCCTGTTCTTTTTCCATGGTAGCCTTTTTTACAGTTTATAATCATGCAATATATATTTTTTTAGCTTAATGAGGTCTGCGATGACTGGATTGGTGGCTGATGTTTTATTCTCCACTGTATTCTGAGCACTTTACACAGTGCCTGGTTCAGAGCACGTTCTCAGTACATGATTGGCAAATAAATGGATACCTGAGCAAATGAATTGGCAGAATGGGGATTTCAACTCTTCACTCTCTCCTCTCTTCTTTCCCTGCGACAATCGTGGTGTTATCGGAGGTTCAGAGCTTATCTTTTTTGAAGAACCCTACCTAAAATGCACAGTTCCCTGATAGTGTTTAGTCAGGTTAGTGAGCATCTTTTTATCAGTTTACACTCAAGTGAGCAACTTACTACTTTAAGGGATTAGCTGACAGTGAGCTGAGAGAAGACATGGACAACAACTTGGGGGCGGTCAGAATATAGGGAAATGAAAGCTTCAGGAGAAAACCAGGGGAATCTGAGACTGGGGCAGGAGCATTTCTTGGGAATGGCCATTTCCCCGTTCTACATGGGGGACAATTTCTGGTTCCCGTTGCTAGCTATTGTTGGAGCAACTGGTGACATGTTGAGGTCCCCAGATTTACTCTGGAGGAGAGACACCTGGGGGGAGGGTAGTGATTTCTGTCCTCAAGCAGACACACATTTCAACCTGGGCCACTGGTCATGACCCTTTAGGACCCAGAGCTTGACAGACGTGGGATCTTGCTGCCCCAGGTGCTTGGCCAGAGTCTCTACTCTGGACTAGTATAAAGAAGAACCAAAGCCTTGGGGACTCTGCCGTTTTGAGTTTTATTGCATGACAAAGGGACAGAGACCAGGAAGGTGGATGCTTAGCACTGAGAGTCCTAGTACTACGGGGAGAGATCAAATATAGAGAATGCAACAGTCAAAGAGAAAATTCGCAGAGCCAGGGGAACACCTAAGAAAAATAGACTATCTGGCGGTCCCCGAATTTAGATGCTTCCAGAAAACTGGCAGAAGTGGAGAAAGAGAATAAAACAAATCACAGAAAAGATTCTACTCAGTGCTGTGGTTCTGTGGAACACTGCTTCCAGTGACCAGAAATTTCCAGTGGAGAGTGTCTAATTGAGCTGAGATAACCCTATAGCAGCGATTTCCTAAAGTATGTTCTCGAAAGCAGTTTTCTAGAACATATCGACAAGAATTCTAGGGAGGAAAAAAAGAGTTCTGTGTAGAAATAGATTATGAAAACATCACATACTTTATGGAGAGTCACATGCATATTTGCATATTAAAGGGTCTGAAAAGTCATGTAAAGGAAAACAAAACATTTAACATTTTTTTCATCTAAATTGTCCTGTCGTATTTCACTAAGGAAGAACCTTCTTCCCACTTCTTTCCCTTCCTTTCTAATTTTGTTCAATGCCAGTTAACATTCCTGCAAATCACAATTTGTGAAATACTGACCTTGAGAAATTTTTTTTCTGATGTTCCATTTTGTGCTCATGGTTAAAATAATACAAAAGGAAGCAGAATGATTATTCACTGAGCCCCACCTGTGTGTCAATCATTGTACCAAGCACTTTTTTGTATACCTGAACTCATTTTAGTCTCAAAACCACAGTGAAGTAAGGGATATTGTCAATTTTTCAGATAAGGAAACTGAGGCTCAGAGACGTTGAAGTGCTTGTCCAGTAGTAAAATGAACGTGTTGGTTTCAAACCGAGATAGTCTGCTCTGGAGTCTGAACTTCCAGCCAGCAGACTATCATAATCTGGGCACTAAAAAGTAGTCTTCCACCCCCCAGCTGACCAGAAAACCTATATATTCTGTTTATTAAAAAATTTGTGATCATACCTTTTATTTCGACGGAGACATGCTGACCAAGGGGTCTCAACGTTTCTAGAGCAGACGCAAGTCCAACCGTCAGCTGGTAGCATCAGAAGAGATACACTGAGTCCACCTGCAAGCTTGGTGGGCTGAGAAGTTTGTGGCCAAATCATTTCCATCTCCTCTGTGATGTATGGATGAACGTGGTCAATAATTATGTCCTGGGGTTACATGGCAGGTAAAATTATATCTATTTACCAGTTAGTTTTACTTTTCTAAGAAAAAAGTCTGCAGCCTGGTGAGCTTTTTATGAAGCATGAACGATCTGTCCTTGACTGCCTTATAAATACTGTATATCCCACCACCCTCCCGACGTCTTCACACAATGAAGGGTTGGCTCTGGCCCCTGCCTTAAGTCCTGCCAAACACTGTTCACTCATCACTGTCCTGTTCACAAAAAGAACAAATCCCCCTTGGTTCTTCTCACCTCATGTCTGCCTTACTTCTCGTTCCCCATCCTGTTTATACGCTACAGCAGAGTAGACAATGCAAGGATTTGGAACCAGACAGAATTGGTTTCCACTCATATTTTTGGAGCTTTTGTTTCCTCTGCTAAGCACTTTTTTTAAAAAAAAATTATTTATGGAGAGAGAGAGAGTACGAGCAGGGGGGAGGAGCAGAGGGAGAAGGAGAAGCAGACTCCCTGCTGAGCAGGGAGCCCAATGTGGGGCTCTTTCCCAGGACCCCTGAGATCATGACCTGAGCTGAAGGCAGCCACTTAACCAACTGAGCCACCCATGCGCCCCTAAGCACTTTTTTTCGGTATTACTTCACCTTATTTCCCAACAACCCTGTATTGAAGATTCTATTGTGACCCCCCCGTTTTCCCCCGCCCAAGACTGGGTGTTAGGGTAGTTAAGTAAGGTGATCATCCAGGTCATCCTACTCGAATGGCTCATGCTACAGAGGGCGGTGGTGTATTAGCTATCCAGCTCTAACAAACTACCTGATAATGCAGCCACTTCGAAGAGCAGCATTAATTATTTCATAGTTTTTCTGGGTCCTGACTCCATAGGATTAGCTGGGGTCCTTGTCTTAGGGTCTCTTAAAAACTGTCATCTGGCTGCAGCTCATGCTTCTACTTCCAAGTTCACTGATGGGCTTATTGGCAATTCAGTTCCTTATAGGATGTTGGACTAAACTCTCACTTCCTCAAGAGCTGTTGGTCAGAGGTCTGCTCAGTTCCTGGCTATGTGGGTCACTCCACAGAGAATCTTAAAACATGGCGGCTTCATCAGAGTGAGCAAGAGAGAGCGCAGAAGAGAGAGTACCAGCAAAGTGGAAGTCACAGTCTTTTGCAACCTCATCATGGAAATGACACCTCATCATCTTTACTGAATTCTACTTATTAGAAGCAAATCACTAGATCCAGTCTGCATTCAAGGGCAAGGGATTACACAAGATGGTGAATACGGGAGGTGGGGAACCCTGGGGCCATGTGAGGAGCTGCTTCTGCAAGAGGTTAAGAGTCTGTGCCTTCAAGTATGGTTTTTCCAGCACCACCACTTATGGGCTCCATAACCACAGGAAAGCTACACCCCTTCTATTTTCTCATCCGTCATGTATGTATAATAATAGTACCTACTTCATACAGTCGTTGTTAGGATTAAATAAGTAAAGAGATGCTAAGTACCTGACAATAGTTCTGGTTGTCTTCTCCAAACCACTGTTGACCAAGTGGCTGCAGAATCATTTGAAATCCAACCAATCCCATGTAGCTTCTGGAGGGGTGTTGAGCAGAGGAAAGAGCTAGGATTCTGGAGACTGGTATTCTAACCCTCTTCTTTGCTGTGCCATTTTTGTCCATGTTCTTTTTTTTCTCTTCTCAGGGACTTCATCTGTAAAATTAAGGGATAAAGAGATGGTAAAAAGCTTTCATTTTTTTTTTCTCTGCCAATTCTAAATGGTTGGCCATGGATCCTTGGGGCTTTGTGTTGAGAAATCTTTCACTGGTGTGCAAGGGCCAGCTCCCACAGGCTCAGGAGAGCTGGCTGTGCACAACTCTTACCAACTCCTCACTGAGCAACGTCCTACTCAAGTCAACCATGATGGGAGTGCTTACACCACAGATACAGGCAAGTGTTACACACTAGGTCTCTCCCTCCCCCACCTCCACCCCAAGAGCAAGTTGTTCAGCATTGGTCATCGCACTGCTCATTGCAAAACTCGTGGGAAAGAGGACCATAAATTACTGCAGTAGCTAGCAAAGACTCCGGAAGAGGATGTGGAAGAATGAGTGACTAATGCATACTTGCCACTTCTGGGTAGTTGATTCCTGTCATCCTCCCTGCATGGACATTCATGGACTGCCTGCCTTTTCAGGAGGAAGAACTTACTGGGGCAGAGACAGGGTTGCTAGCCGGGGCTCTGTCTCGACCCTAAAAGGCATACGGAAGGCCAGTGTATCAGCTGTGGACCGCGTCCCCTCACCTCAAGGCTCTTAAAACTGTTCAAGAAACTAGTAGCAGGCGAATGCTCAGATAGACTCATTAGAAATATTAGGATATTTTCCCCTTTCTCTGAATGGGTGGAATGCAAGTGTGGTAAATAATATGCGTGCTAGGAAGTTTGCAGTGTGCACAGCTGCACACTTGGACCTTCTCAACCGTCAGCTCCATACACGGTAGGTTGGTGTATTAGGGCACTCCAGAGGAATAGAACCAATCTATATATATATTTATTTTTACATGAGCACCTGGTTCTCACAATTATGGGAGCTGAGAGCTCGCACGATCTACCATCTGCGAGCCGGACACCCAGGAAGGCCAGTGGTGTGACTCCATTAAAGTCCAAAAGCCTGAGAACCAGGGGAGCTGATGGTATAACTCCCAGTCTGCGGGCAGGAGAAGATGAGATGAGATGTCCCAGCTCAGGTGGTGAGGCAGGGAAAAAAAAAAAAAAAAAAGACCGAATTCCTCCTGCCTCTGCCTTTTGTTCTATTCAGGTCCCCAACAGATTGGCTGGTGCCCACCCACACTGGGACGGCCATCTGCTGTATGGAGCACACTGATTCAAGGGCTAATCTTGTCTGGAAGCACCTTCACAAGCATGCCCAGAAATTATGTTTGAGCTGGGCACTCTATGGTCCAGGGGAGCTGACACATAAATTTAACTGTCACAGTCGGGACGGGATTATGTGCAACTCCCCCACCCCCGACCCTGAGAGTTGAAGATCAGAGATGCCTGAGTTATATAGACTTACCAGTGACCTCATCGTAACAAATGGCCAGGCTGGAGCCAGTACTCGGGTCTTCTTACTCCATCCTTTACTTTTTAGACATGAGGAATGAGAAATCTTGGCATATGGTGGAGAACAGGGAGTAGGGACAGACCATCCCGCTTGAACCTTCCTGCAATTCTGATGGTCTCCAAAGCAGTGAGATATGGCCACACTCATGATGTGTTACCCAGAGAGGAGCTAATGGCATAATCATGGACTCTCCACAGTCAATTACTGCAATTACTGGAAGCCACTCTCTTGTCATATTTCATTTAGCACACCATGGCACAGGAAGGCAAGTGGCACCAAGGGTCCTGGGCCCATTGTCACTGCCCTCGCTGGAGCAGGCATCAAAAAAGGAGAATGCCAACCCCAATAAACGGTTCCTGCAGAAGCCATTAGGCTAGGTGACATGTTCACTTAGGGTGACATATATTGATCATGTAAAACACGCACACTGTATAATATGATTAAACAAACTCAACCAGTTCCAGAGAGAGCCAGCTGAACTGTGTGCAGAGCCTGGTTCTGCAGCAAGAGCCTCGTGGCCCTGGGTGAGGAGGAAGCGCCTAACTCAGGGAAGGGACTACATACAGCGTGTTTGTCATCAATTATTCACTTGATATTCATTCATTCATTTATTCATTCACTGGTTCACTCAACAGGTATTTACGGAGTGTCCACTATGTGAGGGCACTGTGTTCAGTGCTGGGGGTAGAATGATGAATGACATGAACAGTTGCCTCCACTCCCGTGAAGCTTGTAGTCTACTGGGCGACAAGGGTGTTAGCAAAGTGATCAGTGTGAGTCCCAAACAGAAGAAAATGCTCTGAGAGAAAAGATCACAGTTCAGTGAGAGCATACCGTGAAGGAATCTGAGCAGGCAAGGGGATCGTGGAAGAATTATAACAGTCACCATTACTGCATACCTACTGTAGTGGGTTGAATAGTGTCCCCTCAGATGCACGTCCATCCAGAACCTCAGCCTGTGACCTCACCTGCAGTCGGGTTTTTGCAGATGTAATTAAAGATCTTAAGATGACACTGTACTGAAATTAGGGTGGGCCCTCAATGCAATGATTGCAGAGAGTGGTGTCCTTATAAGAGGAGAGGACATAGAGAAGAGGGAGGAGGCCACACGAAGAACGGAGCAGAGATCGGAGTGATGCCGCCACAAGCCAAGGATGCCTGGAGCCACCAAATCTAGAAGAGGCAAGGAAGTGTTCTTCCTTAGAGCCTTCGGACATGGCCTTCCTTATGCCTTGATTTTGGACAACTGCCCTCCCCCCTGCCCTGCACCCAATGAAGAGAATAAAGTTCTGTTCTTAAACCACCCAGTGCGTGGTAGTTGGTTAAGGCTGCTAAGTGCCAAAGCGTTAGAAACCTTGCCAGGAGTTATGGAGTCAGCACAACATTAGACACAGCTCCTGCCTTCAAGGAGCTCAGAGTCTTGTTGGCAGCCAGCCAGTCAATAGATACCGAAAATCTCTGTTCACCACTGTGATCAGGATAAGCCCCGGGGTTGTGGGAGCACAGGGAGAGAGCCCTAGCTCAAGCTACAACATCGTCAGGACCCAGAGATGAGGCTGACAGCACGACAGTCACTACACCTGTCACCTCACCTGAGCCCTGCCTTCCATCCCCAATGAAACTTGTACACCGGGGTTCATCTCCATCATTAGTAACTAATGCCCAGCACATAAGAATCTCTGGCTGTGTCCTCACTTCCTGAGTGTTTGGGTACTTCATTTCCTGTTCACCTCTTTATTTTGCACCCTAGAACTTCCATGCCTCTGGCAAAAAAACCAAACAAACCCCAAACCCAAAAACAACAACAACAACAAAAACAAAACAAAACCCAACAACAACAAAAACCCAAAAACTCCCCTGGGCCCCTCACCTGTACCTTCCAGGTCTTTAGCTATCAGGGAGATAAAATGGATCAGACTTGGGTTTTGGATGGTAAAGGGGAGGAGACAAGGATGCCCCTTAGGTCTATGCTTTGGGGGACAGGGTGGGTGATGGATGATGCTTCATGGGGTAGGGAACACAGGAGCTCAAACAGACATGCATGGGGATGTGGGGAGCTCAGACTTGGGTTTGCTGAATTTGTATTATCTGTGGATTGTCCAGCTGCTGATAGCCAATAAGCAGTTGACTATATGAGTCTGGAGTAAAGGGAGACATCTGCCCATCTTGAATTCTCTAGTGGTCATCTCAGATGACCCATCTCTGTTTCAAACCCTGCTAAGGTGTTAAAATTCGACTGCACTTAGGATACTGAAACGGTGGGGCTTGCCCCTCTCATATAATATCATATACTCTACAGACTCCAAGAGGAGTGGAAAAGGTAGGAGTCTTGACGAGCTATTGTGTTCCTCCACTTGACTCCTGGTAGATAGCCTATTAGAATGAATGTAGCCAGGAACCTATAGGGTTTGAAGATTTGCAATAACATAATTTCAACAGGAAGTTGGACAGTTTAGTCCTTAGAGATACAATTTATCTTCTTCGGGTGGTAACAGTCTAAAAGTATTTTCTGGAATATCAATCCTCTGCACTTTATGGTAAGGGATTGCTATTATTTTAAGGATAGAAGTATCTTCTTTGAGGAAATTCTCACAGCTTTCAATCTTCACAATGTGGGCATACAATTAGCAAGGAATTTCTAGAATTCACCATCCAACATAATGGTGTTTTCACCACATCTTTTGGTTCACAGGAAAAAAAGAATAGAGAAAGTAGACATGTGAGCATATCCATAGACAGCAGAGATATATTTGCAAGGGAAGGGAAGAAACAGCTCTACTTCTCAAATCTGAAAGATAAAAACCATGCAAAGTTGGAGGGAGGGCAGACAGATGAGGCTAGTGGCTTAGCTGCTCTTTGTCTCAGGTTTCTCATCTGAAAAGGAGGATAAGAAGACCCTCCTCGTTGCTCTAAGGAGTAAATGAAATATTACTGCAAAGCCCCTTTCACAGAGACTGGCAAATAGTAGTTGCTCAATAAATGGCAGCTTTCAATGAAATTTGAAATAATGGAGAGCCTACCCCCCAAAAGAGTGCTGTTGATTACAATTTCAGATAGCCTGGTCATGGATGTGTTCTTGCCCCATTAGACTTGGATTGTGAGCCCCAGGGGGGCTAGGGACACAACTTAATTGTCCTAACAATAACAGTGAAAATCATAACAATAGTGAGCATATATTGAGCACCTACTGTTTGCCTAGAGAATACTCAGATGCATGCGGGCTTGCATTATCTCCTATAATCCTCCCAGCAACCCAGTGGGATTAGCATTCTTTTTCCCACTTTTTGGTGTGAAAAGGGGGTCAAGGCAAGAGCGAGAGAGACAGAGAGAGACAGAGAGATCCACACTGTCTTATTTATGTTGGTATTCCCAGTCTCTTGAACAATCACTAGCTAAATGGGGCTTCACGAAGGTCATTTGAATTAGTGACTGAATGAATAAATGGAAAGATTGCATGGATGAAGATAAAGACCTGAGCCACGGGGCCCTAAAACTCTGGCAGGCTTGACTTCTCCTTCATGCGGATCTACACTTTTAGCCTGCAGGGACCTGGGCATTTCTAGAGCATTCTTTGGGTTTTTCCCTCCTCCAAGAGCTGAGCCAGGAAGTCACTGCACCATCTTTTTACTTTGTGGTTCTAATTACCTGCTCATTGGCATGCAAGGACCTCCCCAGCCCTGTTCCTGAGAGGGAGTGGAAATTCTGTGAGAATCGTACCCATTAAGGCCTTTTATGACCGCCATTATATAAAAAGAGCATCTGGAGCCTGAGGAATTATTGCAAGCTTTTATTTTGTTTTAAGTATAACTATCTCCTCACACCCTTCTTCCCTCGGATGATGGCAATAATACTTATAACTGCACGTTCTCTCTCAGGTCAGAGCCTGTGGTGGACAGCAACCTTTCCTCCTTCCTCTCAGTTTTTTTTTTTTTTTTTTTTTTAAAGATTTTATTTATTTGAGAGAGCGAGAATGAGAGAGAGAGAGAGCGTGCACATGAGAGGGGGAAGGGTCAGAGGGAGCAGCAGACTCCCCGCTGAGCAGGGAGCCCGATGTGGGACTCGATCCCGGGACTCCAGGATCATGACCTGAGCTGAAGGCAGTCGCTTAACGGACTGAGCCACCCAGGCGCCCCTCTCTCAGTTTTGTTCTGGCACCTACCCTTCCCCCATGCGGCATGCACCTCTCGGTCAGCTGACCTCACTCTCAGTCTTGGATGGGCCCGAGTGGTCTGAGGGCAACCCTATCCCTTTGCAAATGGCTGGTTTAGGGACAACCTGGTGGTCTAACTGACTGGATGCTGGGAAGTATGCTGGGGTCCTTTGGGTAAATCTTCCTCTCTCCTAAGAGACAGCCATGTGAAGAAAACATGCCTTACTTCCTCTGAATGCCATTCTATTAGGATGTGATGCCTGGACTTGCTCGGCCAACTTTCCACCAGCCTGTGCTGAAGCAAACATGGGAGATGGTAAAGCAGAGATGTGCAAAGGTCCTGGGTATCTGATGACATCACTGAGCCGTTCTCCCTCTGCACTTCCCGTGATGGGAGATACCATGTGTCGGTGTCGTTCAAGTCAGTTTCATCTGGATTTCCAATATTTGCAGCTAAGAGCAGCACCCTTATTACTGAAGAGCCCCAAGAAAAAAGAAGCCCCAGAGAGAGGACCAACTTTGCAAGATAAAGTCATTTTCCAATAGAATAGAGGCAGTCTGCCTCGAAGAGTTAGGTTCTCTTCAAAGTGTCCAAAGTTCTTTTATCTTGGGGAGTTTTGAATCCTAGAATTTCTGGCTTTAGAAGGGACTTCAGAGATAACTTACTTCCCAAACTCAAGCCCTTGGGCGGGTGGCATCAGTATCACCAGGAGGGATTTTAAAAAATAAACGTTCCTTGAGCAGTCCTCCAGAGATCCTAATTTCAGAGGTTTGGGATGCAGCCTGGGAATTCATATTTTTAAAAGGCTCCCTGGGTGATTCTGATCATAACCCCCAAGTCGTTGATCTAAACCTGTGTTCTCCATCTTCCCCTCAACCCAGCCATGGAACCCCCGCCTTTTTTTCCCAGATAAAATCTAAGGCAGGAAGTCAGTATATAAAACAGACAAAAATGGGGCTTAGCATAGTCCAGATCCAGTAATCCCATTCTCGGTATTTTATCCAAAGGGATTGAAATCAGGATCTCCAACCTGCACTCCCAAGTTCATTGCAGAATTATTCACATTAGCTAAGAGATGGAAACAACCCATATGTCCATCAACAGATAAAGAGATAAAGCAAATGTAGAATATAGATACAGTGAGATATTATTTAGCCTTAAAAAAGAAGGAAGCAGGATTTCTAAACACAAGGTCCTTAACCAGAAGAAATACAGGTTTTCCCCTTACCTTTATTTTTTAGTATGATATCTCCTTTATGTGCAAATGTGCAGCTTATCTTTCCAGAAAGGATACAATGTTTTACCTCTGTGTTAGAACAATAGACCTTTTACAGCTTAATCCTGTTTCTAACATAAGGCGGAAAAATCGGTACGCTGGCCTGTTCCCCCAACCACGGTCCTCTACCATTCCTCAAGTCCTCCTCTTGAATTTACTGGCCACAAATGCCAGACTCACCCGGGAGCCCTTTTAACCCAAGGGGTGAGGTGTTGTACTTTGAAGGGTTAAAGCAGGACCTGCATTTTGGAGAAAGCCTGTAGTACCACCCGGCGCCAGAGAGGGGCAGCATAGAGCCATTAGCATGGAGGGCCCAGCCTCCGCGGAGCCCCGCTCTCCTTAGGAGGGCGCAGAGGTCCAGGCGGGAGGCTGGAGCCTTCAGAAAGCTAGCTGAGGAATCACAGGTGAAATGGAAGAACCAGGGCAGAAGCAAACACATGCAGAAATGAAGCCGAAATGTTCGTGGAGTTTTTGAATCTGGTGCGCCTGAGCCACCGCCGACTTACTCCTTCACATGGGACGAGTGCGCCATCTCTTCTACCCGCTCACTCCGGCATTCTTTCCATACGTCATTTCTTCATTCATTCATTCATTCGCTGACAAGGAGAGAGCAAATGCCTTTTAGGGACTTTGAATGTGTCGAGGGGCTAGGCTCTCAGGAGACATGCCACAGGGTTTGAAGTCACAGTCCTGCGCTGAGAGGTGAATCAGATGTCAGGGACTGGGGTACCAGACAAGTTAGAGCACATGCTGGTTGTGCTGTGGAGAAATGGGGAATATGGCTTCCTTCTGCTGGGGCAGCCTTCCCTGTCCTAACCAGAAGTAGGACCACATGCTTCTGGTTGGGCAGACTGGGTACAGCTCAACGTCAGAGTCCCACTGCCCCCAGGACTGTTCTAGATCTATATCCTCATTACGAATATTTCCAAGAGATGGCAGTAGAGGGTACTAAGGATGGGGTGCTACTTGGTAATTTTCCTCATGAGTCCTGCCGAAACACGGGAGTGGAATTCTGGAGGAAGCAGCTTCACTGTGACAGGAAGCAGCGTCTGTCTGCCTTGCTGGACAGCCAGGTGGACCCTGGGATGGAGCAGCGAGGGTCCCGACCACCACTAAAACTAGACCTGATGGGAAGCAGTGAGGACCCTCACGGTACACTTGCAGCAACACGAGGAAAACTTGACTTGGATACATTCCTACAGCATTTCTTAACTACCTGCCAGCAGTGTACTGAGCAGAGATGAATATTATTTCCAAATTTAAAACCAATATTTAAATATTACACACTTCTGAGTCATGAGCAGATTAAGGGCAAAGTAGTCTTATTTACTAATAAAATTTGTTATGTGGTTGAATTTCATAATCTTCGAAGTAAGCATTCCACTTCCCTCCCCCTCCCCCCCTTTGACAATGGTTAGCTGGATAAGGAGGGGCTGAGACTCCTTGACTTTAGTTTTGAATGCAGAGAGTAGACATTTTTCGAAACAGCCAATATGTCAAATGACTCTTTGTTTTTATTTTTAAAGAGAGAGAGAAACAGGCTATTGTTATTTTAGAGAGAGAAACTTCTCCTGGTTAATTGCTTCATAATGAATCATTGCCACAACATTCCCGTGTCTCTGAAATAGAGGTTGTCAAAAATTTCTAATAACCTGATGGATTTCTGTGTTGTCAATAAACTCATACTGTCAAAGGCAGTATTAGCTCGATGAGGAATGATTCAAATCAGCATGAGCTTGAATATATGGGCTCATCACTATGTCTCTATCTCTCACACACAATCATATACACAGACACACCATAATTCTTCCTAGAAGCATGATGCTTGCATTGATACGTTACTGTAACCAGTTGTCTTCTTGCAGTGGACTTATGTTGTCTTTATCTGCCTATGTTAGCTTTGGGCGCTTTCATCAAAATATTTCCAGTATCCCTCCATTCTACAATCATGGTCGAGTGCACATTCCTGCCTGCTGAAGTTAGGTGTGGTCAAGTAATTTGCTTTGGGAAAAAATAAATAAATAAATAAAGTGTGAGTAATACATGTGGCTCCCAAGTAGAAGGTTTTAGCAACAAGCGTGAAATTCATCACATGCGTTTTTTTCCCTAGCTCAGCAGTCTTGGAACTTTGGAGATACACTGTCCTTTAGCTTAGGTGAGGATGATATCAAGCAGAGTCCTTCACCCCCAACCACAATGGACCTGTGTGATGAGCAATAAACAGGTGCTGTTTTCAGCTACTGAGGTTTGGAGTCGCTCGTTACGATGGCATAACCCATCCTATCTGACCAATACACTTCCTTTCATTTATTCCCCTTTTATGGAACCAAACCTGGCTCTACTTCCTTTTTATGTGGTTGGGGGAACAGTGATGAACTGACTACCCTTCTTTTCCCACTTCAGAGGTGATTACTTAACCCCATCCGGGCCAAACAAAACATTCCATCATCCTGTCCTCGACGATTGGTTCACAAACAGGCAAATGATGCAAACCAGGGAAATGAGATTCAGTCCCCAGTTAAGAGAGAAGCTCTCTCTTTACACAGGGGGATTAATTAAGCAGGGAGAATATAAGCCTAGAGGTACTGGTGGCCATTTTTACTGCCACTTGGGACCAGCCCCTCTGAGGATAAAGCCTACCTAGCGAAGCAAGAGCTGAAATATGGAGAGAGACAAGTTTGTGATGATCTTATTTAAGCATTCCGAGTCAGAACATTCTTGCTTTCTGGTGATACTTACCAGTAACTTTCTTAAAACATTTTTTTTTCTTTTGCTAAGTTCCTTGTCATTTGCAATAGAAAAATCTTAGCTAATATTTTTCTTAAACATGCAGGATGAAGCACCTCAGGTATTCAACCATGTTTAGCCACAGAGTGAAGCTTAACTAAAATCTGTCAGCAGGGCCTTCAGTGCCTTTCTGGTTTGAGGCCCAACATGTATTTCGAACTTGACATGTGGGTCACACCCTTCCCCCTGCTTCCCTGCCTCTGTCCCCCATCTCACCCGAATTGCAGCCCTGGCCATTCTCCACGTATAACGTGGGCTTTCCCACGGCTACATTCATGCTGCGCTCTGGTGACTCAAGGTGAGTCTGTCCTCCCCGCTTGAATGTAGGCTCCAGTAAATGCTGAGGGGGACAGCACCCCATTTCGCTTTTATTTTCCTCATAGTCAAATACTGATTCTTGCACAGTGGTAGGTGCTAAGTCGCCCAAGTGAACCAGATCCTGCATTTCAAAAGTCTTCTCTTACACACCAAGTATGCTCAGACCCCGGTAAATCAACCCCATATTTGGCTGATCTTTTGAGAAAGCTACATTTGCCTCTGTTTCTATTCCCTCAGACATCATATTTTAGAACTCCAGTGGAAACCCAAGTTCCTGTTTAGGCTAGATCATTAACTACTAGTCTCCTTTCTAGAAGTCTTGATTTTTTAAAATTAGTAGCTTTTTCTTTTTTTTTTTTTAAGATTTTATTTATTTACTTGACAGAGAGAGACACAGCAAGAGAGGGAACACAAGCAGGGGGAGTGGGAGAGGGAGAAGCAGGCTTCCCGCAGAGCGGGGAGCCCGATGCGGGGCTCGATCCCAGGACCCTGGGATCATGACCTGAGCTGAAGGCAGACGCTTGACAGACTGAGCCACCCAGGCGCCCATAAAATTAGTAGCTTTTTAAAAGGTTTTTTATTTGTCAGAGAGAGAGAGAGAGAGCACAAGCAGGGAAAGCAGCAGGGGGAGGGAGAAGCAGGCTCCCCGCTGAGCAAGGAGCCCGGTACGTGACTCGACCCCAGGACCCTGGGACCTGAGCCGAAGGCAGATGCTTAACCAACTGAGCCACCCAGGTGCCCCTAAAGTTAGTAACTTTTTTGAAGGAAAAAAATAATTTACTCTATGCTTTGCTTTGTTAAAAATGTACACATAACACACACAGCAGTCCTAGATGGATATTTCACTAACTCCATTATACAGACAGGAAATATCATCCAGAGGGGTTAAGTAACTTGCATCACATCACACAGCAGGGCTCAGACTGGAACCTAGACGCTTTGATGTCAGAAACTTCGCTATCTTTTTTGGTGAGCATTCCTCAGTTCAACATTGAGAGATTAATGGTCACTCATCTTAGCTCTTCCTAAAATGAGATACTATTCTTAGAGTCTTCTTGATGGATTCTAGTTGAAGCTGGGACTTGATGCCACGTAGCACAGGAAGATGAGCCCGGGCTAAGGGAGGTCGATCCTCAAGCCATGGCTTTGCCCCCTTCTAGCTCTGTGACCTCTGATAAGCCACCGTGGCATCCCAGTCTTGACTCAGTCATTTGCAAAACCGAGATAAGAACCATCGTGTGGAGTTGGGAGGATGAAGAGTGAAAATGGACAAAATGTTCCCAATAAAGTACCTGGCATGAAGGAGTGCTGTGCAGATAGAAGCTATAAATAATCACGTGTAGATTTCCGATGTTAGTAATGCCTCTGTCCTAGACCATCATAACGGCGCGGCTTCAGAGACTCCATCTTGCCTGCTTACATGCTTACTGCCTAGCGCCGGGCCTGGTATAAAGCGGATGCTCTGCTGTCCTTAGGCAAGTCTGCAGGCCTCCCAAACTTCGTGTTCCTGATTTTTAAAGTGGGGCGATCCTATCTCCCACCAGGATGAAATGGGGTCCCAGGCGCAAAGTCGTAAGTGTGGGGACGGGCACCTCAGATGTAACACTGAACAGACTGGCTTGAGGTGACTGTCCATACAGAACCCATTAGAGAAGATTTCCCAAGTGCTTTTCTAAACACCCTGGGCCTCACCACCTCCCTTCTGTGTCCCCGTCGGTCTTGGCGCCACCAAGGAGACCCCTAGGATGCACTCGGAGCCATGCCTGCCCCATCGTGCGGACACAGCGGCAGGGCAGTGCCAGGCCCCAGCGTGGGCCTCTCTGCAGGGCACAGGCAGACCCTGAGAGGGGCTGGGGTAGACGTGGTGGGGAGGAGGCCCTTATGATCAAATGCAAAGTGGTGGTGAGATGTTCAATTTCCTAGTCCCTTACCAAAGGCGGGATCCAGGTTGTCACTGTCCGCAGCATATGCACAGAAGCTCCGGTCATAAAGAGGACGTTTTATGAGGACATATGCTCTATGCCCAGAAGCACTGGCAGGCCTGAATGCTATTCCTTGGCGACACCGTGATTATATCTCCATCGAGTCCAGGGAAGCCTCACTGGTCGGCAAGGCTGCAATTTTGAAATGGATTTCACAGCTGCAAACTGTAAGATGACCCAATTTGTCTTTCCCGTTTCTGCCTCCTCTCCTATAACTATGGAAATCTGCATCCACGTCTCAGTGATGGGCTGCATAAAATATGCAACAGGACTTAGTGCTCGGAGAACCGCAGAATTTAGGGACAGCTGCTAAAGTGATCTCGGGATAGGTGGGGGCGTGTGGGCAAATCCATGGCAGGGCATCTGCAGACTTCTACTCCCCCAGACACAGAGGCCCTCTTTTTTGAAAATGCTTGTCCCAAAGGCAAGAGGAGGAGAGGATATATATGCCCCCTTATCTTTTCTGAGGAACCCGGGGCTACCCATCCTCCAAAGAATATCCCAGATGGTAAACGGAGCTGAAGTTTGCACATAAATTCTCCCCAGGGAATTGGTGGTTGGTGATAGCAAGCCTAATGAAATTTTTTATTGTGGTTATTACATACAATTTGTACAGTATATCATGCACGGAAATTTTTTCTGTTCCTATAAATCTGGAATTGCCAGCGAAAATGCCCAGCCTTACGAACTGCTGCAGAACACAATTACCTCTAGATACAAACTCTCTTTAGGACATAAAAATCGTTGCTACTGAGAAGGCTGAATTGCACCGGCAATTTTGTAAATATTTGAGTGATATATTTCCTTTTGGATAAGTTTTCATAGCCTTGGAAAGCTGTCTCGTTTCTTAATGCCTTTCCTGTTATGTGTGTGTGTGTGTGTGTGTGTGTGTGTGTGTGTGTGTGTTTTCCTGGGTATCACTTGTGGCCTGATTGTTGTTTTCAATCATGCTTCGTAAATCAGGCTATTGGACAAATGTCATTTATAAAAGGCTCAGAACTGCAAGGCCTTCTGTTGGCATTAAGAGGACTGTCTTTAGAGCATGTTTCTTAAAGACGCGAGAGGAAAACAACAACAACAACAACAAAATTCAGGTACATCCTCTACTTTCTCCTCCCGTATGGTCAGTTTTTCAAGTTAGAAGTTGGAGACAAGGTTTCCATTTTTAATGAAGGCTGATACACAGCGCCTTCCTCTTTATGCTTTGATCAGTCAATGAGGGGAATCACTCCTGGATACACCGGGTTGATTTTCACACTGGCAAAACGCACCAGATGCATGAAGTTTCTGCACATTTTCTAGTTAGGCTTTATTACCAAGTATGATGGTGAAGGATGTTATACCCTCATATTGATTTTCTACAAGTTCTAGTATTGGAGATAAGGAGAGTTCTTCCATCAGCTTCCAGCAAACAGAGAACAGAGACTGTTAAAACTCCTCATAACGGCTTCCAAAGGAAGACAACAGTGATGGATTATAGACTGTCCTGGAAGGGAGGGGACATGCTCACTGAGCACATGGAAAGCGTTCAAACATGAGCCACACGGATGAGAAGGAAGATATGCTCTCTGTCCCTTCCTTCCTCCTTTCCTTCCTCCCTTTCCCTCCCTCCCTCCCTCCCTGCCTCTTTCCTTCCTCCCTTCCCTCCTTCCTTCCCTCCCTCCCTGCCTCCTCCCATCTTTCTCTCTTTCCTTCCTCCTTCCCTTATCTTATCTCATTTAATCTCACAACAACCTATGAGTGCCTATTCTTACTCTGCATTTTACAAACGAGGGAAATAAAGGACTAACTGCCTTGTTGGAGTCCTACAGTTTGCAGTGGGCTAGCTGGGATTTGAGCCCCAGTCACATCAGACTGTGAGACTCAACAATGGAATGCAGTCAGTTGCCTGCCTCTTCCAACTTTCTTTTTCCATGTTCATCCCAAGAATTCGGCACTCAAGGATGACAGAACACCGGCTGATTGTGCTCCTTGAGACGCCCCAGCACCATGAAATGCATATATGAGAAACGAAAAGAGGACTGATCTACAATTCCTATGCTAATAGCATGAGAAATTAGGTTTGCATACTATGCATGGGAACCTAGTAAAATGATTTTATAAAGCATCAGGAAGATTTTATAAAAGCATCAATATAGAGATACTCAGTAAATGTGGACTGAATTTGTGTTAAGGTAATTGGGCAAGGAACCAAAATGGGTGAAGAATGGGCATTAGCATTTACCAAAGAAGAAGTAAATAATAAACAAGAATAGGAAAAGTTCTCATGTTCCTAGTAATCAAAGAAAGGCAAAGTAAAATCTCAACTCCTGAGTGATTAAGATTTTCAGTGATTAAACTAAGATTATTTTTCTAATCTTAACTCCTGCTGTATTGAGGGTGAAGATGCTGGGACAAGGTAAACATATATTTTCATCACTGATAGTGAGAGTGAAAATGGATAAAAACTCAAGGGTGATGTATCCATTCATGCCTCTAGTATTTCCTGGGCACTTACTATGTGCCAGACTACTGGATGCTGGAATCCACAGGAGTGAATGAATCCAGCTCTCACCCTTGGGGAGTTTATATGCCAGTCGGGGAGAGAGGTATAAACTGAATAATATCACTCGTGACTGCAGAATGGCAAACCAAAATAGGAGTTGTTTAAAAAAGAGGCATGTATCAAATGTGAATATAACAAAGAACCCTGGTCTAGACGAGATAAACTAAAAGCGTTTAGAAAAATGAAAAAGAAAAATATTCTGAGTTAACAGTGCCATATAAAAGGACTAACACATATACGTTTGATTCAACAACTCTGTTTCCATCAAGTTTTTGGAAATCATCACTGATTTACATCCATCTTTATGCCCAAAGAGTGTCATGATTGTGTTGTTTACGATAACAGACGTTTGGACACAATATTCAGCAATGGGAGAATACTCAAGGTGTGGTATAAACACAAAAGGAAACTCCGGGCCTTACTTAGAAATCAGGATCTTGAAGCCTTTAAGTGACACGAGTTACACGCTAATAGAACGTTGAGTGGAGACGAGCAGCTTCAGAGCCGCACACATATTATGATTTTAATTGCATTACACAGAGAAAGGAAGTGGAACAGAAGGCAAGGGTGAGTCATATTTTCTTTACTACATTTATCTGTGTTTCCCCAGATTTCCGCAATGAGCCTCTATTAGTGCATTATAAAGAAAATGACTAAGTTTTAAACAGATGATAGATTCAATTCTTGAGTCAATGTTGAGTGGGTGGACACCAGGTGTATATATGCAAATGCAAAAACAAATGAAATGTACCCCCTGGCTGAATGCAGTCTGGCTTGGGAAGAGGACTGACCATTTTCTCTTTCGGATCAGACCACCTAAGGGCCCAGCTCACCTGCACTGTCTGTGAACTTCTCTCCTGGGAGTGGGAAAGAATTGAGCTTGGCAGCTAACACTGACGGCATGATTTATTTAATTCATTTAATTGGCAATAAATAACACTATTCACCAGGCCCTGTTCTTGGTGCCCTATGAATATTAACTTATCGACCTGCCATAAAAGTATTAAAAAATACTTTGATTCGGCAATTCCATTTCCATCAAGTTTTTGGAAATTATCATTGATTTACATAAATCTTTATGCACAAAAGGTTTCCCTAATTCTGTTGTTTATAATAAACAGAAATTTGAGCTTAAAAATCCTATGGGCTTCAGATGTCCATCGACAGATGGACACACACAAAGAAGATGTGGTACACACACACACACACACACACACACACACACACACACACAGTGGAGTATTACTCAGCCATCAAAAAGAATGAAATCTTGCCATTTGCAATGACGTGGATGGAACTAGAGGGTATTATGCTAAGTGAAATAAGTCAGTCAGAGAAAGACAAATACCCAATGATCTCACTCCTGTGGAATTTAAGAAACAAAACAGATGAACATACAGGAAGGGAAGGGAAGATAAAATAAGACAAAAACAGAGAGGGAGGCAAACCACAAGAGACTCTTAACTCAGACGAACTGAGGGTTGCTGGAAGCGGGGGGGATGGGGTAACTGGGTGATGCACATGAAGGAGGACACATGATGTAATGAGCACTGGGCCTTAAATGCAACTGATGAATCACTAAATTCTACCCCTGAAATGAATAATATACTATATGTTAACTAAATTGAATTTAAATAAAAAAAAAAAAATCCTATGGGCTTGTAAAATGGTGCAACCACTATGGAAAGCAGTTTGGTAGTTCTTCAGAAAGAAGAAAAGAATTCTACACGTAGAATTGCCATCTGACCCAGTAATTCCACTCTTGGGTATGGTTGATCCTTTTTAGGTACAAATTCTGTGTTGGCAAATTTGCCTATTCACTAAAATTCATTTGTAAGCTCCAAATCAACACTCGTGGCAATGCACGGACACATGCGTAATGGAAAAATTTAAGTTGCTCACCTGGTACCTTCCCAGCTGAGGTCGGACCAAGTGACGCTGCGTCCTCTTGTTTCAGCTCTCCCATGGCGAGGATGAGAGGATGGAGGCAGGAGGGGCGGTGCCATGGAGAGGAGGAAGCTCAGGCTCTGGGGCCAAGTGACTGGGGTCAGGAGGGTGGCCTCAAGAAAGTGACTTCGCACTTCTGAACCCCATCTTCTCCTCTGTAGAATAAAGAAGAAAATAGAAAATAGAACCTGTTTCTGGGATTTAAGATTATAATCTGTATGATACGCATCTATCTATTTCCCCCAGGAACAAGGACTTAGTATTTGCTAATTCAGTGTTCCCTGCAACTTTATAGAACATAACTACAACACATAATGAGAATTGATTGTATAAACCCCAAAGAATCGAAAAGACATATCTAAATACTTATACACAAATGTTCACGCTAGCTGAAAGATAGAAAACCTCAGATATCCATTAGCATGAGCAAAATGTGGTATCTCCATATAACGAAATATTACTCGGCCATAAAAAGGAGCAAAGTATTGATATACATTCAGTGTTCACGAACCTCAAAAACATAGAGCTAAGTGAAAGAAGCTAGACACAAAAGGTCACATGTTGTATGGTTCTATGTATGTGAAATGCCCAGAATAGGTACATCCGTCAAAACAGAAAGCCGATTAGTGATTGGCAGAGGCTGGGGCGGGAGGAAACAGGGAGTGAGTGTTTCATGGGTCTGGGTTTTCCTATTGAGGGTTATGAAATGTTTTGGGGCTAAATAGAATGGATGGTTGTACAACATTCTGAATGTACTCAATGCTACTTTTTTTTAAAAGGTTAATTGCATGTTGTGTGAACTTCGTCTCACTAAAAGTAATCCTGTGAAGTAGGGATCAGTATTATGCCCATCTGAGAGCTGAAGAAATCAAATCATTTGCCTAACACACCCAATTGCAGGAGGTGCTGGGATCAGAACCCAGACCCCCGATTTGCAGCACAGAGACACTCAATTGCCGGGACAAGCTTCAGCCTTTGCAGAACAAAGCAGAGATTTGGGCTCATGGTAGGTTCTTAGCAGATGCTGCCTCCTTTCTCTGCTGCTTCCTTTGCAAGCGGGAACTGCATATGATCGGACTTCCTCACTGTCATTTGTAGAGAGAAAAAATGCAAGTTTTTGATTCGTCTTCTATTAAGTAAGTCAGGTTCTAAGAACATGTTCTGTTGTAAAAACTGAACATGCAGGAAAATGTGGCATGAAGCTGAAGAAAGCATCCATGACAAAAAAAAAAAAAAAAAAAAAAGGTCCAGACCTGCACTTTTCTAAATGATGTAGGAGAAAAATAATGGGCCGGAGGACAGAAGCCCAGCTGTGTTCCCCCAGGTCGCTAAGATTTATCACCTACACATGCAGGATGCTACAGAAAAGAGATCTGGTAACCACGGCCATAAGTCACAAGCCAGCCATGCAGCCTGCTACCCGCTGATAGTACCTACCACGTGGGGCTTGCATCCTCTGGATCTGTCTGGGGGGGCGGGGCCTCGTCACTAACAACCCCGCCTCCTTCGCGGCCGACTTAAGGTCTATACCAGTAGCACAGCACGTGGGGACCTGGCGAGGGATGTGTTTCCGCTGCAGATCTGATGGTTTCATGGTTGTGGTTGGGCTTGGGAGACAAAGCAAGGCAGACAAAACCACCCCCAGTTGTGGGCCTTACATTTGTGCCAACAGTTCACTCTCCTCTGAGGGAAAAAAAAAAAGGCTCAAATAATCAGAGAGTTTGGGGGCTGGAGTATCCCTTAAAGATGGCGCACTGTATTTGCAGGTGGTCTCCACGCATTTAAATCGGTGCCTAAAAATTACTCCTCATCCAGGGTGCCCACAGTGTGAATGGGCTACAGAGAATCAAACATATATAAAATAGCGGTTTGGTTTTTAGCGGTGGAAAGAAGTTTGTATCGTTTCATTATGAACGGTTGCATTAGCATAAGCAAAATAATGTTTTTATTGCAAACTCTATTGAAAATCACTCCGAACTCATGGAAGATGAGATGTACTCTGTCCTTTCTTCGGTCTCCCCAAAAAGTCCTTATAAAATTAGGATTTTTTTTTTTTTTTATACCTCTGCTTCTTATATACCAGCAAATATGGTGGTTCAATTTCTGATCTGCTCTTTTGACTCTTCTTAGTAACAATGCCCAGGTTCCATTCATTCATTCATTCATTGTGTTAACTAGGCTACAGGAACTTGTGATTTAATGAGAGAGATAGTTTCTCTCCTTTTTGGCTACGATCAAGTGTAATGAAAGTGGACAGATATCCACTGGGAACAAGTTTTACATGGATTTTTCACTATTCTTTCTAGCAAGTTCTGCTTCTCGGTCACAGAAGGGGTCAAGAGTTTGGATTAGGTTGTGGGTAAATCCTAGAATCTCAGGCTTCTGGCCACAGGGACTATTATATGCATGGGTGGGGTTTCTGGAATTGTTCAGGGAGAAGATGAAGTATTTGATGGAGAATGTCTGTTGGGAATACTCTTTGCCTTCACCTTGAAGCACTTTCAAGATTCTGAATATCTTTTACTGCCTAAACTGCAATAACTTCTAACCTAATGGTCTGGGGTGGGGGAGTCCTTCTGCAGGGACATTTGTGCTATGCTTCGAGGTGCCCAGTGAGGTTGCTATCCCTTAAAACATCACCCATGTTGACCAATGCCTAAAATTCCACCAATAGATAGGGATTTCTTTAGGATATTTAGTATCTTTGTTTCTGAGGTTTTCCACCCAAGGGCAAACCAAGATGTGAAAAGCTATTCATTCCAGCTTTTTAAATGTGTTGTATGTACCTTCATTAAAAAATACCTCATTGCTAAAAAAATTCTAACCATCACCTGAGCTTTCAGCAAG